>NW_028230457.1:3512414-3879788 GCF_043228905.1 Azolla caroliniana | reverse complement strand
CGGTGCCGACCTAGAAGAAATCAGCCGTGTAAAGTCTCAGCTTGCGGCATCGTTCGAAATGAAGGATCTTGGCGACCTTCATTACTTCCTCGGGATCGAAGTGATCCGTTCCCCCGAAGGCATATTGATCAGTCAGCGTCATTACGTGCTGAATATGCTCTTCAAGTTCGGGATGGTAGATTGTAAGCCCAACTCGACCCCTCTGGATAGAAACGTAAAGCTTCGCCGAGATTCGGGAAAGGCGTGCGACCCAACATGGTTTTGACAGATTGTCGGAAGCCTCATCTACTTGACGATCACTCGGCCAGACCTCAACTATCCGGTCAGAATGATCAATCAATTTATGTCGCAGCCCATGACCGAACACTTTCAATGTGTGCAAAGGATATTACGATATGTCAACAGCACGAAAGACATGAGGTTATTGTATTGTGCAAACGTAGCCAAGCAGTTAGTCGGCTACATGTATGCCGATTGGGCCGAAAATGCCCACGATCGTAGATCCACATCCGGATATGCATTCTCATTGGGAAGTGTGGCGATTGCGTGGAGCAGTAAGAAGCAGCCGACAGTAGCACTGTCGAGCATAGAGGCCAAATATCGAGGGGCAACTGTCGCTACGTGCGAAGTCATTTGGCTAAAACGACTATTATGGGATCTGCACATAGAGTTGTCCTATCCAACAATGATCTACTGCGACAACCTTAGCAACATCCACCTTGCGAAAAACCTTGTATTCCATGCTCGGACCAAGAACATTGAGGTGCAATACCATTTTGTCCGCGAGCGTGTGCTTTTTAGTGAAGTCGAACTGACGTATGTTCCGACAGGTCGGCAGATTGCCGTCATCTTCACCAAGCACCTGTTGAATACAGGTGTCTAATGGACGTATTCACATTGTCTCCTTTTGTACACACTAGGCTTACACTATTTATGTAAATACTGAGAAGGGCAGTTGCCCTAAGTTAGTCAGTATATAAACTGACTTTGTAACCTAGTTAAATGTTGTTGTTGTTGCTCTTTGTTCTATTGCCTAATATACAAATAGTTTGTTGTGCCTTTCTCTCTCACTCTCCCTTGCGTGCTTTGCAACATCTTGTTTAATGTTTCCATCTGCCATTGATCTTTCTGTCTACATACACCACTTCATGATCATCATATAGAAGAGTTTCGCTTAAGTTTTGTATTCGAAGGCGGCCCTTTCCCAACATCTAGTATCAGAGCCCAGTTTCTGTCTTAGCCTCTGAAAACTCTTCTTCGTGTATTCTGAAGATCTTAGCTAGTCACGACAGGCAAATCACAACGAGATTGTTCTTGCAAAGAGAAACGTGACGAAGTCAACACTTCATTGTTCTAGATCACTCTCGGTTTGTGGTTGTAGTCGCTCGGAGTGGGACTTCTGTCTTGATTAGGCCAAATCATTGCTTCAATCGACTAGGCGGAAATCGAATAGGTCATTTGACGCTACTCTCCTACTCGCCGTAGTCACCTGAAGCAAACACGACTCCAGGGGCAACCCCAATCCGTGTTTCATTTGACTGGACGACATTCGGGAGGACCAGTTGGTTCCGTCCCTCTCCTCGTTGCAGTCAACCAAAACAGGATCGGCCTGGAGTATTGCATAGAATTGGTGTTGGGAGATTTCGGAGAAATCGAATCATCAAGTCTCGGTTCAATTCGACTAAGTTAGTTGACTGTAGTCACTCCGAACAGGATTCACGGTTCTTTGTAATCAACACGGCTTGTGTTCAACTTCGGCTAGAACGACATTGAGTGGGCTAGGCTGTCGCACTCCACCACAGTTCGTACCTAACTCAGGACAAAGTCTATTATACCAAGACACATGGCTTCAACATCCGGCTCGTCAAAGATGAGTCTACGGAAGTTCGATGGATCGAACTTCAACTTTTGGAAGGAGCAAATGCAAGACTACTTGATAGTCAAGGGCCGGATTGACCCCATCGAGAATGAAGATCCTCCAGAAGGATACAAACCAATCGAGTGGCAGAAGCTAGACCGAATCGTTCGCGCCACAATTCGGATGCACCTATCAAAATCTGTATATCTCACGGTGCAATCGTTTACGACAGCCTTCCAACTATGGAAGACATTGTCGAACACTTACAAAAAGAAAGGTGCCGCCACGAAGATATTCTTGATTCAGTGTCTTTACAATCTTCAGATGAAGGAATCCGATTCGGTCTAGGCACATTTAAACGAGTACGAAAGTCAAAGCTCCCAAATTGCAGCTAAGGGGACGATCATCGAGGATGAACTAAAAGCAATGTTGCTTATGAGTAGTCTCCCTTTGTCGTGGGAAACTTTCATCACCACCGTGTGCAATGTGTCAACTACGGTAGTCAAGTACTGCTCAGTCACGAGTGCTATTCTGACTGAAGCATCTCGGAGAAAATCGTTTGCGAACGATTCGGCCAATGACACTTACGTAGTACAAGGTTCGACTAACCGATCGAACAGCCGTGGAAGGGACTCTTCACGGTAATCGAACAATCAACGAAGACGAAGCAAGTCACGGGATAATTGAGTATGCAACTACTGCAAGAAACCCGGACACATCAAAGCCGATTGCCGTGCTCTCAAGAAAAAAACGACAAGAAGAGTGGCCATCATGAGAAGATCAACTAAGTCAGTTCTTTAGTTGACGTACTATCAAACGACTCGAACATACTCTCAATCGAAAATCCAGTCGGATTAGAAGTTCTACTTATGACTGAAGAATCAAGCACATGGCTCTTAGATTCGGGTGCGTCATTTCATTTAACTCCTCATCGATCCCAATTTCGGCAATACATGGCCCGACATTCCAACTCAGTTCGAGTAGGAAATTCGCAACACTGCGATATAATTGGAATTGGCACGATAGAGCTCCACCTTGTGGGTGGTTCTACATTGGTACTACGCAATGTCTGACATGTACCTGAGCTCTCACGATCACTGATCTTAGTCGGACAATTGGATGAAGATGACATTCATGCCAACTTCTCATCATGAGGGTGGACACTCCATAGGGGAAACCTCCTGCTTACTAGAGGACCGAAGATAGATTCACTGTATCCACTACACATTACGCTCAGGGAGGGTAGCCTATTTTTGGTTGACATTCCTGTGTCATCACTATGGCACGGACGACTCGGACACCTCAGCAAGGCCAACATCACGCACTTATCAAGAGCCGGTTACATCCCTAAACTCTCCTTCTCAAATCATCAATTCTGCGAGCATTGTCAATATGGCAAACAAATAGCCAGGACACACCCTTCTTCAGCCCTGAGAGAATCGAGCCCGCTCGATTTGGTTCACTTAGATGTCTGTGGCCCTATGCCACATCAATCACTCGACAATGCTTTGTATTTCGTCAACTTCATTGACGACTTGACTAGGAAGGTGTGGGCTTATCCAATTAGAACCAAAGATCGTGTCTTCTCGATCTTCTCCAATTGGCTTGCTATGGTAGAGAATCAGTTCAGCCGAAAACTGAAATGTTTTTGGACCGATAATGGGGGAGAGTTCAAATTAGAGAAATTCGTCAAATTTTGCCGAAAACACGGCATACGACGTTGTCCTGAAGAATTTCGGCCAGAGGCGAAAACCGGGAAACATTGGCTACGTCGGCGGGGTGCAGCGTGTGTACGCACCCATGTATATTTAGTGTGAATATCGAGGGCGCCTTTATGGCGCCGAAGAGTAGTCAAGTCGGGACAGACGATCCCATATAAGTCGGGATTTATCCCACATTGTAACGCATCCCTCTCCTTGTTCTATAAAAGGAAGGGAACGCCCTTTGTGAAAGGGTTGCCCATTTTGCATTAGAGGGTATACCGTTAGGTTTCTTCTTCTCCTTCTTCTCCCCCCTTCATGTTTGCTTAGGGTTTGCTTTGGTTCGGCCTCCTGTGCAAGACCCCGCTCGGCGCGACGAGCTGAGAGCTCCCCGATGGCGGCTTGGCAGCAGGCAACTACTGTAACCTACCTCAGTCCGGCTCGAAGCCGGGAATGTATTCTTCTTTATATATATATACATTTGCGTCTGTCTGTGTATATTCGCGTCTCTGTTGGTGTCGGGTGCTTCCCCTTTTCCTGCGTTTTCTGTACATAAGGTGTGAGCCGGGTTGGGCTATGTGTGCGTGTGTATGCGTGAGTTGGTGTTAAGCATGCTCTCTCTCTCTCTCCCTTCGGTTGCTTTCGGTGTGTTTCTGAGATGCCCCAGAAACGGTGAAGCACGACCTCCTACGCTCCATCACTCCCTAGTCCAAGACCCCCGTGGTCCCGCCTTTCTCCACGCACGCACGTAACAACGCGACATCTTTGGTGAACCCGACGTGAAAGGCGGCAAGGGAGGATGGAGTCGGAAGACGACGACCTTGCGGAGATGGTGGCCGAAGTGGTGTTGGAGTCGGCACGAGTGGTGATGAGGCGAGAAGCAGCGCAACAAGTGGTTGAGCGAGTGGTCGAAAGAGTCGGCCGTTTCATCGGGGACAAAGTCCCATCTTACTTGGAAGCCTACAACACGGAAATGGAGGAGTGTGGCGTAGACGAGGCGTTGAGGCTGGAGTTCTTCTGTCGGGTCGTGGCTGTCCAGATGCATGCGGAAGTAAAGGAGCTCCGTGAGGCTCATAGTTCGTGGGAGGCCTTCGAAGAGGCACTCCTGAAGGCATACGGAGGACGGCGGAAGAGCTGGTGACGACAGGACTTTGACCAGTGGGTAGCATCGGCAAAGACCCACCGGGGCGCGACCAAGGCGTTCCGAGAGTTCGAGCGACGGCTTGCTCGGCTCCTGGAGCGGGAACAAGGTTTGGTGGGGGCGGACAAAGTCCTTTTGTTCGTCAGGTCGATCGACCGAGCGGAACGGGAAGCCATCGGGATTGAGCTCGAAGACGATGATGGAGCGAATGGGCTTACAGAGGACTGGTCGAAGGTCGGAAGGGTGTGCCAACGGCTAGACAAAGAGCGAGCCGAGAAGGCTAAGAGGAAGGTACGCGACGGCGTGCCATCACAGCGGGAAGAGGCCGAACATCAAAGAGAGTCAGCAAGGGTCGGTGTTGGGGCCAGGATTGCGGAGGCGTACGCAGCTCTCGAGGCGATGCTCGAGGAAGAGGAAAGACGGAGGCCGCAAGCCGAGACTGAGGAGACGGACTTGCCCCACGCGACTGCGGAACATCGGTACCACGGTACCACGGGAGAGGGTGCGGAACGAAACGCCCTCTCGACTTGCGGAGATAGAACGGCCAAGGACGAGGCCGAGATACAGATCGCGGAACCGGAACGTTGGGACCAGCGGTTTCGGGCGT
This sequence comes from Azolla caroliniana, assembly GCF_043228905.1. Taxonomy (NCBI): domain Eukaryota; kingdom Viridiplantae; phylum Streptophyta; class Polypodiopsida; order Salviniales; family Salviniaceae; genus Azolla; species Azolla caroliniana. The sequence goes on along the minus strand of NW_028230457.1, from coordinate 3,874,482 downwards.
GTAAGCCCGAGATCCCGGTCATTGGAGAAGCAAGCCCAGACGGGGCTTGCGTGATCGGTAAGAAGACGACCGCTGACCACGAAGAGTCGGTGGCTACGGACAAGGGCGTAAAACGGACGAGCGATTCTTTGTGTCTTCCCACACTTGCTCCCGAGACGATGGCAGTTGGGCCCGAGTGCCCACGTGAGTCCCAAGCAGAGGAAGGCGGCGGCGAAAGGCCAAGAATCACCGGCGGGGAAGGAGCGGACGAAAGCCCACGGACCCGATTCCGGAGAACTCGGCATTCGGGCCCGTATGCCCATGTAAGACCGAGGAGATGGATGGCGGTACCGAGGAGTCCTGGCACGATGCTAGGGAAGATGGATGGGAAACGGCCTGTGAGGAGGCCGAGGACGGATGCAGCACGAGGAGATCCGCATTCCGATACGGGTGGAGCGTAATCCGGTCGTGGATCGTTCGATCGGGGCCGGATTTGGCATAAAAGTGCCGATACGGAAGGGGGTGCGGGACAAGCCACCCTCTTTTACATGGGGAGAAAGACCGACCGGGCGAAGGTCGAGATTTGGAAGGAGAATGAAAGCCGGTCCTATGGGATTCCTTACACCGATCCGGCTGCAGGCCCGAGTGCCGGCGTGAGTCCGACAAGAGAGGAGGTGGCAACAGGAGAACTGGACTCGACAATCCGGAGAAGGACGAACGGACTCGGACGAGAACCGGGCGGAGCGGACTCCCGGATGACCATTCCGGGAGGGAGGAAGAGAGCAGGCCTACGAAGAGGCCGAGGACACGGTGTCGTGCCCTTGGGCTCCGGATCGTTGCGTGAGTCGGGTGGGAACCGCCAAGGTTTTTGACTAGGAGGAAGAGGAATACAACTTAAGGCTAGTTATGAATAGTGGAAAGAGAAGTAAGATAGCAATCTCGTGAATCTCACGAGTTTAGTGTAATTAAAACAATATTTAGATTATAAGAGCAATTAGATGGCAAAAATTCGTGAATCCCACGAATATATTAGATTGATCAAAAACTTGTATATTAATCAACAACCATATACATATTTTTCTCCTCCTTATATAAAGATGGAAGAGGCTAAGCATGGCTTCATGCTTTTTCACCTAAAGTGCCCATGCACACTAAATGTGCATGTGATGCTTTGTCATTTCCTAAATATAGGGCTCATGCACGCTAGATGTGCATGAGTCACTTTTAATGTCACGTGTAAATAAAATATTCACACTCTAAAGAATACATGATTTTTACCTTTTAATAAAGGTATGTGTAAATAAAGGTCTTATACGCATTAAATCTATATTTATAACACTAAAGATAAATTATTACAATGGTAAAGTTGTGGTTTATCTACGTGGAGGTGCATGGTTCAAATCTTGCCCTATGCACGTGATAAATTCTTTTGATATATTATTTATTTATTTATATGTATCTAAAATCGGATATATTATTTTATGGTTTTCACGTAGTGTGTGGAATACACTACGACATTCGCCCCCTCCGAACCCGCACATCCTCCGGTATGTGCCGAAGTTCTCGATCCCCCATATCCGTCTTCACCCAAAGCTTCCTCCGATTCTCCCCTTATGTCGACTATGAGTTGTAATTCACTTTCTTCGCTTCCCGCATCACCGTGGTCTTCGTCCGATTGCTCCTCGTTGTCGGCCTTGGCTTGGATCACATAGGGTTTGTCGTCGGTCCGCTTCTTGAAAATCTTCACCCGCTTCCCGGCTAAAGGCACTCGTAGTATTGTTCCATCCAACTCGGACAGTCGGTACGTTCCGTTGTCGAAGAATTTCCGAACCTCGTATGGCCCGAACCACCTTTTCGCGAATTTCCGCATTGTTGTATGTTGATGGTCCAAACTACTGTCATAGACGATCACCCAATCTCCTTCTTCAATCCTCCTCGGTCGTAGTCGGTGCTTTGTGTCGAACCGGCTTTTGTTCCTTAATCGTGCTTCTTGTTGTCGGCGTATTGCTTCCGCTATGTCTGCCGGTCTTCCCTCTAGTTGTCGTATCCGGACCGCTAGTAGTTCTTCCCAGCTCATCTCTTCCTTCCACGGTAGCACTGTCCATGTTGCGATCGCGGTTTCCGTCGGCATTACCGGTGCTTGTCCGGTCATGAGTTCTGCCGGCATGTAACCGGTTATGGAACTATGCGTCGTCCGATCCGCCCATAGTGCATACGGAAGCATCTGCGGCCAGTCCTTCACCTTTCCATCGCATGCCTTCGCAAGTGCTTTCACGATCGGACTATGTCCTCGTTCGATTTTCCCGTTGGCCTCCGGATTGTATGCCGTTGTCAGCGATAACCGAACTCCGTGTTTAGCGAAGAATCCCCTAGCTTTGTCCGAGTCGAGTTCTCCCCGGTCCGCAATCACTTGTCCTACGCACCCGTACCTGCAAAATACTTCCTCCAAAAGAAATTGGCATACCGCGGAACACGTTTTCCTCTGAAGCGCTCGACCTTCTACTTGATTCGTGAGATCTTCCCGAGCTAATACCAAGTATTTCTTTTGTCCGATCCCGGTCGGCATGGCCACTATGTCGACCATCCACTTGAAGTTGATTGTCGGTGAGAATGTCGGATGTAACTCATCTCGATGTCGAACCCCGGAGTAGACTTGACATTTCTCGCAGCTTTCCGTAAACTCCGCGACATCTTTGTACATTTTCTTCCACCAATATTTTTGCTTGATCTTCACAAATGTTGCCCATGTTCCTCGGTGTCCAGCCCAATCGGATTCGTGAAACTCGGACATTATCCGGCTTCGTTGCTCTTTTGTCCCGACTACTCGAAGTGGTATACCATCCGGTCTTTTCGGCGCCCTCCATATTAATCCGTTTTCCAAGAAGAACTTTTGGACTTGTCTCTTCTTCCTTCGGATCTCGGCTCTTCTTCCTTTATCGTTTGTTGAATCCTCGGCCTCTTGTAACATCTTCCCGATCATCAAGCTTTCTCCCTCGTATTCTTCTTCCCGGAATTCCCGGATTACGTTTACTCAGCATATGTGCTCCGACGCGAAGTAGTCTTCGGAAACTTCTTCATTATCCGATTCGGTTATGTCGTCTCCGAACCGAGCCCTTGATAACATATCCGCTACCGCGTTGTCCTTCCCCGAGATGTGTCGAACCTCCGGATTAAGCGACTTGACATATGTAACCCACCTTAGCATAGCTACATCCGGTATCGTACAACACCGCATCATCCCGAGTATCGGAAGACAATCCGTCTCGATCACCACTTCGGCTCCGATCAAATAATCCCGATCCGATTTTATCGCCGACACGACTCCCCACAGTTCTCTTTTGACTTGCGCATATCCACGTTGCCTTTCGTTGAGAACCTTTGCTCCGAATCAGATCGGATACCGCGAACCACCCGAGTCGGCTTGATTGATGACCCACCCGATACCGGTTGGACTTGTATCAACCGTTACTATGATCGGTCGGTCATAGCTCGGTTTCTTAAGTGCTTCCGCCCTCCGAAGTGTCTTCTTCAATTTCTTCATGGCTTTGGTGTGTTCCGGTTTCCATTCGAATTTCTTACCTTTCCACAACAAGTGGTAGAGCGGGTCCGCTATATGTGCATAGTGCGGAATCCATATGTGATAGAATGCACATGCACCGAGAAACCTTCGGACTTCCGATGTTGACTCGCACACTTCCTCCATAGCTTGAATCGCATCGATCTTTGTTGGTGACGGTCTTCGGCCGTAGGGCCCACATAGATGTCCGACCACCAATATTTCTTCTTGCCCGAATGCCGATTTCTCCCCGGAAAGTGTTAGGTGCACATCTTCTAGCTTTCACAACACTTTCTCGCAATCATGAATATGGTCGACCACGAACTTTCGGCATCCCCGATCATCCATAGTCTCATCTTTTTCTTCTACCGCGCATCCTTTCATCGGAATGTCATCGAGGAACGGCATCGTTATCTCCGGAATGCAGTCTCGAAGCACCTTGTTCATCGCGTTCATCATATGAGCAACCGAGTTTGTCGCTCCTTGTGGTAGTGTGCACATTCGGACTAATCCTATCGGTGTTCGCATGGTTGTGATGTCTCGGCTCTCCACGGCTAGTTGGAATTGGTCATACCCCGAGTATAGGTCTCCGATGGAGTATATCGCATGACCGGCAAAAGCTTCCGCAAATTCGTCCACTATCGGACCGACTCCCGAGTTCCGGATCGTGACCTTATTCACCGGTTGCAAGTCTTGGATAAATCGAAGTGATCCATTCTTCTTCGGAACCGTAAACCATCGATTTGAGTACGGAGCAGTTGATGGCTCTAGAATCCCCATCGCCACCTTCTCCTTGAGCAAGTCAATGACTTTTGGAATATGCGCTCGTGGCACCGGAATCGGCTTTAGGTTCCACGGTACATGGTCAATCGTGAAGATCACCATCGGCTCCACTGTTCTCGGATCGACGCACCCTATCTCCCTTGATGTAAATGCAAACGCTTTGCCGTGTTGCTCCAACATCTCGCGAAACCGTTCTTCTTCTTTTTGTAATAGGAACCCACCTCCACCGATCCGAAGTTTCTTCCGGGTCTCATCCGTGAAGGCATGTCCGATATCCACGGTCTTCCGAAGTGCCGGATCTCCCGAGACTTCTTTCCTCTTTTGTTCGCTATCGGCGGGTAGTGGTCCCGCGGCCGGTTTCACCTTCTTCTCCATGGTCTTGTATTTCGTACTTACCATTGCTTCTTCTTTGCGGAGCGTATCCGGCTCCATTTTCGCAATGATCTCGTACATCTCGACCGATTCCACCGGGACTACCCGGTTCCCTTGGCTTTTATCTTCCGCAAGTTCTTCAAGTCGTTGTAGCGTGCTCCCATAGAACACTTCTTCGACTATCCCCACGATTTCTTCATCTTCTTTTATTATTGATGCCGACCGCAACTTATCCTCCACTTGTCGGTATCCTTTCTTCAATCCTCCGGTTACGGTCGTGTACGTAGATGCCCCATCCGGACCTATTCGTACATGTTTTGCTCCGAGAGTTTTCTTCCTGTGTGGGGTATCAGGGCTTCTCGGACTATCACTTCCCCACTCCGCAACAGTCCACTTTAAAAATCCATTCTCACTTGGGACAAGAGTTCCCTCTTGTTCCTTTCGTGATTTGCCGGCACTGTTAGGAATTGGACGGATTTCCCACCGTTTTGGCTCCGAATTCGTGCAAAAGCCGCACCGCTATCGAGCACCTTCGTCTCCATCCGTGATGCCGTGATAAAGGGTTGGCCGAGGATGACGGAATGTGAAACCTCATCTTGCACGAAGAAATTTTGGTCGATCTCGACATCCCCGATCTTCACCGTCACATCCGGACAAGCCGCAAATAGATCTTCCGTTGCTTTGGTGGCCGCCGGAATCTTCCATCCATGGTTGGTGTTAATAGGCCACTTCCCCTTCCGGTAGAACTCCTTGGACATCAAGTTGATCTCCGATCCGTGATCAATCAATGCTAGCACGGGTTCTTTGATGTTGCCGATTCGGACCGGAGTCTCCGTAGTCGCGCGTGCCCAATGTGGCCTTGTATAGTGGGAGTTCGGAATTTTGTCCTCCACTTCGGTGTCGTTCATTAAAACGGTGTTCGCATTCACCCTTGGAGCATTTTCCTCCGTACTTTGTCTTTTTCGCTTCACGAGATCCACGAGAAGATCGTGGAACTCCTTCTTTGCTATTTGTCAGGAATAGTACTAAAGCAGAGATGGAATTAGTACTAAGAAGAGTAGTACTATTAGTACTAAGAAGACAGGACTGCGTAAGATTCCCGAGAGAGAGGAAGTGAGAAGAGGAGAGAGAGAGAGAAATAAGATGATGACAGCAGCTCTTGTATTATATGAAAGATAAGTACAAATCGGCTAAGAGGCTTAAGACTGGTGTTGAACCAATTTGGTTCAAAACAATGCCTTGTGCCTCCTTTTATAGTGTTTTTAGGAATAATCTTGAAGCTTCTAGAATGTTCCAGAGAGATCTGGAATATACATCAATTTTCTATGATAAAGTATAAATGAAAATAATATCCTACAAAATATAATTCCTAATCTAATGGTAAGAGCTCGACCCATGTAGCATAAAGTCATGGGTTCGAGTCTTGCCATGACACTATCTCCCCCTTAAAGACGACGAGTGGAACGAGTCGGCGCTAACTGTGGACCGGGTTTGTCCGGATACTTTCGGTGGAAATCAGCAAGAAGATCTTGTGCATTGGCAACATTCTCGACGGGTTCCCAAGTACGTTCGCTCGGACTATAACCGAGCCAATCGACCAAGTAATAAAGTTTGTTGCGAACAAGTTTGGAATCGAGGATGGCAGCAACTTCATACTCCGGGCCGGCGTCCAACTCCAGCGGGGGCGGCGGTGGTGTCACACGATCGGGAATGGTGTTTGCTTTATAAGGTTCAAGAAGAGAACAATGGAAAACCGGATGTATCTGAAGCTGCGGAGGGAGATCCAGGCGGAAGGTGACATCATTAATCTTCCCCGTAATACGGAAAGGACCGAGTCGTCGATAATCCAACTTGTCGCACGGTCGAGTAGTCTTGATGTGACGACGTAAGAGCCATACTCGATCTCCGATGGCAAAAGAGGAGGGAATCCGATGACGATCCGCATAAGTCTTCTGTGTGTGTTGAGCATGACGAAGGTGAGTAGAGAGATCCATCTGGATCTTGCGTAGCCTCTCCAAATGGTCCTCGGCACGAGGGTTGGTAGGTAGCTCCGGAGTGTCGATCACCGACCAGCGAGGATGGAAACCGGTATAAGCGAGAAATGGGGAGACCCGAGTCGAGGAGTGAATAGCATTATTATACGCAAACTCCGCAAAGTGGAGAATCTCGGCCCAATCGTCCTGTTGATAACTCAGGAAACACCGGAGATATTGCTCCAACGTTTGGTTTGTTCGTTCCGCCTGTCCGTCAGTTTGAGGATGGTAGCCGGAGGAGAGGTTGCAGGAGACCTTGAGCATCCTGAAGAGATGCTGCCAAAATTTGGAGACAAATTGCGGGCCTCGGTCACTGACAATACTGTCTGGTAGGCCATGATGCCGAAATACCTCACGCATAACAAGAGCGGCGGTTTCCTCGCTAGTGATGGCTTTAGTACATGGCACAAAATGTGCCATCTTCGTATATCGATCGACGACGGTTAGGATAGCATCGAACCCCTTCGAGACCGGCAGATCTGTAATAAAATCAAGACAAATAGACTGCCATGGCTTACTTGGAATTGGTAAAGGTTCCAACAAGCCATATGGATGGTGTCGTGGCATCTTTGCTCGGCAGCAAGCATCACAGGTCCGAACGTAGTCGTCGACAAAACGGCGCATGTGGGGCCACCAAAAAGATCGCTGCACTAACTCCAACGTCTTGGTACTACCGAAATGTCCCGCCGTATGGGTGTCGTGACAATGTTGGACGATTTGAAGACGACAGGAGCAATCGGGGACATATACGCGCTTTTTAAAGAATAACAAACCATCATGATATTCGAATTGTCGGTAGTCAATACCTGGTTGTTGAGACTGAGAACAAGATGCCCGAGAAGTATCAATGTGCGCCAGGATGTCTTGAGCAAAACTATCCGTCTTCAAGGTTGCACGTATGTCATCGGTAATCTGTGAATCCATCGGGGTGTGAAAAATCCGCGTCGTGTGCAATCGTGTTGGTCCCAAGATTACTTGCTTTTGATTATCAAATGTTGCGTCACCAGGACGAGGTGCAAGATATGAACGCCGTGATAGTGCATCTGCTTTTCCTTGCTGCTTCCCCGGTCGATATGTGATTTCGAAGTTGAAACGCGTGAGGAATTGCGCCCACCGAGCTTGCCGTCGATTTAGTACGCGAGCGTTCTGAAAATAAGCAAGATTTTTATGATCGCTAAAGACAATGACCTGATGTGGAGAGCCCTCTAAGAAATGCCGCCATTGTACAAATGAATCCACGATGGCTAATAACTCCTTGTCATGTATTTCGTAGTTGATTTCTGCGACATTGAATTTGCGCGAATGGAAAGCCACCGGATGCAACTCTTCTTTATCGCCTTGTTGAGAAAGGATGCTACCGAGGGCGAAATCTGATGCGTCGGCCTCCATGATGAATGGTTTGCTTGTATCCACATGAGCTAGAATCGGTGTTGATGTAAAGGCTTTCTTAAGATGCCGAAAAGCCATATCTGCTTCGATGGACCAAAGAAATGCTTGGCCCTTCTTCGTAAGTTGTGTGAGAGGTAAAATAATCTTCGAGTAATCCTGTATAAACTTACGGTAGAAGTTAGCAAAGCCTAGAAAACATTGTACATCTCGTACCGACCGTGGAATTTGCCACTCTAGTACAGTTTGGATTTTAGCTGGATCCATGGCGATGCCCTTTGAGGAGATGACGTAGCCTAGAAATTCCACTTGCTTGCAGTCAAAGCTACATTTCTCTAGCTTGGCATAAAGACCATTCTCGCGGAGTCGCTTTAGTACTAATAGTACATGAGAATCGTGCTCTTCCTGGGTCTTCGAATAAATCAAGAGATCATCCAGATAAATGATCAAACAGATATCCAAGAGGTCTCTGAATATATCATTTGCCATGTGTTGGAAGACTGCGGGTGCATTGGTTAGGCCAAACGGCATAACAGTATACTCGAAATGCCCATACCGCGTGCGAAAAGCGGTCTTCCACTCATCTCCCGGTCGGATCCGCACGAGATTATACGCTCCTCGTAGATCGATTTTAGTAAAAAACTTGGCACCATTAACTCGCTCTAAAAGACTTGATATAAGAGGAAGTGCATACCTATTCCGGATGGTGACTTTATTCAATCCGCGGTAATCAACGACAAGACGAAGTGAGCCATCTTTCTTCTTGACAAAGAAGATGGGTGCACCGGCCGGAGATTTTGAATGACGGATGAACCCGCTTGCCAAGTTCTCCTCTATGTAGGCTCGAAGGACTTCTAACTCGGTGGGTGACAAGTTGTAAATTGGTCCCCATGGTGGCTCGGTTCCTGGTTGTAAATCGATGGGACAGTCATAGGGACGGTGATGAGGAAGGGTACCGGCTTTTACCTTGTCAAATACATCGGCATAAGGATGATATTTTGCCGGAAGTTGTATTGAGGAGTCCTTCTTAATAGTGCTAGAAGGATGTACTGATATGGCAAATAGGAACATTGCCTCCTTGGGTCCTTCTTCGCGTAGTTGATGGAGTGAAATGGTCGAAACTCGGTGAGTTGATTCTTGGGGTGGTCGATACCGAACTTCTCTTGTTCTCCAATCTATGGCTGGATTATGTAATTCAAGCCAAGGTAATCCTAGGACAATGGGATGCTCTGGACTACTAATTATATTAAATGATATTATACACACAAAACTACCTAGGACAACTTGAATGGGTTCTGATTCTTCTACAATATTCCCGGAAGCAATGGGACGACCATCAATGACCACTACAGATGCGGGACAAGGAAGTTTTCTTAAGGATATCTGAGAAGCTTGGGCAAAATTTCGATCCATGAAACAGGAATTAGCTCCGGAATCTAAAAGTGCTAGGATGGGTACTGGGGGAGTACTTTTAGTACTAACAATGACTTGGGCTAGGAACACATTGCTAACTTGCTTGGAAGGAATGGAACCACTAATGGGCTGTACAGATCTAGGGCTGCTGTCCAACCAAATGGCTCCTATTTTGGCTGGACTCAATCGTTTAACTCTTCATCTAATTGACTAAGGATTTCAAATTTATTTGAGATACTTGGGCTATTAGTACTATGAATACTATCTGACACTCTATTAGTACTATTAATACTATCAGACACTCCAAAGGGAAGAATTGACTCTGGTTTAGTACAGGCGACGATTTGATTTACCTGTCTTCTTGGCCTATGGGGACAATTGATGGCGATATGTCCTGGTCCACCGCAATAAAGACATAATCGATTGGCACGTCGTCGTTGCTTTTCTTCTTCCGATAACGGGCCGCGTCGACGCATGGTATCGATCTCCATCGGTGTCGAAGTATTTGCTTGAGGTGTGTCTCGTGCAAACGGTTTAGCCGCGACTGCGGCGTAAGTGGGCTCTGGCCTAGAGCGTGGTATCTGTAATTGACGTTCTGAACGCCGTTCAAAAAGGCGGTTGTCACATCGAACTGCTCGACTGATTGCCTCCGTAAGAGACTTTGGTTCTTCGGGGAAAGTTAGAAGTAGATCTTTGACATCGTTTCGCAAGCCATAGCGAAACTGCTCCATTAGTGCTTGATCATCCCAGGGTATATCTGAAGCAAGTAGGCGGAAATCCGCCGCGTAGGCAGAGGCTGGACGATCGCCTTGACGCAATCGCCGGATCTTGTTGATCGCCGTCCTGATGCTGTCGGTGTCTCCAAAGCAGGCTTTAAACTCACCAATAAAATCTTCAAAGTTATAAAGTTATTAATACCCGGCTATCCAAGATTCTTTCCTCGAACACTCTTTTCAAGTCGGTTTGTTGTTCTATGTCCGAGGCGAGCTTGAATGCCGGAGTCGCCTTTTCTTTTCCCTTACCTCCGGAGTTCCAGCTTTCCGGTATCTTTGATGGCCCGGCCGCATCCTCCGTGCGTCGTCGTTTCTCGTCCACATACACCTTATGCAATTGACACAGGGCGTATACGCTATTCTTGTCGACAGGGCACTCCCATCCCGTAGCTTCCCGGACGCCTTCCGCGGTGCTTCGGATCTCGTTAGAGTCGGTTTTCTCGGTGTTTTCTAGAACTTCCGGCCAAAAAGACGTCTTTGCTCTCGATGACTCCCCGACACATATTCCCGTGGTTGTCGCATACTTGCTTCTTGCCGCCAATTCCTCCTCGAGCACCTTCTTCATGCCGCCTTTCCGGAAGTTCGGTCGGAGTGGCTTCCGAGAGTCCATCGAATGAATCCGGTTTCCCTCGTAGTAGATGAGATCCCGCCGTAGCGCCTCCTTATGCTCGTCGCAATCCCTCCGATTGTGTTCGGCGCTATCGCACCATATGCACCGTCGGTCCGTATACTTGGAGCTTGTGGGGCGGTCATCCGACTTCTTCACCATCGCGATCTTCAGATTCTCCATCTCCTTCAATAGTTGCTCCACCGTAGATGCATCAATCGCCTTCTCGGTTGTAGTCTCTCGAGCCCTCAGTTGATGGTCTTCCAATCCGGTTCTCGGTTTCGGAATCGGTTCCGAAACCCTCTTTTCCTCGTCGGCAAGCCATTGCCCCCTCTTCGTGTATCGCGCGACGATATCCCGCACGCTTTCCCATGTTTCGGTGAGGCCGCTCTCCGTCGTCGTGTCCTCCAAGAGCACTCCGAGATCTTTCCGGTCCCGGACGTCCACGGCTCGCAAGAACATGATCACCTTGTCCGGTACGAGGATAGCTTGATCTCTCGCGGACAACCTCCCGAACCGGCTTTCGAATGCCGAAAACACATCAACGACCTTCAATCCCTTGTCCGGCGTCTCCACCTAGTCTTCGAATCCCCTTCGCGTCGCCTTGGAGGAATCCTCGATGGCGAACGCCCTCTTTAGCTCTACTTCAAACGCCTCCCATGTCGGATTTTGCTGTCGTAGCCCATGGATGCTTGCTTGAAGCCCGTCGGTCGCCACCCGGTTGAAGGTCGTCACTTGCAGTTCTTCCGATATTCCGCACCGTAGCATCTCCGCCTTGTAATCCCGAAGATACCGCAACACGTCTTTCCCGTTGAATTGCCCGTTTCGTTGCACGAGCCGCTCCACTGATGCCGCTATCTCCGACATCGCGCGTTGTTCTTGTAGCATGCGCTCGAACGTCATCATCATGTTGCTAGCCTCCGGTTGATTTTCCATCTCCTTGCCACCCGGGCTTTCACGTCGGGTTCACCAACTGTGTCGTGCCCTTGGGCTCTGGATCGTTGCGTGAGTCGGGTGGGAACCGCCAAGGTTTTTGACTAGGAGGAAGAGGAATACAACTTAAGGCTAGTTATGAATAGTGGAAAGAGAAGTAAGATAGCAATCTCGTGAATCTCACGAGTTTAGTGTAATTAAAACAATATTTAGATTATAAGAGCAATTAGATGGCAAAAATTCGTGAATCCCACGAATATATTAGATTGATCAAAAACTTGTATATTAATCAACAACCATATACATATTTTTCTCCTCCTTATATAAAGATGGAAGAGGTTAAGCATGGCTTCATGCTTTTTCACCTAAAGTGCCCATGCACACTAAATGTGCATGTGATGCTTTGTCATTTCCTAAATATAGGGCTCATGCACGCTAGATGTGCATGAGTCACTTTTAATGTCACGTGTAAATAAAATATTCACACTCTAAAGAATACATGATTTTTACCTTTTAATAAAGGTATGTGTAAATAAAGGTCTTATACGTATTAAATCTATATTTATAACACTAAAGATAAATTATTACAATGGTAAAGTTGTGGTTTATCTACGTGGAGGTGCATGGTTCGAATCTTGCCCTATGCACGTGATAAATTCTTTTGATATATTATTTATTTATTTATATGTATCTAAAATCGGATATATTATTTTATGGTTTTCACGTAGTGTGTGGAATACACTACGACAACGGTACGTCGGTACCGCGGGAGAGGGTGCGGAGTAAACCGCCCTCTTGGCATGCGGAAAAGGACGACCCAAGACAGGGTCGGGAAGACGGATCGGAATCCTACGGAGGATCCTTCACACCGGTTCTAGAGACTTCGGCAGTCGGCAACGCGGTCGACGTGAGACCAAGATACTGACGGTGGCGGCGAGGTGACGAAGGCAAGGGCTACGGATCGGCGGTCTACGGAGGATCCTTCACACCGGTTCTAGAGACTTCGGTAGTCAGCAACGCAGTCGACATAAGACCAAGATACTGACGGTGGCGGCGAGGTGACGAAGGCTATGGGCGTAAGGAAGTCCGGTCCTACGGGATCCCCACACTTAACCAGAGACTCCGGCGGTTCGGCCAACGTGGAAACATGAGACCGAGGGAGAAGGTTGGTGGCGGCGGGAAACGGGACCCGACTACGCGGAAGACACGAGGAGAGTCCGGGAGGGACTCAAACAAGAAGCACCCGAATTTCGGCAAGCATAGAAATGGAGTCCGGTCCTATGGGACCCTCACACCGATCCGGAGACTCCGGCAGTTCGGCCAACGTGGCAATGTGAGACCTAGGGAGAAGGACGGTGGCGGCAGGGAACGGGACCCGACGACACGAGGTTTCGAAAGGAGCCGGTAGGGGCCAACACGGGGAGGTGTGTTGGGCCGGAAAGGCACACCTGGGACGGAATAAGAGTCTCGCAAGTGGCCATCGCGGGCCGGATCAAAGCGTGACTACGGGACAGTGTTCGGCACGGGCGGTGCCGAGCGAAGGAAGCGAAAGACGGCACAAGAGAGGTGTCGGGAACGAGGTGACAAGTGCCTAGTGGACTGCACAGGGTCGGAGTCAGGAAATGGCAAGAGAGGCCGGAGGAGGATCCTCCACACTCGCTTCGTAGATCTCGGTAGCTCCGTTGAAGTAGCGAAGATTGACACGGCAAGCCCGGGGTGACAAGCTGGTGGGGGCGAGGGGACGACGGCAAGCAGAAAACTCAGGACCTATCGCGGCAGCACGAAGACGGGAAGGGCCAAGCAGGCTATTATGGGGTGTTCCTTGGATGCAAAGGACGCCGGTATGCGGGTGAACGACGATGCACGACCTGGCCAAAAAGGGGACCGACAAGGCGTGCAATAAACCGGAGTGCGACACAGGTGGTGCCAAACAACGGGCGAGGGTACATGGCACACGGAGGTGCCGGAGCGGAAAGGCGAGCGCGGAGATAGGTTGCGTGGTTCGGAGGTATCGCGGAGAAGACCGGAAAGGGATCCCCACACCGTTCCGGAGACCATGGCGGTTCGAGCTGACACGACGATGTAAGACCATGGAGAAGGAAGGTGGCGGCGGAAGGACGAAGGCAACGTGAAACACCATCGGGACATCATGATTGGACAACGGATGCCAAGCGGGCCACTACGGGCATGCCTCAAGCGGAGGACATCGGACATACGGCGGGAAGCGGGGTGTTCATACGGCCGAACAAGGGCCAACGGAAGTACGCGTACTACGGAGATCGCGGCAGAGGACCCATCGACGGGTCGAACGAGCCTACGGGGAGGTAAGTGCGAAGGAAGAATCGAAGCCGACGGATCAAATCGGCAGCGAGCCAGGATACGGATCACGGAAGACCGGTTTCTCGCCGGCCGAAATCTCTCACCCTTCAACCAGATTTGGTACGTGCCGGTGGACGTGCAGTTAGGTGGGGACGGATGTCGTGAAGAATTTCGGCCAGAGGCGGAAACCGGGAAACATTGGCTACGTCGGCGGGGTGCAGCGTGTGTATGCACCCATGTATATTTAGTGTGAATATCGAGGGCGCCTTTATGGCGCCGAAGAGTAGTCAAGTCGGGATAGACGATCCCATGTAAGTCGGGATTTATCCCACATTGTAACGCATCCCTCTCCTTGTTCTATAAAACGAAGGGAACGCCCTTTGTGAAAGGGTTGCCCATTTTGCATTAGAGGGTATACCGTTAGGTTTTCTTCTTCTCCTTCTTCTCCCCCCTTCGTGTTTGCTTAGGGTTTGCTTTGGTTCGGCCTCCTGTGCAAGACCCCGCTCGGCGCGACGAGCTGAGAGCTCCCCGACGGCGGCTTGGCAGCAGGCGACTACTGTAACCTACCTCAGTCCGGTTCGAAGCCGGGAATGTATTCTTCTTTATATATATATACATTTGCGTCTGTCTGTGTATATTCGCGTCTCTGTTGGTGTCGGGTGCTTCCCCTTTTCCTGCGTTTTCTGTACATAAAGCGTGAGCCGGGTTGGGCTGTGTGTGCGTGTGTGTGCATGAGTCGGTGTTAAGCACGCTCTCTCTCTCTCTCTCTCTCCCTTCGGTTGCTTCCGGTGTGTTTCTGGGATGCCCCAAAAACGGTGAAGCACGACCTCCTACGCTCCATCACTCCCTAGTCCAAGACCCCCGTGGTCCCGCCTTTCTCCACGCACGCGCGTAACAACGTGACAACGTGAATTTACAACACCACATAGTCCGGAGCAAAATGGAATTGCCGAACAAATGAATCGGACAATTCAAGAAAGGATAGTTTCCATGCTCCAACACTCCGGACTGTCGGATGGCTTTTGGGCAGAGGCCCTACTTACCGCAGTACACATAATCAATATGTCGCCGAGTAGGCCTTTAGGACTTCGGATACCTCAGGAATTATGGACCGGTAGGAAACCGAATTACGATAAGATGTGAGGCATATGCCCTCATCCCGAAAGATGATCGCTGCAAACTTGCACCACGGTCCAGGAAATGTATTGTAAAGAATCGGGTATGATTCTTGTGTAGCAGAATAGGTGTGAATTGTGTGTGTATGAGAGAGAGAGAGAGAGTGAGTGAGAGGACAGATGCTCTATTCGAACTTTGATGGAGGAAGAGAACAAGGTCAGGGAAGAAGAGGCCGATTTGGCCAATGCTGACACAACCAAGAGCAACCCTGAGAACACAACTTCTATTACCAACAAGACATCTCAAACACATGAGGCGGAGCTTCCGGAAGAACGGGGGGCAATCAGTCCAGACCCAACCGACAAAACAATCTTGCTTAGTGCAGGTATTGTGGTAAATTCGGCCACTCTGAGGAAGAGTGTAATGTTACCGACTAGGAACACGGTCTACGGTCAGTCCTTCAACCTAGACTTCCAAGTGACTGTGTGACAATGAATGGTAGCGAAGCACGCGTAATACTTAGTGGGATATTCCTCGTAACCTAGCAGCGTATAAGGGAGACGGCTACAACCGAGCTCCTTTGACAGTGAGTGGGCTAGCGCACACACCGTTACTTACTCCTACGCTCTCAGGTGTTACAGACACACAGTAGATTAGCCGTAGCTACACATAGATATCAGAGAAGATAGAACTCTATTACAATACACCTCTTACATTCAAAATTACACGCTACCTCTATCAGAGGTTTTTTGCCCTTTATATACGTAGGGTCTTTTAGCCGTTCACGCTTCCCACGTGAACCGTTACATGAGTTACAATATTATACTATTCCGTATTCCTGCGCTCTTGTCTATCGGTTACTATTCCGGCGGACAACACCTGGCACGCCTGTGGAACAGTGCCAAGGCACGTCGGACCTATCCCTTTAATCTTCTTCCAGAATGGCCCTGATGTTTGGCTCTGCTACGGTGTCCGTGTCCGGGGATGCCGTAGAGCCCGTAGGTGCATCGTGGTGTGGTTCCCCTGCTTGGTCGGGAGGGCTTCTCATGGTGTCGTGATCGTCATGTGTGGGTGGTCTGGGTTCTATGGGCTCTTCTTGGGCTAGGGGGTTGGGCTCAGCCGTCGGTGGGCTTGCGGTCGGTCGCAGCTCCATTTCGTTTGTCACTTCCTCCGTGATGTCGGTCGTCGTTGTATGCTATGGGGAGTGGGGTTGTGGTTCCTCTTGGTCCGCAACGTTCTCCGTGTGGTCGGCCGATAGCGTATGCTCAGGTAGATGGGTTTCCTCTTGGGCAGTGGTATCGTTGTCTGGTAATGTGGGGGACCCCGCTCGTCGTTCTGCGCTGTTCACCGTAGTTGTAATATTTGGTGACCTAGCCTAAGGTTCCTCTTCTTCGGCAGTATTCGGAATTGGTGTCGCGATGGATTCCTCGTTTGTTCGCGTGTTGCCGGCTTGCGTGATCTGGTGAAACAAATCATCTTGACTTTCACCAAAATCATCTAATAGCTGTGCGAGTTCTTCGGAATGTTGGTCCGCTAGCGTGCGGTAGTCCTGCACTAGGTCCTCGCGTACTGCCACAATGCTTTCCTTATTGAGTTTATAGAAGCCTCGACTGTCTTTTCTCCGGTTCTCCCAGTCCGCTCGATACGCATGCAATTCTGCCGCTTGGGCCGCCCACGCCATCCATCCTTTGTCTAGCGCCGTTTTCAATTGCGCAGTAAACCTCTCCCGATTCGTGTGTAGAAGGATACGCACGTTGTCTGTGATGGCCTGGCAACGGTTGTGTGCTTCTTCCACAACCTTCTTGAGGTTTGCAATTTCTTGCTGACTAACTGTCGTCGCTTCTTCATACGTGCTCTTCATACCCGCCCACAGCTGGCATCTAATTTCCCCATTCCATTGTTTAGGCGGATTTCGAGCTGATGCCTTCTTTCCTGTTCACCCACCAGCTGCTCATCGAACCATGCTTTCTTTTTCTCCAATAAGGGCTGGAGTCCCACAATTGCCGCCTTCGATTTTTTCACTTCCTCCCGTAATTGGGCGTTTTCTTCTTTTGTCCGGGTGTGTTGTGTTGTCTCTGCAACGAGTTTCTCTTCAAGGGTTTTTACTGCCTTTCAGCCATTGGCCCGGATGTCCTTTTGCTTGCACAGAGGCGGTCAATTTCTGATTCCGCTAGTTGTACAACCCTTTTCGCTTTTGAGGCAATGGCGGTCTGAGCCTCAATCTCTTCCTTCAAGGCTTCCATGTCGTGGTTTCGTGGTGGAGCTTCCTGTTGCGCCGTAGTCGCGTTATTTTCCAACTCCGCGATGCGTTCGTTGGCTTTTTGCAGCTCGGCTTGGGTCAACTTAACCTTCTTCCAGACATTCTTATTTTTAATGGCCATCTCCTTGGCGCCCGTGCTGACCTTTGCCAGTTCCCTATGAACTTCGACTAGGGCTGCGTTTAATGGGGTTAGTTCCATCCCCATTCGGCGTATATCGGCGTTCCTCCGTCTGCCGACTGTGGCTAATTGGTCTTCATTGTCGCTCTCTGTCGTTTGTGTTAAGGCGTGCTCGATCATCTAGCGCTCCGCGTGCTCCTCGACCATTCGTTGTGATACCTTTATCTGTTGCGTTGCCAAGAATTCCATGAGTTCAAAAGAGGTTCCGAACTGCAAGAGTGCGTTGAACTCATGGGCCGTGTCCAGGATATCTAGATATGCCAAAACCTCGCTTTCCGCCGTCAAAACGGCTTTCCCTCATTGTGACTGGGCCGTAATTATCGGTCGTGGCTCCCAGATTATTTCGAAAGTGGTGTTGGGCTCCATAGCTGCGGAGCCGTCACCTACGGTCGTAGTCTGCCGCCGCGGGTACGTCTTTAACTAATCTGCGCCCATCTTTCCTGTCCAACCTCCGCCGTTTCGGCCTGGGGCTTTCCTACCATGGTTCGGCGTCTGGCTCTGGTGCCGCTTCCTCGGAGCGCGCCGCCTGCTCTTCCAGCGTTGTCCATGTGTCCGGCTGGGCGGGTTGGGGTTCATCCTCCCACTCTGTGGTGGCTAACTCCGCTAACTTGCGCTTCGCGGATCGAGGCGGCGGCGTGGGCCTACTGGGCTGCGGTGCCGGCAAGCCTCGGGGTGGGAATAGTACCGTTAGGTACTTGTAAAAAGCGGAGTGAAATTGGACTCTCTTTGGCGGGTCTTGATTTCGGGCTCATTCGGAGGCATCTCGGCCTCGCTGACCTCATCGTCAGAACTCAGATTGGAGTCAGGGTTCAGAGTCGGGGGCTGGTACCAAGACGCGGACTCGTCAAACACAACGTCGCGACTAACACGCGCTTGTTTGGTGCGAGGGTTATAGCACTTATAACCCTTCTGCTCGTCCGAGTAACCGACCAAGATGCATTTCTCGGCATTTGCGTCCAGCTTCCTCCTTTTCTCCTTCGGTACATGCACATACGCAATGTTACCGAACACCCTCAAGTGTCGCAAGTTCGGCTTTGTTCCGAAATATAGCTCGTGCGCCGACACTTTGTCTCCGATCCGGTTCTGGATGTATAGCGCGGTCCTTACCGCCTCGGCCCAGTAGAACTTGGGCAAGCTCTTCTCCTCCAGCATTGCCCGTGCCGCTTCCACAACTAACCGATTCTTCCTCTCGGCCACGCCGTTCTGCTCCGGTGTGTATCTACAACTGAATTCGCGCCGAATTCCCATTTGTTGTAGATAACCGTTGAATTGACCGGAGAAGTACTCTTTCCCGCCATCCGACCGCAGGCACTTGATCTTTCGTCCCGTTTCCGTTTCCACGAACCCTTTGAGGTCCCGAAAACGGTCGAAGACTTCGCTCTTCCTCTCAATGAGGTAGATCCATGTGTGCCGCGTGTGGTCGTCGATGAAGGAGACGAAATATCGGCTCCCGCCAAGACTAACGTTTTGTGTTGGCCCCCATACATCGGGAGTGTATAAGGTCGAGCTTGTTCCGGCTCCGG
The DNA here is from genome assembly GCF_043228905.1 of Azolla caroliniana. Lineage (NCBI taxonomy): Eukaryota > Viridiplantae > Streptophyta > Polypodiopsida > Salviniales > Salviniaceae > Azolla > Azolla caroliniana. Next base: position 3,855,251 of record NW_028230457.1, on the reverse strand, counting down.
TTTCGCTCGTTGGGGAAAGGAAGTCGGTGTTGCTTCCCGAGCTGGCAGGCTTCACAAATTTGTGCCTTTCGGCCACTAAATTTGGGCAATCCGAACACTACCTGTTTCGATTGCAGATCTTGAAGCCGCTGGTAGTTGACGTGGCCTATCCGCTTGTGCCACAAATCGATGTTCGACTCGGACTTTTGTCCCTTCGCGAACATTGCGGTGCCGCCGTCAGTGGAGTCGAGGATGAACATCCTCCCGTCTCTGCGCCCTTGCGCAAACACACAGCCTTCTTCCTCAATGTAGCACCCGAGGTGTGTAAACCGAACCTCCATCCCTTGGTCGACGATCTGTCCGACCGAGACCAAGTTCTTCGTGATTGTCGGAACGTGCAGCACTTTCATGAGTTTCCCTTTCTACCCGACATGGCTAAGGGGAACTTCTCCGACATTCGCGATCGGATGCGGAGTGTCGTCTCCAGTTGCGACTACTCCAGGTTGTATCGGTTTTTCAAGGTACGAGAACCACTCCTTATGGCTCGTCATGTGGTTTGACGCGCCAGAGTCTACGTACCACACCTCGTCTGATCTCGGGGTGCTCTGTTTCATTGAGTTTGCTTCGTGTCTCGTCACGAAGGCAGACCCTTCTCCGGCTCTCCCGGAGTCTTCGGCGTAGTGCGATCGCTGCCGATTTCCCTGGTCGGTATGTTCGGAGCCGTTTCTGGAACCGGTTCTCTCCGAATCAGCGCGCTTCTTCAAGCACTCACTTTCCTTGTGGCCTTTCTTGCCACAGTACCAGCACTCCACGATGGCCTTCCCTTGCCAGTTCTCATCGCTTCGACTCCCCCTGTTTTCGGAGGGTTCGGAGTTGTTGTTGGCATCACTTCGGTGCCTTCTTCCTTGATCTCGTCGGCCGCCTCCATTGTGCGCCGACTTGCCTCGTCCTCCACGTCCACAAGGCCTATCTCCCTCCGTGTACAACATTCTGATGTCGGTGTGCGTGCTTGTAGACGCACCCGCGTGGTTCTCCTCTACCAAGAGCATTGACTGTAAGTCGAAAAAGGACGGCGTATTCTCCCGGGTACACACAACCGTTCAGAACGCTCCGAACTTCGACGCCAAACCTCTGAGACAGATCTGGACCATCTCACTCTCCTCGATGTTCACCTCTATGGAGGCGAGGGAGTCGCAGATATCCTTGATCTTCGAGGTATAGTCCGCCACCGACAAGTCGCGTTGTCGTAGGTTGCTCAACTCCTGTCGGAGCTGAAGCTTCCTGGTTGTGGTGGTCGCGGCGAAAATCTTCTTCAGATTTTCCCACGCACCCTTCGACGTCTTTGCATCCCGAACATAGCTCAATAGTTGTTCGCCCACACACGACGCGAAGCAGTATAATAACCTGCTCGCCGATTGTTCCCATGACGAGAAGTCTCTGTGTGTCAATTCGGGTGCCGCGTCATTAGCTCCTTCGACATAACTCCAGTAGTCGTGCCCGAGCAGGTACTGGTGCATCTTGTAAGACCAAGACGCGTAGTTGGTTCTATCGAGCTTCTCTGTTGGAAGCGAGCTCGCCATGCCTCTATCCATCGTTCTTCTTATTCTTCTTCGTCAAGCTGTATCGGCTGCAGAGAGGTTCTCAACCCTCGCGCTCTGATACCATGTAAAAAGTAGCGTGCGGAAGCAAGTATGAAGACCGAACAGAAGGAAGAAAACTCAGGTTTAATGGAGAGCTTGAGCTTACACAGTATACGTGGGAGAGACAGAGAGAGTGAGAGAGAGCAAACACAAGAACTATATTCAACAAAACAATACTCAATCTCTATTCACCATTCTATACATATGTGTGTTCAATGAACACTTTTATACAAGTCCTAGAAGGACTAACAATACTTCAATTCTCATTAAGAGCTCCTACACTAACTCCCAAATATATTCCTCACGGAATATCTTTCCTAAAGGCCTCCCGGTTTACGCACCGATCCGGCCCTACCTACGCACCGGTCTGCGTACCGGTTTACGCATTCGGCCTAACCGATCGGTCCCAACTGATCCGGTCCTTGGCTTCTTCAGCCAATCCGGCCGATGTTGAGCTTGTCTCTCAACAATAAGCTTATACATCTTTATTTGTCTAAATACCCCTCCTACTCACAAATGCATTAGCACCTATAAACATTGCACTTTCACGTGGATTAGGAAAATTCAACACATTTGAACCTGCACACACACATATATACACACAAACACGAGCTCAAATACATAATCCCCTCATACAACTAAGCTTCAATTATCTACTAACACACACACACACACACACACACACACACATAACCACTCTTAAATCTTTCCATATTTATACAAAAATATATCACACGTACATTGACACACCCCACACAACCATAATTATCTACACTATCAAATTTAAACACATCCTCAAGCATTGAACCTATAAACTCAACATCCTATCCTCTCTATTTCAAGTCCTTGTTGGTCTTGCTCAAATTCCACAAGTGCACATAACCTCGCAAGGTCGGTGTTATGATGAAGTGCACTCACATCATGCCTCGAGAGGATTTAAACCCACGACCTTGTTGTACACATGTCAAATCCTTAACCATTGTATTAATATTCTTATATGTATAGTTTTTAGAATACAAAATTTAATATCATAGGAATATTCTATATTACTCTACATTCTAGAATAACCTAGAATATACTAGAGTGTTCTATACACTACAACCTTCTAGAATACTCTAGAAACCTTCTAGGATGACCTAAAATATTCTAGAGTGTTCTCTATTACTTATAAATAAGGATCTATCAATCATCCCAAACCTAAATTGGTTCAACGCCATTTTGTAGCACTCTATTGCCTACTCCTTGTAATCCATTTTACTCTGCAATACAATATTTCCCTTTCTCTCTCTCTGTGTGTCTTTACAGTCGATGCATCAATGCCTTGAGGTCTTTGTTGGGTTCATGGAAAAAAATTCAAATCGTGAATCCAAGCTCTGAATGGGAAATTAAAAGTGAAAGATAATTGATCAACGACAGGAGTCGAACCTACAACACCAAATTTGGGAACTCAATTGTCTTGTCAATCAAACGATGCTTGTAGTTGCGGAGTAGCACACACATACGTGTGAAACTAACATTGCCAATGGGGGGGGGGGGGGGGGGGCAACTGAAGTTGTGATGTATGAAGCTTAGATGAGGAAATGATATTTAAGATAATAAAAAGTATAGCTCAATCGAAAGTTCTTATACTAGGAAAGGAATGTCAACGGTTTGAGTCTTGGTCATTCTGTTTGAGGTTATGTGAACTTCAATGGGCCAAACGAAGCAATACAAATTTATGGACATGATGGTTGGCATTTTGCTAACATTGGGCACCCAAGAAAAATAAGTAAAGACATATGCCAAAAGAAGAAATACTAATTTTATTCCTATAAAAGGAGATGAGAACTCATTGTTAAGGGTGGAAGTGCTATCGAATTTCTATGGGAACTTAGGATTGCAAATCGAGAAAGCATTCAAGAACACCAATGACAAAAGACAACGAAATCTCCGCTTGCGGATCTATTGAATTGAAACTCGAGCATCTTCTCCTAAAGCTCTAGCTATTCCTATCATATTTCTATCTTTTTTATCCATTTCATCTCAAGCCGCTCTGTTATTGGTAAGTTGTTAGATTACCAACCTTATGACTTGGGTTCGAAGCTCAACTCCTTAATATGTGCCATTGTGGATTGCAGGGGTTGAATGCATGACCTTCTAGTCTTTGCTAAACAACATTAACCATAGGAATTGAATGAATAACATTCTAGTGTTTGCATAACAACCTTACCACGACCTTAAACGTACGGGGTTGAACACATGACCCTCTAATCTTTGTAGAACAACCTTGCGACACGAATTGAGCTACATCCATATGGGTGTCTCTTTCCTTATAATAACATTCTAGTGTTTGCATAACAACCTTACCACGACCTTAAACGTACGGGGTTGAACACATGACCCTCTAATCTTTGTAGAACAACCTTGCGACACGAATTGAGCTACATCCATATGGGTGTCTCTTTCCTTATCCGGCACTAAAAATTCCATTAATGTACCAAAGGACACTATTAGACGGTACAACGTGGATTGCGCGATTCTCTACGCGGACGACATAACCAATTACATATGATATCAGAGCCTTGAGGTTGTACTTGTACCCCATGGTAGGAGTCGACAACGTCTTGGCTCAAGCCTGAACTGTTTTAAAACGGTTTGGTGGTTCGGTTCAGTTCAGGCTCGAACTTCCTTAACCAGCTTGAGCTCGGTTTGGGATGCCTCGAGCCCAACCAAACTGGTTCCCAAACCGGTTAAGGCTTAATCGGCGGCTTAACCGGTTTAGGATTAACCTGTTCGGTTCAAGTTTTTGCCAAAAGAGACAAAGGCCTTGGAAACCATGAAACCACACTCTTATCCATTCATGGATCTTGGGTTCAAATCTCATCCTCCACAAAGTCTCTGCGACGTTATATCTTCCATCTTTCTTTCTTTCTTTCTTTCTTTCTTCAATCTCTAGCACCAAGTTAGCCTCCATCCCTTGCCTGCAGTATCCCCCTGAAGATCTCTGTTTTTCCTTCCTTGTTCGAGTCTGATTCTTTGTTGTTAAAACAGAGTGGGCCATTCAAGCGTATTCTTGTTTCATTTCAGTAGTTGATAAATGGAGAAACTCTTCTCAGGGTTGCTTAACACTGCCATTGATGCTATCTCCTCTGTTAATTCATCATCATCCTCCGGCCATGGTGACTCTAGCTCTGTTGACCGTTCCACATGGGCTGAGGTACTCTTTTAAATCCAAATGGAATCTTAGTTTAATATCACTGCTACTCTATTCACTGTATCTTCAACCTAATTCCACGTAGTCAACGTGATTTGATCTAATTTCATAGGAATTAATCTAATTCAATGTGGTCTAGTTTCATGGAATTTAGTCTAATTTATTGTAATTTAATGTAACTTTGATATAGTTTGGCTTTATGTGATTTAATCTAATTTCGTGTAATTGAGGCTCGTCTGATGTGGTCTAATCGAGTTTGACATTAAAAATATATATATATATATCTAGCTTAACCTAATTTAATAAAGGTTAGGTTCAGTTAAACATAGTTTAACCTAATCCGAATCAAATTATTGACGTTGTCATTGTCTAGATCTAATGCTTATAAATAGGGCCCATCTCTCCGAGCTTGAAAATTTTCAACGTTTTCTCCTCACCATATTGCGTTTTTTTCTTCATCTGTTTCTTGTTTGAGAAGGATTTTTCGAGGGGTTTTCTGAATGCCTATATTCATTCACAATCCTGAAGAGCCTTTTTAGTTGTAACAAATCTTGAAGGTTTTCTTTTCTTCTTTCTTCTGTCTTCTTCTTCCTTTTTCATTTCCCTTTCTCTTCGGAAGATCTTGACTTTTGTCTCTCTGGATCTAACCATATACGATGGGATTTAGGGTTTAAATTTTTGTTTCCATTTAGGGTTTTAATTTTGCTTTTACCATTCAGGTCCCAAAGACTGATATTTAATTTCAAATTTGTCACTGGGTTTTTGTCTTCCCTTTTTCTTTTACTGAATCTTCCCTCATATGCCATCTCTTCTGCAGATCCATGGAAATGTTATGGGTCTTTCTTTGGATCTTTGGTTATACTCGTGAGATTGAATCATCCGAACTCATAAGAGATTTTAGTCTCGCTCTTAAAGTCATTTTATAGATGGCTAATCGAGACATACCCAATTCCATTTCATTTCAAACCTTTTTTGAGTGGTTTTCAACAAAGATCTGAGTGGTTTTCAACAAAGATCTGAGTGGTTTTCAACAAAAATTTGAGTGTTTTTTTCCTTTTGCAATGTGGTTTTGGGGGGGATTCTCAAGATTGCTGCAGGACAAGATGGACATAAAAGCAATTATGGACAAGGGCAGGAAAATGCTGGTCATCATTCTCGTCCCGATCGTTATCACAAGGTATGTATGTATCTTCTCTCCTTCAGTAAAAAAACAACTTGTTTCTTTCTAGTGTACTTAAGTAATATTGAGCATTCCACACCATTTTCTGATAATGGGAAATTTTAGGTCTTGGAAATGAAATTAGTAGATCAAATATCCTCTAACTAAAGCCTTCCAAAAGATGCTGCCTACAAATGCATTGAAATTAGGAAAATAGTACAAAAATACACCCTAATTTGTCGGAATTTGACCAAAATTTTAACTACTACTCAGGAGTATTGTGGTGAACTTTCGGAAGTTAGCGGTTAAAGTCATATAAAAAAAATTGCAAATATCTATGAGTAGCTAGTAGAGATAAAATTTTCTACTGTGTCAAGGGAGACTCTCAGTGCATTCTCTCTGATTGTCTTTGTGGGTGAATATGGTAAGATGTTTCGTTCACGAGAGGATTTAAAATGTATGGAATCCCAATGACTCGCTAAATATAAATGATTTAGGCAAATCTGTATCTTGTGGAACTCTAAAATTTATAGAACTAATGACAAATTTAGTTAAATCTTTCGACTTCTCCACAACACTTCAGCTAATTCTGTTACGAAATGTTGCTTCAAACATCTTGTGAATATTGGCAAAACCTTTCACAAACATCCCAATTGTTTGAACAATAGTAGCCAGAAGTTTCCAATAACCTTGAAACTTCGACAATCTGCAAAAAAAAATATTAGTCTCTAGTTCATTTTTCTCGGGTTTCGTAGTTGCCAGAGGAGCAGTGGCAAGAGTATAGGAAGCCTCCCCATAAGCAAGAGTATGCAAAGCCAGTCACTTCGGATGTCGATATAGAACCCACCGAAGAAGAGCTCGGGAACATCTCGGCCGCATGTAACCGTCTTTGGGGGCTCGATCTCAACCGTCTATCTCCAGGACGAGATTACGAGATAGACTGCGGGGAAGGAAAGAGGGTCGGGGACCAACAAGATAGGGCGGACAACACGTTTTTCTCCTACGTGAACGAGGAAGTGTTCCGTAGGCCGACTTTCGCCCGTTTCTACGCTCTCCTTGACAATTACTCCGCTAAGCAAGGTGTCCGAGAGCATGTTAGCGAGGAAGAAAAGCAAGAAGAGAATGCGTTTATTGAGGAGATAAGTCGGACCGCCCCGATCCAATACCTATTTAAGTACTTAGTAGCACAAAGTGTCATCTCCGATAACCAAGCCGAATTTAAGGAGCATCTACACTCGTTATGGTTTGGGTTGTATGGTCGGGCCGGTGCACAAGATTCGTCTTCGGCATTCGAGCATGTTTTCGTGGGAGAAGTGAAACATGGCCAATTTGAAGATGAAATTTCGGGCTTCCACAATTGGATAAAGGTTTTTTTTTTTTACCTGGGAGCTCTTGTGTTCAAGGCGAGATTGCCTTGAACCCTCTTAAGACAAATGACCCCTTTGCAACATGAAAAGGTAGATTTTTACTTGTGTTTTTTTTTTTATGATGATGATTTTTTGTAGTTCTATGTTGAAGAAGTCGCAGGAAGACTCGACTATCAAGGATACATATTCCCAAGAAGAAGGAACCATGATGTGGTACATATCTCAACAATTCATAAGTAGATACAATTTTCTTTATTTCAATCTCACAAGGAAAAGGCACCATTTTGCAATAACTCTTTATGACTTTGGTTTTTGTTACAACAGCCCGATGCTCATTCACAATGCCTTTCAATACAATTCACATGGAATGGCGTGAAGAAGCCCGTTTCGACCACCTTTGTGGGCGTAAGTCCTGAATTTGAAGTAGCCCTTTATACACTTTGTTTCTATGGAGGTAGCGAAGACAACTATGTTGAGGTGGGCCCCTATGCCGTCAATATCAAGTGTTATCGTCATGGTAGGGATAGAATTGGCTCGGCCTTCCCAATCGTACAAGATTGACACTTTCTAAACATGTCTTCTGAGATCCTCGAGTAGATCTATCTAAGAAAGTTCTCGAATTCAACCTTTACAATTCAATTTCCCAAGGGTCATAAATTTGCTTTCCACAATACTCTAAATTAGCAAATGGTTGACAATAATTTTTAATGCACTATTCTTTCTAAAAATGGAGATATTCATACTCCTATGACATTGAAATTTAGTTATCCAAGGACTACCTCTAATGAAAAACATGCAATGATGGATTAAGTGCAAATGAAATGCCCACAAAACAATTATCAACGATTGTGCATTCCCTTTGCATAGGCAACCATGGTCCTTCTAAGAAATGAAACTAATTAGCATGTCAAGCTCTCGTCCATCAGCTCAACTATGCCAATCTAATCACTCCACCTTTCTAATTTTAAGAAATGAAAAACAACCATGGTTTATAGTCTAATTTGCATGACAAAGACAACAAATTACAAGCAATGGAAGGTTGTGCACCCAAAAAGCACAAAATTACTATCAATGCTCAATCATGCAAATATTATAATATAAGAAAGGCTTGAAAGATTTGTAATTATCAATGTGTGAATTTGAAGTGACATTTAGTTTGAAAAATTTTCGTCTTATGTGTGACCACATAATTTAGTCATGGATAGTTTGAGAAGGGACAAAACATATGCATCTTTGTTCGCACTTGAAGTAGTTAGTGGAGGGAGTCACTAGTGGTGTCTAGGGTCTCTCGAGTGCCACGTGCTTTGTTTCTTCTTAATGACTTTGTGGTTTCAAGATCAAAGAGTTGGAGGGTGCATCATCGATGAACCCCACAAAAGATCGAGTCTTATTTTAATTCAATGTCTTGTACATACTCGTTACATTTTTAAACAAACCATGCGGAATTGCCATATAAGATACCTAAGGCAACCTAAATTGAAATGATTGATTTAAATTTGTAAACATGAGATTGTAGTGAAAAGATTGTGCTTTACAACTATGTGTGCTCATTATAACACATCTTCATAGTTGCAATTCGAGATCATGTACAATTTGCAATTTGCTCATAAAAACATGGTTTTCTAGAACACACATCGTGTTGACTTGTAATATTATAAACTTAGGTATTCCTTTGGTTGCCGTATCACTTTATCTTAAGTAGATGTTGTCTTAGCATAATCTCATTGACTTTAAATTGATAATAATCAACTTAGATATTATTTGGCTTGCCTTATCACTTTGTTTTAGCTAGATAACAAAACGTCCAACTTGAAAAACATTAGAGCCTATTGACAAGCCAACCACCATTTTAGAAGGGTTTTGAAGAGTGTGGGTTATATATATGACAATTTGTTTTGACGCTTAACCTTACTATAAATAAAGGAAATACAACTAATCTTTGACAAATATAGGGCAAATATCAGGGAATTTCAAAAGATAAAGCCCTATTTTCTACACTTTCAATGTTCTATGACCCACTGATGAACAACCCATTTCCAGTTAGTAAGTCCAATAGGTTTCTTCCTTTTTACACTAGGTACAATAATAATGGGACTTGCTTTAGCCTTCTCCACATGCATTGCTCAAAGGGCAGTCTTCTTTGCTTGTGTTGTCGTAATTATATATGTCACATTAGTGCACTAAATGATTTTTTTTAATTATAACTAAGGATCATTGTCCGTTTAGTACGTGTACCCAGCCAAATAAGTTTCATGCATCAATCACACTTTCATATTAGGTGAGCTAGTTGTATTTGTGAACTATTCAACTACTGAGATTATTGATCATGTGTAACAACCCATATGATTTTACAAGATTTAGTCACGATTCAAAAACATCAGATAGCAACTTGATGTTTACTAGGTGGCTACCATAGTGAGATTGATTCTATTTTTCTATAAGAATAATAATAATAAACTGGTATGATAAAGATGGTTGTATATATAAACATATGCCATTGTTTTTATGCTAGCAGACAATTATTTTGCGAGTATACCATATTATCCAAATGGATGCATCATGGTTTATGTCACTATTCTAAATATTTGAATGCTGACATTATAACCTTGTTGAAATGGTTAGGTGTTAATATGTTATAGCATATAATCATGAATGCATGTGGCCAAAACACATAGATCTACATTGTGACATTAATATATCTTTCAATCATTGTTCATGTGTGTATGCATGGGTGTAGAAGGCATAACAATAGATTGTATGTAGCTAGAGAACTTTCACTATGTTCTAGATTGATTGACTATTTATTATTATTGATGCTCTTGTCACTTATGCATGACAGTTGTATGGTTGTCATCTTTGCACACACCTAACTATAAAATTTATTGACCTCATCTAATGGCACATCTTCTAGTTTCATTTGTCTCTTGCCGTCTTTCTCATCTTCAATGTTCATATTATATAATTTCCTTCAACATTTTTGTGTATAGTAAAGGTCAATGGAAACCTTTTAACCATTCTTTAATAGCAATCAAATTGTTTGCAAAATCTTGATTGAAATTGATGAAGCTTTTTTGCAATGTACACAATATCAATCCTCATTGACCTTGATTTATTTCACAATTGCGACTTTGCAAAGCATAAAATTTCTCACTACACCGTCATATTTGTATGAGAAAGTTAGAACTTCAAAAGGTACGACCGAAATTACTTTAAGTAGTAGTCTAAGGACTCTTATTTCAATGGTAAACCCAATACTCTCACCTTGTTAATTGCATCATGCATGAACTCAATGCATTCACTATGTACTTTTTGCACATAATGTCTCGATAATTACATAATGTATAAGGTCAAATCTATCACAGTATACTCCCACATGTGATGTCTTGTTAAATATAAATAGTTAAGGCAAAATGAAACAAACTTGCAAATAATAACTTGTCCGTAGACAATGACTTTATTGAGGCTTATCACATAATATTGAAATTACGAAGTCTAATAATAGAGATCATTCATCTGGCCAATATTGTAAAATATTTTCCATAAGTGTCAATGGGCAAAGGCATTACATTTAACAATACACAAAACATGACTTAAAGATGTATGATTCATAGGTTTCTCAACCGATACACCTACATCTAGCTTCAAAAGTATGAAGCTACTTGTATGTGCATGTATGTTCTTCATGTTTTGATCATTGATACCTCTCTTTGTTCACTTAAAAACATGATACCTTGCTCGACCCTAGCACATGTTTATGTCATTGTTAAACTAGTGGGGTTTCCATCTTTCCATTATGAATGCATTCGCATTTTTGAATGGCTTTTTTAATGTCGGGGGGGTTTACGTGTCATGTAGAGTTAACTCAATATTATTGTAGCACAGATATGCAAACTAAAAGCATAGGAGGGTTTCCCCGTCATTGACAATCAAGAAGAATTAATGGTATACATGTGAATCTCGATATACAAGTAGGCTATTGTATAGAGAATAAATAGTCAAATAGCTCTACTATCTATATTCTTAATCAACTATGAATCTTCCTATAGGTCATGTATCTGTTCATGATCTTAAACATAACCAATGATAAAATGAAACAAAAGAGCATCCATCATTTGTAAGAGGAAAAGAAGAAGCAATGTACGAGGGACATGGCTTACAATGCAAATGGCATACTTGTGGACCTATAAAAAATCATAAGATGTCATGTTGAAACATCAATAACAAAATCATGCAAAGCCAACAAGAGTTTTATAACCAATCTATCCAATATCTATGAGAATATATTTGAGTTGGTGAGATACACAAATCATTCTGAGGTCTACGTTTTGTTGTTTATTAGTATCCTAGTTTAAGTTTGCAAAATACTATGCCACAAATTAGTCATTGTGTTTCTCCACAAATTTTTCTTTTTCTTTTTTAAATTATGCAATTTTTCTTTTACCAATGCATGACTTGATTTTCTCCATATTGAGATAGGGTAAAGGAGATGGTGATCTCTTGAATGAGTTCTCTTTAGATTATTTAAAGAGTATGATTTGCATAAAGAGGGGTTGTGCCAGATACATGGGATGTTCATGCATAAATGATCAGCGTCTATGAGTTACTCTCCCTCCCTAGAGTCCCTCTCCCCGAAAGGTGACAAATGAAAGGTTCATTCCAATATGTTTTCTGAGTATGCTTTAACCAACTTGAATACTTTCAACAAGTTGTCCAATGTATAACTTTGTTCTTTATGCTTTAGTACAATTTTGAAAGGTTGATAGGAGGAATTGTTGTCATTTCTTTACATATAATTACGGATAGTTGAATTTAAAGTTGTATGTCTATAAAGATGCATTAATGCAATGAGTGTATGTGTGTGTGTACACGAATCGATCAATGAAAGGAGTAACTAGGTTCATGAACATTAAGAGGATTGGGTACACTAATGTGAACACAAAGAACCTTTGTCCAAACTTCCATATTTTTGCTTACTTTTTGAGTTTTAAGGTTGCATGCAATGAAGCGCAATCTCTTACATAATTCATGCTTAGCATTAAATGAATACACATCGTGTGTCAGTTGAAATTTGGTCCAACTAAGATATTCGTGTTAGTTCTTAAAACCCATTGAACATCATTAAAGTTTTTAATTTTCGGCAAAGATTGGACACACACTTCTTCTATAAAGCCAATGGAATCCCAAAACAAAGCATATTTGAAAGACAATGTTATCCATAGATCTTCAATAAGTACAAAAAAGAAACTAGTCACACTCGTAACACATATTATACAATAACTAGCATCTATCTAGTATCTCTTGTGGCTTCAGTATTATGTGAAATGGGAGCCTATCATGTAGCCAAGTAGTAAAAAACAACTCAACCTCTAGACTAACATCCTTTTTATTCATAAATCCATATGAAATTCTCGTATTATTTGCCCAATTTCCTATACTGCAAATCTAACGTCACCCATGAGATAAACAACTTTTGGCACGCTAATGAGACACTAACATACTTTTCATCTACGAATATTCCTTCAGAATTCTACTACATACTTCATAATCTGTTCGAATTGCTTCAAATGTGAAAAGGAACCCATCACCCGACCGACTCATCAACAATGATTGCTAAAAGACAGTGACATATATTTTTGGTTCAGTTTGGGGCCCCTAAATTATGGCACTTTTTGCCCAATTTCCTATCACTTCCAATATGGAAAAGAAGTCCTAAGTCAATCAACACATCATGAATGAATTCAAGGACACTAATCAAACACAAACAAATTGGTCCACATCGTATCGTATTGGTTGGAAGTTGGTACATTTCCTAGTTGCTTCATTAGGAACAAGTCTCACAGGACACAAACATGTTAGCTCATTAAAAAATCAAACTCACTGCAAATTTGTGGCGTTTTCTTGACAAATTCTCGTGCATACCTCCATTTTCTAGCATTTTTGACAAGTTTGCGTATATCCCTAAATCCTACAAAAAAGACATATGCATTATTAATACTTGTTAATATGATTGATCTAGGAGATGGAAACATGCCACTTCAGTTGTCTCATGTGAAATAAATTTGTGACCGTGGATCACATACCTTCTCTCCCTGCAAGGAAATTGGAGCATCATGAGATTGCCTAATAAATCGTAAAGGATCAAATACTAGCTAGATAAGGCACCAACATTATTTGTCTTTTGATAGCCTTTCAAAAATAGTATGCCATGTAATCCTTTATATCTTATTGAGAAAGGATTTTGTCATCTAATTGCTTCATCTGAAGCGGTACCTTGGGCACTAATTCGACACCACCTAACTTAGCTTTCTACCAAACACTCTCACACTCTTTATTTTGATATCTCAGTATTATTTACCTAATATATTATTGCTTCTCAAACACTATTCTAAAAACGCAACTCATTCTACTTTCCTACAAAACCTGCACATGCTTCATCTAATCAAGTATGAATATCGATAAAATAACATCAATTAATTGCTTGTCCAGCATGCATTAACACGGTTCATTCAAATGTCTCGATATATAGTTTGACTAGATTCATTTGCACATGGATGAAACTCAAACACCACTTTTTTTTTAGTCAAGGCATTAAACTTCCCTTGCAACAGTGTTTGTGAGGTTGAATGAATTGTTCACATTACAAGTAAGTTTCACGAGGGGTACAAGAATGTTGTTAACCACAAAAGGATGAAATACCAATGCAACTTTACACTATGGTAGACACTTGACTATTGTTACGATGATTGATAAATGCTTCATGTGCCCACAGAAACATCAACAAGATCTAAGGTATGGGGCCACATGCATGGATTGAGTCATAGACATTGAAAAATACATTCATGACATCATGACTTATGGAAGAAACATTATCCTTTGCACTTCACACCAAAAACACTTTCTTCTCCACCAAGCATCACCATAGGTCCCAATGCAATGAACTTACGATTGAAACAACAACAACACACAAGTACTTTTCTCTCCGCTCGACATTTGCCATAAGTCCGAATACAATGAACACAATAATGCGAAGCACCATACATAACTTTTCCTCTCCCACATCGTCGACAAAATCCCCCGAGATACCCTGAAAAGATTGAAAATACCAAGATGGCCCTTTTATTTCCTCGCGAAGCGCACCTACTTTTCCTAGTTCTCGAAAATACCCCTCTCTCTTTGCGCGTCTTGCTTGTCCAAGCTCTCTTCGCGCCGTCTCTTGCCTTGTCCTACAGTTTCTTCGGGGCGAATCTTTTCAGGCCAGAAGAAAAAAGAAGGGGTCGGAAAGAAAGCAGGAGGAACGATTCTTCGGGGCGAATCTTTTCAGGCCAGAAGAAAAAAGAAGGGGTCGGAAAGAAAGCAGGAGGAACGATTCTTCGGGGCGAATCTTTTCAGGCCAGAACAATTCTCCAGGACGAATAATCGGTCGGAAAGAAAGCAGGAGGAACGATTCTTCGGGACGAACGAATCTTTTCAGGCCAGAAAAGAAAAAGGGGTCGGAAAGAAAGCAAGAAAAGCGGGAGAGAGAAAGGAGAGGAGAGGAGAAGAAAACCCCACGAAACTCCTTCTCGAGGAAAAGCGGCAAGAAAATGAGAAAAACCACTCTTGACTCTTCTTGACTCTTCTTGACTTTTCTTGACTTTTCTTGACTCACCTCCTCCTCCGCCATATCCTCATGAAACAGAAACACAGAGACAGAGAGAGAGAGAGAGAGAGAGAGAGAGAGAGAGAGAGGTATGTCTTTCTGTATATGTAGTATGTCTGTTGTAGAAGCTTTTTCCTGAGCGGTGGGGCGTTTCTTGTCTCCACGTTTCCTCTTCCTTTTTCCTCTCCGATTCTCCCCAAGAATCCATCCCATCCATCGCCGGAACCGAATCGAAACCGAACCGAACCGAACCGATTTCATCTGTCTGTCTCTCTCCTTTTCCTTTCTTTCCATCCTTCCTTTCTCCTTCTGATTCTGGCCATCAATGCATCGTCTCTCTCTCTCCTCTGACGAAAGGAATCGATCCACCACCAGAAGAACAGAAGCTCATGCTTCAGATCCATGTCTCCAGGTATTCCTCTCTCCTTCGCTCCCATCTTCTGTGACTTTCTCTCTCTCTCTCTCTCTCTCTCTCTCCCGCTGGATTTCTGTGGTACCCTCTATGTTTCTCTCTGCTTGTTATGGTCATGTCTGAGAGATCATCGCTTTTTTGATCCTCTTTTCCGATATCTCTTCCTTTCTGTGAGCTCTTGTTAGATTTTACTGAAGATTGACGCTTTCTAGTTCCTCTTTCCGTTTATGAAATTCTATGATACGCTCTTCTGTGCGCACCTCTAGGGTTTAATAAAAATCTCTATGGATATCTGTTGAACGCTTCATATTTTTTCTCTCTTCATCTCTCTCTCTCTCTCTCTCTCTCTCTGCTTGTTAGGGTTTAGTAAAGAAAGAGACAACATTTTCTTTTGTTGCTCCCGTTATGGATTTCTTTGGATGTTTATGTTTCTCTCTGCTTGTTTCGGTTTACTAAGCATAAATGATTTCTTTTTATTCTTTGTGGGAAACACTTTCTCTGCGTTTCTTTGTGTGTTAGGGTTTAGTGAAGATCAACCCATAATGGTTTGTTTGTTTTTCTCTGTCATTCTCTTTGTTTCATTTTCTGTTTCTGGTTTGCATTGTTTTTATTATTATTTATATTTCTTTGTCTTTTATTCGATTCCTGTTTTAAATTAGGGTTAGGATTTAGCGTCCAACTTGAATTTTCTCTGGATTTCCGGAAGAACTTCTGTGTTTTCTTTGTCTGTTAGGATTCTATTAGAGATCAGTGCATTCCCGTTTGTTTTGCTTTCGCTTTTCTGTTTTATGCTGTTAGTTATGGTGAAATTCTTTATCAGCTAGTAATTTTTGAAGATGTTATAAGTAACAGTAGTACTCTTTGGAAATTTCATCCCAACCAAGTTCTGTACAAAGAAAGAAATGTAGAGCCAAATAGAGCCTTACTCTGAAGACAGTTTTTGATGTTAGACATGATTAATTTGTGATGAACAGAAAGATTTATTTTTGTCAAGCTCGTATATGATAATGTAGAAGCTTCCAAAACCTGTAGAAAATTAAGGCCATGCCAAGAAACTTCTCTCTTTCTCTCTTGAAGATCATGTCAAATCAATATTTTTGGAAGCATTCTATTATGGAAGCGTACTCTATACCTTTTAGGGGATTGATGATGGATGATTGGCCACTGTTTATTAACATTTTTTTTATAAAGGCTCCATGTCAGGATTTGAATATCACAGGCCCATAGAAGCCACATCTTGACTTGCAATGTAATATAAGGATAAGATATACTGGAAATATTGTATTTTTCCAGGAAATCTGTAGTAAGGATGGTTGAAATGGTCATTTTGGAACCGTAGGTGATATGCTACTGACTATTCCAGAATTGACTAAGATTCACTAGCGATCACTTGAAGCCAGATGTATTGCATCATCCCTTCTGTAATGCAAGAATAGGTAGGTAACGTATGCTAGAAGTCTCCTGTATCTCATTATATATACACCATTATGCATGATTTATGCCTTATTTCGTGGCTTGTCATTCCTTACTTTCTCTCTTGATTCTCTCCACAGAGAGCACCTAAATGGAACCTTACTCTGGACTGTTTAAGGTGACTAGTGGTTATTTGAACTAGATCTCCTGAAATGTAAGACAAATGCTCAATGTATGCTAGAAATTTTCTATTTCCTAACGCAGATGGTTCTCTCTAAACCTTTTTATGGGATTTATGATGATTGATCACTGGTTTTTGAGAGATCTTACTAAAGTCTACAATCTAGTTCATAATTTAGATGCTGCAAATGTCACAGACATGTAGATTGCCAGAGGTGTTGCTCACTTGTTTCTACAAAGTAAGAGAAGGCCAAAAGTATAAGAGGAATCTTCCTGAGCTTTGAAGTCTTATGCTTTTTATCTAACATGGGTATTCAGGGTTTCTAAGTCTCGCTGATGTGTATCAGATGATGATTCTAACTTCCAGCTCATAGAACAGAGGTTCATATTATGTTAAAAATAGTGTGCTAGAACACTTCTGCCTTCTCATGTTGTTATAATTCAAAATGCTTGGATTTTACACAGAACTTGATGGACTTACATGCCTTTGTTTGTCATTTTGATCCTCTGTTTATAGATGACCTAAAATGTGTACCAAGAATGCAGCAAATCTGCTGGTGGACACCCGCTTTACACACTCGCTAGTAGATACTTCCGAACCTGAACCAGAATCTGTAAAACTGCTACATGTTCTGTCATCATTAGGCAGTAATGGTAATGGTCTTTCTCCAGGGCGTAGAATTCTATCTGTGGATGAGGTTTTTCGTGCATTTCATAGCTATCATCATCAAAGGTGCCGGAATATCCCTCGATCAGTGTGGGATTTCCGACAAAATCTTCAATATCAACCAATATCCAGAGATGGTTATCCTCCACATTTTCCTCATGTGGACGTTTCTCTGTACGGTGAGAAGCTTTCTGAACCTATCCCATTTAACAAGAAAAAACGAAGCAACACAACAAGAGACCTCATTAATTCTCTCCCAGAAGAATTACTCTGTCATATTTTTGGCTTTCTTCCAACGCCATACGACAGAGCTTCTTGTGCATCCGTCTCTCGGCGTTGGCTAATGTTACAGAGTCACATGCATTACAAGGAAAAATGTTCTACAGAAGAACCACGCCCACACAACTTCAAATATCCAGCTAAATCATGTGGTAGTGGTGGTGATGGTGAAAGAGAAGATGAGCATTTAGACTTGGCTCTGGGAGATCTGTCCCGAACATTGGCAGGAAGAAAGGCATCTGATGTCAGATTAGCTGCGATAGCTGTCGGCACATCAGCTCGTGGAGGGCTTGGAAAACTATGCATTAGAGGTAGCTCAGCTGTCGGTTTGACGGTGGGAGTTACGGATGTGGGCATTTCTGCCATCGGTATGTCGTGCTCATCTCTTCGGGTCCTTTCTTTGTGGGATTGCCCTAATGTCACAAATGAGGGGTTATATGCCATAGGAAAGGGATGCCCTCTGTTAGAGAAGTTAAATCTCTTCAAGTGTCCTCTGTTAGGAGATTCAGGTATGAAAGCGATTGCAAACAATTGCCCCCTTGTATCTTTTTTAAGCTTAGATGAGTGCGAAAATATTGGTAATATGGCCTTGATTGCTTTTGGGGACTCTTGTCAACTCATAGTTTCTCTATATATTCGGAATTGTCCAATGATAGATGATGATGGAATTATGATAGCATTGAGCAAGCTCATTAAGCTTAGAATGCTTAAACTAGAAGGCCTGAAGGTGACAAAGAGGACTCTAACTTCTATAGGGATTAACTCAAGGGCTCTGACGTGGCTGAGTCTCCATTCTCTCAATTTCATTACTAGAGAAGGATTTATGTCATTTGGAATGGAAACACCCATGCAGTCTTTGAAGCGGATTCTTATCACCTCATGTAAGCATTTCACTAATGAGGCACTTGGTTTGTTGGGAAAAAATTGTCAAAATCTAAAGAATATATTGCTTTCCAAATGTGACCACATTAGTGACAAGGGATTGGCGCTCTTCATGCAAAGTGCTTTATCTTTAGAGGTGTTGCAGATAGAGAAATGCAGATTCATATCAGGAATGGGTCTAGTCGCCTCTCTCTCTAACAAAGGTGGGAAACTGAAAGAAATCCAAGTGAAGAAATGTGGAGGCATGAATGAGGTACAGTTGTTCCATCCTTCAAGTGATTCTCATGTTTCGACTGTAGAATCGATTTGCCTTGCCAACTGTCCTGGTGTGGGAGACTTATGCTTAGCTCTGCTTGGTTGGTTATGCCCACAGACGACAAAAATAGATTTTACTGGGCTTGCGGATATAACAGATGAAGGCATGCTTGCATTCCTTTCAACAGCCAATCGTGAGCTGACGAGTGTCAATATCAGTGGGTGTGTGCGACTCTCTGACCGAGCTATATGTGCTATTGTTAATCAATGCGGTAATTCTTTGAGAAACTTGGTATTGGATGGTTGCAAGATGATATCAGATCACGCAGTTCATTCCATTGCAAGACATTGTCAATCTTTGGAAGATTTAGATCTTTCGATGTGTGCAGTGAGCAATGAAGGAATAAAACAGTTGGTTGAGGCAACAGGTGACACTCTCAGCTCACTAAACCTATGTGGCTGTCGAGGTGTCACCCACAAGATATTGCCTCTTATCCAGAAGAAGTGTAAGAATCTTCTTGATTTGAATCTGAAGAATTGCCGAGGTATGCCTGAAACCTTTCTTATTGGTTTTAAATCGAGGATGCAAAAGTGTGCCATTCTCTACTGAAAACAAGGAGATATAGAAAAGATAAGGTTGCAAATGCTATTCTCTACTGGCAGTCAAAACAACTCATTAAAGAGCAGTAGAAAAAGCATACTTAATACAAGGGAGGGCAATCAAAGGGAATTTGGTGGTTAATATTGAAGTATTAGTACTACTACAATTGCAGCAAAGATTGCTGGATATGTAGAAAAATAAAATGTCTGAAGTTTGATTTTTGGGTTCGTCAATTACTATAATTGGCGGATTTTTGAGCTTTATACTGGTGACTATGATCTACAACAAGCCACAAGGAGTTGCTGTTTTTTCAGGTTATTTTCACATGGATGACCTGTTTTTCCTTTCATCCCCAACTAGGTGCCTTTTTGAAGCAAATTGGGGTATTTTTAGCAACTCTTGTTATTTGTGTGTATTGATATCAGGTTAATCCTGTTAAAGCTATTCAGCTGAATTATTGGTTTTTTTATAGGGCTTATGGCTCATTCCTCCACGGAACAACCATAAAAGCTTTGTTAACCAGTTGTTTATTTCTTACTGAATATAGAAGATTCAATTTTTTGTATTATTTGTTTTTTATTGATCATAATTTATGTTTCAAAAGACAAAGAAAATCAATATTCTCTCTTAATCTCGTTTGCTGCATAAGGACATGGAAACCATACTAACTACTTAGCATCTGCCACAATATGTGTCCACTTTCACACTGAAACACAAGGTCCTGATGTACGATCAAGATCCTTAATGGACACTTACGCAACTAGAGAAGTTTTTTCAATGATTATTAGAAGAAGGTATCAGTCCATGGGGTGACATGACCATGTATTGAAACTTAAGGAATGGCCAACCCCTAATAATCCATCACAGTATACTCCACCTTCCATGCATAGGAGGGTATAGTGATTGATCAGAACCATTGTAAAAGTACGATAGACATTTTGGACAAAGTGCACTGAATTACAAGTGGCTGCAAGAGTTGCAAGCAACAAGAGTATTGATGTAAGCTTGATAAATAGAGCAGCAGGTGAAAAGAGAATTGCATGCTCTTGGATTGGTCGCTTCTTTTCTTGATTATGATGGAGATGGGTATTTTTTTATTGTCTTCCAGCTTTTGAGTAAAAATATTAGTAAGAAGCCATATTTTAAGGAGGATCTGTTGATATTTGCATTGTGAAGTGATTTAAATGTGCGTATCTACAAATAGAGAATGGGAATGTATGAACCATGAATGTATAGTTAGCTATGTGTAAATTGCAAAAGCAATGTTGTGATTTAGCATGTAATGTCTTGTTTCTTCACATGCCCATAATGTTGAGTGCTTTATCTTCCATACCTTTGTCCTCTTACACAACCTTTTGGACAAACTTTTGGACAAATATATATATATATATACTTGTCAAAGAGAGAGAGAGAGTGCTTAATGTTTGGTTAGCTTGGTATGTCAAAGAAAGGTTATAAGGGAAGGAAGATTTTGTAACTCCCTTACAAACTTCTTTTTTCAAAAATAGAAGAAATGTGATGTAAATACTTGTCCAAGAGAGTGCTTAATGTTTGGTTAGCTTGGTATGTCAAAGAAAAGTTATAAGGGAAGGACGATTTTGAAACTCCCTTACAAATTTCTTTTTTCAAAAATGGAAGAAATGTGTAAAAAATGCATATTTTGTAAGGCGATGTTCAACCTTGCTTTCTAGTCTTGAAATAATGCTAAAAAATTGCAGCCAATGTTCCATGTTGTGGTTAATGTTGCACATATTTTGTGATATTTAGTGCATTTTCAGTCAAAGAACTTGTCGGTAATGCTCCCTTGTGTTATAGTCATTACCTTGATTCTACGTCTATTGTTTCCTTAGCTTTTTTCTCTACTTTTTGTTTGTTGCCATGCAATCTTTATTACCATTGACTCTCTAAGGGTAGTGCTATGGTCTCACTCTTTTTGTTGTGGCACAATTACTGTTTCATGGTTTCAGACCATGACCCCCTATTTCTAGAGTTCCCTTCTCAACTTGGTGGAATCGAAAGTTTGCATCTCGTAAATGTATATATTGCCCTCTTCAATTATTTTGCCACTAGCAAAGCTTTGTCCTCTACCTCTTATGTGCTCATTATTTAAGTCAAAACATAGCGCATCATGTTTTTTGAACCAAAATTCTTATTTCATTAGTGTTTTTTCTCGATTAGCAACATTGATCTTAGATCATAAAATGATGGTGGTGTGCCTTAGCAAACCAAATCATTGTGCTACTCCAATTATACAAATGTTGGTCACTATCTCTTCCTCACTGGCTCTCATATTGAGTGAGATGAGCGAATTGCAAAAGCTTATTGATATTCAAGGTGCAATCATTGTTTGACATACTCTTTTGATGTATCTTGTTCAACTCTTATATGAGCTAAAGCCTTTGGGCATGTGTTGGAGGCCCATATTTTGCATAGGTTGTCTTAACATGCATTAGCATATTGGCATTTTGTATGTAGCCCAACATGTGATCTTGCAACATGCGGGGCAAGCAATACATGTTGCAATGTATTGCTCATTGATGTAAATAGGACCCACTAGAGGCAAAGCAAAGATTAGGCCCACGTATTGTAGATTCTCCAAGACTAAATATATTTACGAGGAACTTTGGGTTTAGAGGGTTTGTTAGTCTTCTTTAGATTGAGAAAGGGAAAGAGATAAGAGTACTCTTTTCCATGATCCTCTATATAATATCCTTATCAATATAGTTAGCATCTTTGTTGTTAAGGATTGAAGTTGTATACTACATAATTACGTCTTTGAGTGCTATGGTATTATTTTGACTTTGTCATTGTTTACATGCTTTGATGTAGTGATGGTGTACCATCTTTTAGGTCTTTGAGGGATTAGGTCATACTTAGGTTTTCATTACTTCGACACTTGCTTCCAACCCATGTAATCTACATTCATTCGGATTTCGTACATTGCTGAATTTGCTGCAATGTACTCCCAATATCCTTGTCCAACATGTAATTGATTTGTCTTGTACTTGCATTCATTTGTCAGAATTGAGGCAAGTTAGCAATAGGAAGAGCAAGATAAATAGTGATGATGAAAGGGAATAGACGAAATAGTAGTGGATAGAGCAAGCACATGAGCGTAACAATGGAAGGAAATAGGGGAGATAGATAGATAGATAGCTAGAAAGCTTCTTTTATTGTCCTCGGAGGTCAAATATGACCAATGAGACAAAAAATGTTACATTTCATGTAATACATGCGAAAGTGAGTAGTGACTCGATGTTCAAGAACTTTACCAATGAATGTTGCAATCGAGAGTGCATGTTGTGGTTGAGAGAGAAGTTCGTGCAAGGATTAGATTTTGTCAAAGATGAGTGGAAAGCATGGTCAAATATGATAAAAGGTAGAGCATTGTATTAAAGTGTGATACTCAGAGTCTTGAACTTGTTTAAGGAAAATTGTGCATAGTCAACCACTCTCATCACTTGTGCTCCAACACCTCGGCTCCCATTGTAATGTATGTGAACTAAGTTGCATGGAAGCAATGGTTCGAATGATAGACAATGGGATGGGCTCTAACATGTATCGATGTGTACAGTTTCCCCATTTTGCGAAGAATATGGTTTTGTAATTAGGTGCAACATGTGTTGTATAATGTGTGAAGTGTGAGCCTCCACATTTGTCCCATACCATTATATATTGGCATTGCAAAAGGGACTCATTTAGAGAGGAATATAGTGATGCACCATGAAGCAAGTGTGTTAGGTTCCATCTACCGAACCATTTTTCCATATCTTGCATCTAACTGTAACACAACATTTTGCTTTTACGCATCTTTTGGGTATAGACAAGTCAAGAAGGGTTAACTTGCCATAACTCAACACATTTCCCCAAAATTTAGCACATGTATGTGCTTTTTCTTGCATTTGGAGAAATTGTTGAGTAACTTCCCATATTCTTCTCTTTCTTTGAAGAAACCTTTTGTACTCATTCAAATTCTTTTGGATTTTTTTTTTATCCTTGACTTCGAGCTTCATGATAGTCTTTATCAAACCATATTTTCTCTGGTTAAAGCACGTGGTGTACCAAAAAAGTATTGTTTTTGGCCAAAAAAAACATGGCTACTTTTCATATTGTTAGTGTTAAAAATAAGAAAAAAAAAATCGACAAAAAGTATAGTTTTAGGGAGTGGGGTGGGGTAAGTACAATATGCATTAAAGATAGGAAATGGGGTGAAATGGTTGTGAGAAGATCTTACCATTTTGGGGGGCTATTTTCCCCTCACATTCAATTTAGGGCTTTTTCAAGTTTAACCTAGTCAATTTTGACGCTTTTTCTTCCTCATTCTTTGTCTAATAGAGTCAAAGCGTATCGTAGATTTTCACCTTATGCATGACTCTTGAACTCCTTACTAAGATTTAAACCATATGCCTTAATCGTTTTCCTCATTGTTCATGAACATAGTTCTCCATCATGAGTTCTCTCCTAACGATGTTGCTAGAGCTTCTTCCATTAATCATTGCGAGAACTCAAATATGAAGGGTTTGCCAATACCCATCTTCCTATCTCAAATTTGAAGTTTCTTTAGACACTAATCCTCTTACTTCAAATTTGAAGTTTCTTCCAATACGAGTCCATCTATCTCATATTGGAGGCGTCTTCCAACACGAATCCTCCTACCTCAAATTTGGTTATGCTTCTTCCAACACTAGTCCTCCTATCTTGGATTTCCATGAATTGTAAGCATGTAATGATAGGGGAGTGTCTTCCTCATCTCATCTTTCTTCACATTTTCTCATGTAGATTTATTTAATGTTCGTCTTTCTTCTTCGTCCATCTCATCGTTGGAATATATGAAATCATGGTTTTCTTGTTTATGAAGTGATGGTTTTCTTGTTCATGGTTTTCTCATGGAATTATGAAATTGTGATTCCTTGTTCTATTCAAGCTCACGTTCTTATTCCTTGTAAGAATGATTCATAATCATCTTTCTGTAATATTATTGTGTTTTCATATCGAAAATGATACTTTCCCTTCACTATGAAATTACTAATATGAGTGTTGATTATTACGCTTGCAGGTCCCATTTGGTAACATTAGGCTACCATTTCTTATTGTAATCTATATTAGATTGATTACTTTCATTGAGAACCTTTTCTTATTAATACATATAGTGAGAATGGTGGTCATCAATGAGATTAAGTTGTTTGGTTTACCGATAGACCAATGTAGCAAACCAATATTCGAAAGGAGCAAGAGATGTTGGCCGGTTAGGCCTGAGTATGAACGGGGAGCCGGTTTTGGGAGTTGTAATTAGATAAATTATGATAATTATAAGATCGGACGGATGGACTCGGAATCGCTATGCCGATCCGTATATGGACTGGTTCGTAGCCAGTTGCCGGTTGGCATTGGTTTGTAACACAACCGGATACCTGTAAAAGGATCTAGAGATGATGTAATTAACAATAGATAATTAATAGAGAAGTGTTGTGGCTTTACGTATTGTTTATCTTGTTAATGCCGTTTTGTGCTTAATGTGATTATCATACGTGTGTATCAAGTTAATCATTCTGGATAGTAACTGGGAAGGATCAGTTTTGTATTACGGTCTACACATTCCTTACCGTACCACCCCTTTAGTGAAGTGTTCTAGAGGGACACCCTGTGTTAGTGGCTTGTCCAGCCCTGGATTAACAACGCAATTTTGGCGACCACGATTCCTGCAAAAAAAGTGCAGTGAACAACGGGGGAATAAATGAATAGACTGACAAATGACCCAATGGCCGAGCAGGCGAGAAGACTCGCCAAGGGATTGCGGAAGCGGGAGGCTTACCAATAGGCGGCGGAGGAGATCTGGTCAAATCGGTCTTTTTCTAGAGTGATTCGACGGGTCGCGGAGGAGTCACTCCGATTGCAACAAAACCACCACCCGGGCGAAGGAAGTAGTCTGAGCAGTCCGTAGAAAGCGGAGTCCATTCTGCAGACACTTGCCGTAAGAGATGACGGTTCTTAAGCGTTCTCTGCCATCGAATCAGATTCAAACGACGAACATAGTGTCCAATCGAATTATCGTAGTAGCCACAATACACCAGACGACCCGGAAGACGACGAGTCGGACCACATACTGACACCGGAGTCGGAAACAACAAAACCGGAGCCAAAAATAACAAAACCAGAGCCGGAAACAACAAAACCGGAAGCTCCAAACAAAATGACCGGCACAGACCACCAAGAGGAGGAGTGAGTTCCGATACCACAGCTCGAGTCACCGACGGAACAGGAGGAGCGAGTTCCAACACCGGCCCCGACAACACACGAAGACGATGACACAATGCTTTACCAATATCCAAGGTATCGAGATGTGACCCGGACGCAGAAGCCCATGTATACACATTTCTCCAAACTTGGGAGGCGAATCATGTCTCCCAAAGACTGAACGAAGTAGAGGCAGAACGATAAAAAATTGCGGAATTCGGCATGACTTTGGAGGGACCCGTGGCACGTTGGCACTCCAAGCACCTCCCCGATAGTATCGCCATGTTTGAAGATTTAAAGACTAGATTTCTACGCTTCTTCCACAGATAGGTGGATCAAAGAGAGATTGTCGGCCAATTTTATACGACACGACAGGACCCGTCAAAAACCATTCAACAGTTCGTTATCCAGTTCCAGACGATGCATAGTCAACTCACTAGAGCATCGCTAGAAGAAGAAGCGAAAGTGGTATTTTTGGCAATGCTCCGGGAACCTCTCCGAACCGTGTGTGCGGTCATAGATTTTCGGACTAGCACAATAGGCCAGGTCATTGACCGGGTCATGGAAATGGACAAAACTAGTTCGTGCTTGACGATGGGAGCACTCCAAAGAACACTCCCTACCGAAGAGGACCTACGCTTTCGCCTGGTGGTCGAATGCACGGCGTGCCTTAACCCCGGGCACTCAACAATAGAGTGCACGATGAGATTGTAGTGCATGCTATGCCATTCCCGGTCACACACAATGGACCGTTGCGAGTACAACTTGCTGAATCGGCAAGCTGCACCAGTCTAGCACATTGAGACTCGGAACGACCAAGAAGACAAAGAAGAACGATTTCGGCGAGACGATCGCTACCGACCGGTACAAGACGTCTGATACAATGATCGACGGGATGATTATGATCGGGACTGGAGCGAGAGAAGCCGCGACTATAACGATGATTGTTATGATCGAGATTACTCCCCTGGCTATAATTGGAGAAGAGAGGATCAACGGGGAAACTATGAAGATCGGCGCCGGCAAGGATACCGGAACAATCGACGCTATAATAAAAAACAGAAGGCTCGGAAAGAGGATCATCAGGAGCTGGCAAAGGATTACCAACGAGGGCCAGATAGAAGCATAACTAGCGTCAAACGGAACAAAGAAGAGTAGAGGAGCCTAGCCGGGAAGTATCTGGATTTCAACCGGGTACCATGCAAAAAGCAGAGTCTAGCAATACACGGAAGGTGTATTGCTACTATTGCCGCTAGGAGGGACACTACATCAACCAATGTCCGGTAAAGAGTAACGAAGAATGACCGGCAGTCAACATGGTGGTCGCGGAAGTGGCGGACATCCAACAAGTCACCACTAGATCGAAGGGAAAGATGGCCGAATGCGAGGCTCAGGAAACTATCCGCAAACAAGCTATGGAATGGATCGAAAAGGCAAATGAACGGAATGTCACCAAACTGAAGGAGCAAAGGAATGCATTGGAGGAACCTACAGAGACGATGCAGTAGGAGAACCCCACATGGTAGGTATTACAGGAATGCCAGATCATGCTACCACTGGGTCAGTTACTGCAATTGGTGCCCCGATTCACCGATGGTTTAAAATCGGCATTGGCCCCACCAAGTACCACACCGGCTCCGGCGTTCTTTTCAAATCCGGAGGAAGGGCCGATAGTGGTGGATACTAGCAGTCCCGCAATCACCACCATTATCAAAGGACAGAAAGTACCAGGGACGATCGTCGATGGCGGATCGGGAGTAAACGTAATAAGCCTCTGAACATGCAACACGCTTGGAATCCAAGAATGGGAACCATGCCCGTTCTGGCTCCGGATGGCGGACACCAGCTCAGTAAGACCGGCCGGATTGATCTGGGATTTGGAGGTGACAATCGGAGGCCATGCTTTCCGGATTTCTGCCATCGTACTCCAGCTGAACGTGCAGGGAGACATATCCATTGTTGCTGGGACGACCATGGTTACAGACCACCCACATCAAACAGAACTGGCAGAAGAAGAACATTACGTTTCGAAGGGGGAAAACTAAGGTAAGAGTACCCATGCACCCTCAATGTTACTAACCGACAAGAAGGCTTAAGGAGGTCCAAACCAGAGTGTAAAAGGAATAGTTATTCGGGAACTGTTGTAATTAGTAGTCTTAATATATATATTATTATATAAGAAGATGTGGACGGACGGACTAGAATCTGTATGCTGATCCGGATCCGGAATGATCCCGTAAAGGTGCCGGTTGGCACCGTTTTGTATTTCGCACCGGAGACCTATATAAAGGCCCGGTTACAATGTAATCAGGAGCGGATAATTAATAAAGCTTATTGTCTTAATCTTCCAGTGTTGATTACCGTTCTGTATTCATTGTTATATCTTACGCGTGTTAATTACGGATGGCTAAGTAATCGATTAAGGTCTAATTAAGTGTTGTGCCGTAAGTCATTCTGCCGTACCACCCTTTGGTGACGTGTCTTAAGTGGACACCCTGTGTTAGGCTGTTGTCCGGCCCTAGCAATAACACTCAAGCGGGTCCAAGCAAGGAAGTAACACTGTTATATGCCGAAAGCGTGAACATGTTGGAAGGGCTT
The DNA here is from genome assembly GCF_043228905.1 of Azolla caroliniana. Lineage (NCBI taxonomy): Eukaryota > Viridiplantae > Streptophyta > Polypodiopsida > Salviniales > Salviniaceae > Azolla > Azolla caroliniana. Next base: position 3,826,753 of record NW_028230457.1, on the reverse strand, counting down.
GCCGATGAGGAGGTAGATCGCTACCTTGATGAAAACCCAAGGATAGTCCCTCTATTCGAAGTGGACGTTGTAGAGGCGGTCTCCCCATATATTGTGCAACCGGAGGATGTCGGTGAGGAGCTAGACAGGGACGCGATCTGGGAATTGCAACAAGCACAAGAGGCCCTAGAGCGGGAGATGGCGGTATCACAATGGGTGAAAGCATCACATTTGGAAGAAGTGAATTTGGGAATTGACAAAAAAACAAGACCGGTGCATGTGGCCAAAGAAATGCCACCGGAGGAGAAATCGGCAATGGTCACATTATTGAAAGAATCCCGGGACATATTTGCGTGGTCATATGAAGACATGCGGGGATTGGACCCACAATTATATCAGCACCAGATTCATTTAAGCAAGGATGTGACTCTGGTAGTGCAGAGACGTTACCGGATGAATCCGAAATACGCGGCTAAAGTAAAAGAGGAGATCGACAAGTTGTTGAGGGTTGGGTTCATTGGGCCGGTGAAGAAAGCCACCTGGCTAAGCCCGATTGTGGTGGGACCGAAGAAGAATGGAAAGATCCGGGTCTGTGTGGATTACCGGAAATTGAATGTTGCCACTATCACCGATGCATTTCCGCTCCCTTTCATGGATGGAGTCTTGGATGCGGTAGTAGGCCACGAGGTGTATAGCTTCCTCGACGGATTCAACGGGTATAACCAAATCAGGATGCACTCGGACGATCAAGAGAAAACAACATTCGTCACCAAATGGGGAGTCTTTGTAGTGGTCGTGATGATGTTCGGATTGAAGACGACACCGGCAACAATCCAACGAATCATCATGAAAATTTTCGGGGAATTTATCTTAACATTTATGCAGGTGTTCTTGGATGACTTTGCGGTGTACATCAGGAAAGGAGAACATCTTAACCATCTCCAATTATGCCTGGAGAAATGCAGAGGTTACCGGCTAAGTCTGAACTCAGTAGATTTGAACCTCCCACTTCATTAGAATGCTCCTTGATTCTTTGTTTCTTACTTCAATGGCATTAACAAACCGAAAGGTTGGACCTCTATTTACATTGGTTTTTATCCTATAACAAATATTACATCGAGTTAAGAATAGATTGAACAATCTTAAGAAGGGCAATATAGTGAATGAGACCTATAAATAATCCTTACCATGCAAGGTTCTCGATGCCATGGCAACGAGATCTCAAAGCTTGAGCTACCGAGTACCCTTGGTTCATACTATGAAAGACAACTATTCTCCACAAGGATGCAGTCGTTAGCTCAGCAAAATCCTTGACCATCTTCTCCAACTGTTTAAACCTAAAAGGTTCATTGTCGTATGATGACCCTGCCATTCAAAATCCGTAAGGAATATCTGCAATCATTAGCATATATTCCTTCTTTGGCACTTTTTGGGATCATGTCAATGACATCCACGCAAACCACATTGTAGTAAAGATCTCTCGTAATATCTTTTTTGTGGCTAATTTTTTTGAAGGAGCCATCTTCCTCCATTTCATACGCCTTGATTAAGCGCCGATCCTTTTCTTTTCTAGCTCTCTCGAGATGTGCAAGGAAGGATGTCGGGAAATCGTGTATATCCTTAACTTCTCCTTATTTCTTGCCACGACACGGTTTCTAATAGAAGCAATAGGACATCAAGTTTTATTATACAAGCTCTACATATGATGAAAGCTTAATGAAAAGCAACCAATACTAACGCAATCCTTGAATGCAATAAAATACTCCGATAACGCCTTATATGAAGACGTTAGAGGATAATCCTCTGTCACTTGTTCCCAAGTTATACATCCAAGTTGTTTCATCATAACTTCTTGGATCTTCATGTACACCTGATGATTGTGAAATTAGAAAACGAGATTAGAACTTTCAATTGCACCATATTGACTTCAATATCACTATTTGAAAGACTTACTTATTGAACTCAATGACCATTTCTTCAAGGCTTAAATCTTTGGCCACAACCCTTGACAAAACAGACACAAGAAGCTGCTCGTCCTTAATACCTTGCATCGCTCTCCACAGAGACAACTTCATGTCATCAACCGCTTCTTCAATTGTCAAATCAATTTTCTTGGCCGCTTGTGACTTTAATTCTAGTTGAGGGTCTACCTTACATTTCTTTTGTCGTTGACCCTTGACCTCCTTATTTTCCCACATTGAGAAGATTTGATCTTGTAGGTCCCATACTTCTCCATCTCTAAATGCCAGTTGAAACCAAGACTCATATTTTCGAAGACCATTGGACTTAACATTATCATCTACCACAATGCCGACTTCATGCAAGCATTGACGTTGTAGGCCTGGATGTAGCTTCACACTAAACTTTTGTTTGATGTCCAAATACTCATGGTGGAAGAACCTTATACGCTCAATCGATGCCATTTTCTGCCTATAGTCATTATCGTTATTGTGGTCCCATGTCAACAACTTTGCCTCCTCAGATGTGAGACCCACATAAATTTTGCACTCGGCATACTTGAAGGAGAAAGTCGTTGGATGTTCTCTCACAAGTTGCCAACGTGCCTCTGCCGAATGCGATCCACCAATGACAAAGTAATTATATTGATCATGCTTTCTTATATCGAAATCTTCAATGGTTTCACATTCTTCAGGATCCACCATAACAATAAAAGGCACAATGGTAGCATGTGGATTAATTTTCATTTTTTTCTTGAGATTTTGAACATGCATTTGGTGTGACTCTCTAATCTCAAGTGGTCTTTGTCCTATTTTTTCATCAATAGGGGGTCGATGGATGTGTGTTATAGGCAAATTAAACACTTGCCCTTTCCTAACCAGTTTACGCTGCATTAACTCTCTCCTTATCTTATTCTGCTCGAATGACAACACACCCAATGCCAGCTCAGCCCCTAGCGTCCCCTTAGTGTCCTCATCTTCGTTTGAGCTTGATGAGTTGGAGTCTGACATTTTAGTGGTCTTCTATGCAGGAAGAGAAATCTGGAAGCCCTATGCATATTAGAAGAATCCCACGAAGAATTCGTTTGGCTAGATTTAACATGGTGACATCAGATAAACAGATTGGATTTGATGTCAAAAAAATATGTTGTGCCCGTGGTTGTATGTCTATGATTGGAAAATCAAAGTTGTGAGAATTAAGGCGATACTATTTTTCGATGACTGGTGATGAGCAAGACACTTACCTTGGGTCACATATGCAACTAGTGTTTGACAAATGTACGGGGATCAAAGTATCATTCGAGTATTATATCTTCCATCGCAACAGATATGTAGAGTTGCATTCAAAATTGCGTTATGTGTTAGTAACATGCGGCTACATAGAGTACAACAACGTCTACTTAGCGGGGATCAGATGCTCAATTGTAAAGAGGTTCCAAGTATGAAAGGTGCAATTGGAAGACATGCTATTGGTTGGATGAAAAGTTACTTTCAATTAAATTGTGAAGTAATGCCCACTACAGGTAGGATGCACCTCTCTGATAATTACACACGTCGGGAAGTTTATGATGTCTATCGATCTGATATGGTGAGCTCATGTAATAAGTCTGTCACATATAGACAATTCACAAGATTATGGAGAGCTCGGTTTTCAAATGTTATCATTCCACGTAAAGTACGCATGGGGTATTGCTCCATTTGTGCAAATCTTAAAAGTTTGGTTAAAGGTGCAAAGACATCAATGGAAAAGGATATGAGTAAGAAGTTACTACAAGAGCATCGTGAGGCACAATCGTTAGAACGAAAGAAGGCGATGCATCATAGAGAGAAGTGTTTGAAGAGGCCTGAACAATACATGTGCTTAATGATAGATGACATGGACAAGAAGAAGACATGCTTGCTGCATATGCGGAGGCTCCCCAAAGACGTCAATGATGAGTGCCTTGTTCAAATGCACTTGGTGGGATGCTTGGCTTATAATAGGTCAGTTGGACCTCACGTCTTCATTACATACCCCAATGTTCACAATGACCCTAACCTAACAATTACAATGATTCACCGAGTTTTGATGTCTTGGGGCCAACCTTTCCCCCCTGTTCTATACATTCAATTGGACAATACTACTAGAGAGAACAAAAATTCAACTATGTTTGGCTATCTAAGTATGTTGGTCAACCAAGGATTGTTTAGAAAAGTGAAAGTCAATTTTCTTTTGGTTGGCCACACACATGATCATATAGATCAGATGTTTAGCACATTCTCCAGACAGTTATCCCGGCATGGTGCTTTCACATTACCTAAACTATTTGATGTCATTTATGATGCATATGCACCACGCCCAAAAGTGTTACACTTGAAGGAGGTATATGACTTTAAGAGATATATATCAGATGGGGGTGTTGGGAATGTTAAAGTGCTCGCCCAGTTAAACAATATAAGCTTCAATCACATTTTTATGATAAAGAAAAATGAAATAAGTGGTTCTACGCTTTTGTATGCTAAACAATATTCATCTTCTACAACATGGGAACCTGAAGGTGGTTGCCAGTTATTACTTTGTATGCTGAGTACAATTGTCCATGGAGCTAAGCAAATGCCAATTGAGAAGAAATGACAGTTGCATAGTGACTTGGTATCGGAACAAAAACGGTTATGGCTCCAAGCCTTAGAAGAAAAAAGAAATCATATTGAGGCTGCCAAGAAATATGCCGCACAACAAGACACATCATGGTGGGATGTATTCTATAGTGATCAGAAAGGAATTATAGACAATTGTGTATTTGGTGATAATTGGAATTTGGAAACGTCATTCACATGGTTGCTACAACATGATCGTGTAAATAAAACTCTGGAGCAACCAGCAAATGCAATTAATGACAGTTTGGTCCATCCACAACAAAGAGACATTTATGTGGGACCAAGGATGACCAAAGCAGCCGAAGCTAGATGGCAAGGCAATTTGCAAGGGCTCATGGCGGGGATGTTGATTGCAACGCCGGCTGATGAGAACTTACATGGCCACCAATTTTGGGTTGGTAAAATTCTAGAAGTGCTAATGCATGAAATAGAAAACACGATCAAGTCTATAAACGTTCATTGGTACAACACTAGAAGTGCAAATGCTTTTACATGTAAGTATACATTGGAGATGATTGAATGCCCAACAACAAGGGGAGGTAGGAAGAGGAAGAGAAACATTCGTAACACCTCGACCCTTGATATCTCTAATGTGGATATCATTGTGTACGACTTCACGCTTACAAAAGCCGGACGATTAAGGAAGTCATCAATAGATATAATAAAAGAAAAATTACTAGGTCTACAAGGTGGCTCGAGTCAAAGGCAAACGAGATCTGCTACATATAATCTAGAGTCAACCATTTGGTTTATGACGAAGATATTGCACTGATTGGTACATCCGAGGATGATGAAGAGGAATCATCATTGTATATTAGTTATAGTAGTGATTCTCTGTAAAGGAGTGATCATGAATGTATTTTTGGTTATTAAGTGTAACTACATTCCGCTTGTAACAAATCGAGTAATATAAAAGCATGTGTTTTGAATTCTTATGATTTCTAAAAAATCGTTTCTTATAAAATAACATTGGTTGTAAAGTTTGTGATATAAATTGAGGATGTAACTTTTTGAAATTCCTCTTTTTTTATTTACTTCTAAATCACGAAAATAGTGGATTTTTAACCTTTTTCATAGTATGTTTGAACATGTATGATACTGGTATCAATGTGTTTTATAAAATCATTGAAAAAGCCCTAAAATCAACCAAAATTTTCCTTATCCTTCCATTTATGCGCGATCCTTCCACTTGTGAACGCGAACGTGTTAGGGGAGGACAACGTGACACCTAACAAGACTCCTAACACAAATGGTTCATCAAAGAACGACTGCCCAACCAAATCGATCGAAGAATCCGAACCACTTATCTCGGCACCCAAGAGATCTGGACGAGCTTGAAGGTCAACCGAGTTTTTTCAACTGGGCCTCGACTATGTCAACTACATCGATGCAACCGAACCAAACACTTATAAAGAAGCCATGGCCACAATGGACGCCAACACATGGCTGCAAACCATGAGATCTGAAATGGACTCGATTCACAAGAATCAGAAATGGGAGCTGGTCGAACTACCAGCTGGAAGGAAGCCGCTACCTTGCAAATGGGTTTTTTGATACAAATATGTATCTGATTGAGAAAAACCCAAGTACAAAGCTCTGCTCGTCGCGAAGGGATTCAAACAAGAATATGGGGTCAACTACGACGAGATATTCTCAACAGTAGTCAAGATGACCGCCCTCCGACTCTTATTAGGAGTTGTGGTGACAGAAGACCTAGTGCTAGAGCAGCTAGATGTAAAGACGACATTCCTACACGGAGATCTAGAAGAAGACATCTACATGTCTAAACCGGCAGGCTTCACGGCGAGGGGGGAGGACAATCCTACATCAGGCAACTTGGATACTGTTGATCCGACTCTGACCTATGCATGTATATTCAGCAACTGGCCGATGAGTCTAGGATTTATCTGATCCTATATGTTGCTGATATGCTGATAGTAGGAAGCAATCAAGCAGAGCCTTCCCGACAAGTTCGCGATGAAAGAACTCGCACAAACCCGTCACATACTGGGCATGAGGATCGAGAGAAATTGGACGACCAAGTCTCTCTGACTCTCCCAGTCCGACTATATCTGGAAGGTGCTGAAGCATTTCAACATGGAGAATGCGAAGCTAGCACCAACATCGCTTCTGACGTCGATCCGACTATCGGACAAAAGACTCTCCTTCAACAGACAAGGAGAGAGAGCTTAATGGAAAGATGCCCTACGCATCAGCCGTAGGAAGTATCATGTACGCAATGGTGACGACCCAACCTGACCTAGCCTATGCCGTTGGAGTGGTCAACCGGTACATGTCAAACACAAGACGGAAGCACTGGGAGACCGTCAAGCACATCTTTAGGTACTTGAGAGGGACGGAAGATACACAACTGACTTTCAGACTGAGAACCTCAGCCAAAGTCGAAGGCTACACAGGTTCTGATTATGCCGGGAATATGAACAATCGGAAATCGACATCAGGCTACATCTTCACCTATAGTGGTAGTGCGATATCATGGAGGTCGAAACTTCAAGAGTACACCGCTCTATCGACCACAAAAGCTGAGTACATAGTGAAAGGATGATGATAATATATATATATATATATAAATCTAAAACTACAAAGATCTATTGATAATGAATGATCATGATAGAAGGAAGAGAGAAAGAAGATATATAAATCCAAATATACAAAGCTATATTGATAACAACTAAACCACACTACATAAATGAGCAAGAAAATACCACATACCCCCCCCTCCACCACCTTACTCTTCTTGCTTTATATGAAGGTCTCCTTGACTAGATAACTTTCCCTTGCTTTCTTTTTTACGCTTTTTTTAAAAGTTTTCCATCTCCTATTCTTAGCTATGACACAACGATATTATAATCATCATATCTCCCTCATCTGAGATCCAAATGTAGAGATTTAAAAAGCTACGGATAGCTCTCTTTACAAACGAATGAGTTATGAGCGTTCGTTCAGACTGTATTTTGGTGGTCCGCTTTTTTCTTCTTTTACTTTTCTCCATGTATCTTGCTTTTAGTTTGACTTATCCTCAAGACCTTGATTCGCGTTCCTGACCTCCGGATGTGAATGTTCCATACCTTATATTCTTGTAGACTTCAATACCTTGAATTCTAAAAACACTTTCACATTTAGCCCTCCCCCTAGCTTCTTGGTGAACCATTTATGGTGAGCCCTAAGCTACTAATAAAACCAAAGATTCTCCTTCGCCTTATTCATGGCTATAGACAAAGAAGGAGAGAATAAAGAAAAAAGAAACAAATTATGTGAGTAAAAGCCCCGTTAGTCGATAGGAAAAACCTCACACTTCTAACACACACACACACACACACACACACACACACACACACACACACACACACACACACACACACACACACACACATTGACAATTGCCATCACCATCTTTCTCCTTGTCAACACAAAGAAAGAGGTTACCACAATTATTATGTCTTCGTCAACTCTCCTGTTGAGATACAAGCTCAACATTGGCCAGATCGGCTGTGCAAGCCGAGAACCAGATTGGTTGGGGCCGATCGGTTAGGTCGGACAGGTGCGTAAACGGGTGCGTAAACTGGTATGCAAACCCGTGCGTAACGAGAAGCCGTAGCTGTGCGTAAACCGCGAGGTCGTTGGAAAGATATTCTGCGTAGGAATATATTTTGGGAGTTAGCGTAGAGCTTAGTTATGAGCATTGAAGTACGTGTCAGTACTTCTATCAGTCTGTATGGACTTGTATAAAAGTGCTCATTGAGCACATTCTATGTACAGATTGAGTATTATATTGAATTGAGTTTTTGTGTGTTTTCTCTCTCTCTCTCTCTCCCTCCCTCTCTCTCTCTCCCGCGTACTATGTACATTCAAGCTCTCCATTAGACCTGCCTATTTTTTGTGTTCGGTTTTCTATTGTTTCCGCACATAATCTTTTTCATGGTATCAGAGTGCGAGGGTTGAGAACATCTGCAGTCGACATAGCTTGAAAAGAAAACTAACCAAGAAGACAGGAAAAACAAAATGGATAGAGGCATGGCTAGCTCGCTTCCTACCGAGAAGCTCGACAGAAACAACTAAGCGTCTTGGTCCTACAAAATGCACCAGTACCTGCTCGGGCACGATTACTGAAGCTATGTCAACGGAGCAAATGACACAGCACCCAAATCGACATACAGAGATTTCCCTGCGTGGGAACAATCGGAGAGCAAAGTACTGTACTGCTTCGCATCCTGTGTGGGCGAACAACTTCTAAGCTACATTCGGGATGCAAAAACGCCGAAAGATGCTTGGGGAAATCTGAAGAAGATTTTCGCCACAAGCACTATAGCCAGAAAGCTTCAACTCCGACAGGAGCTGAGCAACCTACGACAATGCGATTTGTCGGTGGCTGATTACACCTCGAAGATCAAAGATATATGCGACTCCTTAGCCTCCATCGATGTGAACCTCGAGGAAGGCGAGATGGTGCAGATTTGTCTCGGGGGACTGGCGTCAAAGTTCAGAGCGTTCCGAACTACTATGTGTACACAGTAGAATACGCCGTCGTTTTTCGACTTATAGTCGATGCTCCTTATAGAGGAGAACCACGCGGGTGCGTCGACGAGCACGCATGCCGGCATCAAGATGCTGTACACGGAGGGAGATAGGCCCCGTGGTCATGGCGGACGAGGTGAGTCGGTGCGCAATGGAGGCAGCCGACAGGATCAAGGAAGAAGGCACCGAAGTGATGTCGACAACAATTCCGGACCCTCCGGAAACAGGGGGAGTCGAGACGACGAGAATCAGCAAGGGAAATCTGTTGCGGAATGCTAGTACTGTGGCAAAAAGGGCCACAAGGAGAGCGAGTGCTGGAAGAAGCGTGCTGATTTGGAGAGGACCGGATCTGGATCAGGTTTCGGATAGACCGACAAAGGAAATCGGCAGCTATCGCACTACGCCGAAGGATCCGGAAAAGCCGGAAAAGGGTCGGCCTTCGTGACGAGACACGAAGCGAACTTGATGAAGATGTCCACCCCGAAATCGAAGGAGGTGTGGTACGTCGACTCTAGGGCGTCAAACCACATGACGTGCCACAAGGAGTGGTTCTCATACCTTGAGAAACCGATGCAACCAGAGATGACACTCCGCATTCGATCGCAAATGTCGGTGAGGTTCCCTTGAGCCATGTCAGGCAGAAAGGGAAACTCATGAACGTGTTACACGTCCCCACAATCACGAAGAATCTGGTGTCGGTCGGGCAGATCGTCGACCAGGGGATGCAAGTCCGGTTCACGCATCTCGGGTGCTTCATCAAAGAAGAAGGCCGAGTTATTGCGCAAGGGCGTAGAGACGGGAGGATGTTTATCCTCGACTCTAGTGACGGTGGCATTGCAATGATCGCGAAAGGACAAAAACTCGAGTCAGATATTGACTTATGGCAGAAGCGGATAGGCCACGTCAACTATCAGCGGCTTCAGGACCTACAATCGAAACAAGTGGTGTTCGGATTACCCAAATTTAGTGGCCGAAAGGCGCAAATTTGTGAAGCCAGCCAGCTAGGGAAGCAACACCGACTTCTTTTCCCTAATGAGCGTAACTGGAGCCGGAACAAGCTCGACTTGATACATTCCGATGTATGGGGTCCGGCACAGAACGTTAGTCTTGGCGGGAGTCGATATTTTGTCTCCTTCATCGACGACTATACGCGGCACACATGGATCTACCTCATCGAGAAGAAGAGAGAAGTCTTCGACTACTTCTGGGACCTCAAAGGGTTTGTGGAAATGGAAACAGGACGAAAGATCAAGTGCTTGCGGTCGGATGGCAGAAAAGAATACTTTTCCGGTCAATTCAACGGCTATCTACAACAGATGGGAATTCTGCGCGAATTTAGTTGTAGATACACGCCGGAGCAAAACGGCGTGGCCGAGAGGAAGAACTAGTCAATTGTAGAAGGAGAAGAGCTTGCCCAAGTTCTATTGGGCCGAGGTGGTACGAACCGCAGTATACATCCAGAATAAGATCGGAGACAAAATGTCGGCGCATGAGCAGTATTTCGGAAGGAAGCCGAATCTACGACACTTGAGAGTTTTCGGTAGCATTGCGTATGTGCATGTACCGAAGGAGAAACGGAGGAAGTTGGACGCGAATGCCGAGAAGTGTATCTTGGTCGGCTACTCAGACGAGCAGAAGGGTTGTAAGTGTTATAACCCTCGCACCAAACAAGCGCGCGTGAGCTGTGACGTGTTTGACGAGTCCGCGTCCTGGTACTTGCCTCCGACTCCGGAACTCACCTCAAATCTGAGTTCTGACGATGAGGTCAGTGAGGCCGAGATGCCTCTGGATGAACCTGAAAACGGGATCCGTGAAGAGAGTCCGATTTCGTTTCGGTTAAGCAGACCGGATGGACAACTAAGTCGGTTCGACCGGTTCGATGAAGAGCCGGCGAGTAGTGGAGACTCGGCCGTGCATTCCCCGCGTAGGAAGCCGAGGAGACGGCTTACACGCAAGGAAAAAGGGAAGAAGAAGGTGTCGGATTACGGCACGGGTAGGAACGAGTCGGATTGACGCGAGTCCGACTCTAAGGGAAGTGATGACGGATCTTTGAGACCGAAGTCCGCGTCGGCTAAGAGCAATTACGTCGATCTACCCGCCAGAAGAACCCTGTTGTGCAGTTTGGATACAATGAGTACATGGCACATCACTATGCGTACATGACCCGTGTAGCGGAATTGCGTGAGCTGGAGAGCTATGTAGAAGCGGCGAATGACGTGAATTGGCGTGCCGCAATGGAGGAAGAGATGCGCGCATTGGCGGAGAATGAAACCTTGGACCTAGTTGACGCACCGAAAGGTGTGAAGCCGATCGGAAGTAGGTGGGTGTATAAGGTGAAATACAACATCGATGGCTCTGTCAACCGCTACAAGGCCCGATTAGTAGCAAAAGGCTACGCGCAGAAGCACGGCGTGGACTATGTTGCAAAGATGACTACCGTGTGAGTCCTACTAGCCGTAGCTGCGGCAAAGGGGTGGCACTTACATCAGATGGATGTAAAGAATGCGTTCCTTCAAGGTGAGCTTGAGGAACAGGTGTACATGGTACAACCCCCCGGATTTCACTCCGGAACGAACACTTCAGCGGTGTGCCGATTGAAGAAGTCCCTTTACGGACTAAAGCAAGCCTCGCATGCCTGGAACGCGAAGATCACGGAATGATTGCGTAAGATAGGCTTCGCGACGTCAAAATCAGACTCCTCACTGTTCATCCGGAAAGGTCGACTCGGGCCGGTTAGTATTTTACTTTATGTTGATGACTTGGTCATCACCGACGCCGACGTTGGTGAAATTGACCGCGTAAAGCTCCAGCTCGCGGTGTCATTTGACATGAAGGACCCGGGGGACCTTCATTATTTCCTCGGGATCGAAGTGATCCATACCCCCGAGGGCATACTGATAAGCCAACGACATTACGTGCTGAGTATGCTCTTCAAATTCGGGATGGATGACTGTAAGTCTGTCTCGACTCCTCTAGATAGAACCGTCAAGCTTTGCCCCGATTCTGGAAAGGTATGCGACCTGACGAGGTTCTGACAGATAGTCGGAAGCCTTATATACTTGACCATCACCCGACCAGATCTCAACTACCCGGTTGTGGTGATTAGTCAATACATGGCGTGACCGACCGAGGAGCACCTTCAGTGCACACAACGCGTACTCCGGTACGTCAGTGGCACTAAGGACCGGGGGCTACTATATCAGACCGATACTGCCACGTAGTTGGTCAGTTACACCGATGCTGATTGGGCCGGAAACACCGCCGATCGCCGATTTACATCCGCTTTCCCGTTCTCTCTTGGGAGTGCCGTGATCAAGTGGAGTAGCAAGAAGCAACCGACAGTTGTGCTGTTGAGAACCGAAGCCGAGTATAGGGGAGCGGCTGTCGCGACATGCGAAGCCATATGGTTGAAGCGACTACTTAAGGATCTGCAGGTGGAGGTATCCTATCCAACGACAATCTATTGCGACAACCTCAGCAGCATCCAGCTAGCAACCCCGTCTTCCACGCCCAAACTAAGCACATTGAGGTGCACTACCATTTCGTCCGTGAGCGTGTCCTCTCCGGTGAAGTCGAACTTCAGTATGTTCTGATGGATCGGCAGAACGCCGACATCTTCACCAAGCCTCTTGGTCTAGACAATTTGCGGCAATTCTCGGGTGCGCTTGGGTTGCGTCACCTCGACGTGCCGAGCTTGAGGGGGAGAGACGTCCATGATGACCACGGAAGGGAGCGGGAAAAGAGCGGAAAAGACCGTGACGCTGAGTCGGATGACGAATTCGATCTCGGATCGGCTGAAGAAGCCGAGGGCAGATCCGCGGAAGAGCTTGAAGGCAGACATAAGGGGAGCAGTTGAAAGAAAGAGCCGAAGCCAACCAAGCGTGGGTGAGACGAAGCCATCAAGGGCGAGAAGACCGAAGATGAGTTGGAGACAGTAAACTCGGACGAGAGCGAAAACCGATCGGAGGAAGCTGAGTCGGTTCAGATGTTTGATTCGGATATGCTAAATCAACCAAGGGCTAAGCGGAAGAGAAGGCATCATAAGAGGCACCAACACTACAACAACAAGGAAGCTGAGAAGGGCCGTGTGAGCAAACAAGCCGACCGGAGGGGTCGAGGCGCGCGGAATCGAACAGGTCGAGGAGCGCAAGCGAGGCGTGAAGCCAGAAGGAACCGGAGTGCAGATCCGGAAGAGCAGATGGAACCTCAAGTTGAGCTTGAGGGGGAGTGTTGAGATACAAGCTCAACATTGGCCGGATCGGCTGTGCAAGCCGAGAACCGGATCTGTTGGGGCCAATCGGTTAGGCTGGACCGGTGCGTAAAACGGGTGCATAAACTGGTACGGCAACCGGTGCGTAGCGAGAAGCCGTAGTTGTGCGTAAACCGCGAGGCCGTTGGAAAGATATTCCGCGTAGGAATATATTTTGGGAGTTAGCGTAGAGCTCAGTTATAAGCATTGAAGTACGTGTCAGTACTTCTGTCAGTTTGTATGGACTTGTATAAAAGTGCTCATTGAGCACATTGTACGTACAGATTGAGTATTATTTTGAATTGAGTTTCTGTGTGTTCTCTCTCTCTCTCTCTCTGTCTCTCCCGCGTACTATGTATATTCAAGCTCTCCACTAAACCTGCCTATTTTCTGTGTTCGGTTTTCTATTTCTTTCGCACATAATCTTTTTCATCTCCAAACACGAGTAGGGCCATGCGATACATAACTCTTGATAGAAGTAAGCATGTCAACATATAAATAAACCTTTTAAGAGAGTGAACCTTTTGCACAAAAACCTTCAAAACTTTGAAACTTGTTGGAGTTGTCACCTTTTGAATTTCTTCGATCTTTGATTCATCCATATAAATTCCTTCTTGGCATACCACATTCTCCACACTACCTTGTTTTTTATAAATGACTATTTCATCTATAATCTCATATCGAAAAGGAAGCAAAAATTGATCTCGTTTAGTTGAATCAATCAAGGGTTTGAAATCGATCTCATTCTTCTTTGGAACCACAACAATAGGTGGCACACACTTCAAATCCTCCATATTATAAATGAAACTCTCTTGTAACAATGCTTTATGATCTTCTTTTTGCACAACCTCAAATTGGTGAAGCATTTGGGCAATTGGTACACTCTCCTTCAACTTGATGTGGTGTTTGATGTCATCATCTACTCTTATATGTGAATAGACATTTATGAATAACTTTGGAAACTTAGAAAGAAGAGAAATAAACCTTAGATGCTCTTCTCCTTGGATATAATTTGAAATCATCGTCTTTTTCCCTTCTTCAATGACTTCTCCTTTATCTTTAGACACCACGTGAAACAATTTGTTTTCTCTATCCACGAGATCCATCAATTGTTATGTTTTCCTCTTCTTGCTTGCATTTGTCGATAGATGATTCATTCTGCGTTATATATTTGATTAGTTGTTGTCGATACAAGTTGTAGAAGATGTTAAACTCCTTTGATGGTGATAAGTTCATGATACTCCAATCATGTATTACATGTAATTCTTAATATTAAGGAATAAGATGAACCTTTAATGAGTATTACATGTAAATCCATGGAAATGGATATGCCAAAAAAATCAATAACCTTATCCTCTATAGCTCCCAAACAAGGAACCAAACCCTTGTCAAACATATCAACCTTGTTGGAGGACTTTTGACATATAGGATTTCCAATCTTACTCACTATGACATTGGATGAAGGAGGAATTCTAATACCACTATTTACTAAGGCATCCTGAATTAGAAGAACTTTCATGGTTACCGAAATAATGGCTCGAATATCCTTTTGTTCCTTTACTTGTACAACCCCCGCATAGTGCACTGCTTTGGTACTTTGACGTATACTCACTAGTTGTCCCCATTCCTTCTGTATCTTTGGAGAGAGTTGAATAAGTTGCAGCCAATTGATCTAGGGTCCATTAGTAATCAACTCTTGCTTCAGGTCGAAAGGCTCCACTCTTTTCCCCATAGGCATGTCCTACATATTGATCTTTCTCCTTGAACGACGTCTTTTTGAAGGATTCTCCATCTCAGACTCCATACACTCCTTAGCTTTTTTCTTTATTTGAGGGTTACTTGACTCACCTTCCACCTCTTTGCCCTTATGGGTTGCTCAAGTTCTCTTGATTGGAATAACATCACAAGCATTGTCAGTATCATACATAAAATGAAGAAGATTTACATTGGGAGGTATTGTTGGAACTTGAGCCATTAGCAATGGTCCTCCATCCATAGAATCTTGATTATTGTTGTTTGCATGGTTGTTCGGGGAATTTGAACCTCCTTGAACTTGATAGATACCTCATCCTAAACCTCCTTGTCGTCTCGAAGGACACCGTGTAGCAATATGACCTTCAACACCACAAGAATAACAAATGAGGACTCGTTTTTCTTGTGGCACCTCTCAAACTTGGTTGGTGTTGAAACTTGCTTGCATTTGGCGGAATTGATTCATTACCTCATCAAGGTGTCTATTTAGTTTCTCGGGGAAAGTTCCATCAGATATTAGATTATCTACGTCTCGCATTATTAGTATACTAGCTTGGTTAGTTATATTAGAATTAAAGATGTTTGGAAAAACCTAGCCTCCATGTACAATAGAGGATAGATGTGGAGCGTTTAGAGTCGGCAACACATTCGCACCAGCTATCACCACCGTTGTATCAGCTCCCATTCGCATCACTTTTAGTTGTCTATCATAGACTTGACACACTTGTAGAAGAGTTTGAAAATTGGTTGGTTCCTTCAAATTTGCCTCCATTGCAAAGTAAGGATTCAAGCCTGCCTTGAAGCGATCTATCTTGAACCACTCGTCCTCTACGCCTCCTTGTAGACGAATCCATGTTGATCAAAGCTCTTTGAACACCCTCTTGTACTCAGAATACTCCATCGATGTTGACATACGCAACGGGAAGAGTTCCTCTCGCACGTCCATCACATTACGATGTCGGATGAACCTGCTTCGAAATTGTTGAATGAGCAGTTGGTAGTTGCCTTGTTGGTTGGGAGATAGGGACTCATACCAACAAGGGAAGTTTCTCTATGTCATTCACCTTCCCGATTGAAACCGCGTGACACTCAAAGGATGCCAAAAAAGCTCCCGCATCATGAACACCATCACCATCCACATAATACAATGACACAATCAATCTTCCCAAGATGTGGAAAAGATCGATCCTCCTTGGAGTGCTAAAATGAAAGAGTGATGATAGAAGGAAAAGATAAAGAAGATATATAAATCTAAAACTACAAAGATCTATTGATCATGAAAGAAGGAAGAGAGAAAGAATATACAACTACAAATATCTATTGATAAGAATTCAAACAACACTACAGGAATTGGAAAGAAATCACCACAAGAAAGAGACTCTTCACCACCACCTTGAATCAATCCATCTTGAACCACTCATCCTCTACGCCTCCTCGTAGGTGGATCCATGTTGACCAAAAGCTCTTTGAACACCCTTTCGTACTCCGAATACTCCATCAATGTTGATATACGCAACGTGAAAAGTTCCTCTCGCACCTCCATAGCATTACGACATCGGATGTACTTGCTTCGAAATTGTTGAATGAGCAATTGGTAGTTGGATTGTTGGTTGGGAGATAGGGATTCATACCATTCCCGAGCCCTTGAGTAGAAAGTTGCCACCAACAAGGGAAGTTTCTCTATGTCATTCACCTTCCCAATTGAAACCGCATGATGCTCGAAGGATGCCAAAAAAGCTTCCGCATCCTGAACACCATCACCTGCAAAGGCAAATTGAAAAGTGTTGAGCGGCAAGCTCAACCGGAGCCGGATCGGTTGAATAAGCCTGAGCCGGTAAGCGAGATGAATCGGTATGCCAGTGAGCAACCGAGCCGGTAAGCAGTAAGGACCGGTGAGCTGGGGAGCCGGTATGCCGGATCCAATCCATAACCGGAGGCCTAGTATAGGTTAAACTACTAGGCAGTTATAGTCTCGTAGTTAGTGTCAGATGCACGTGTGAGCATTGAAGTACACCGTACTTCTAACAGTCTCGTGTGGACTTGTATAAATAGCGCTGATGAGCGCGTTGTAGATACAGAACACAGAGTATTCATATAACTTTGGAAAATAGTGTGTCCTGCTCTCTCTCTCTCTCTCTCTCTCTCTCTCTCGCATACTCTCTCTGTCTCTCTTTGTGTATTGTTCTTTCTAACGCTTCCGCAAGCAATCTTTAACATGGTATCAGAGCGTGTGGGTTTAGAACCTCAGCTGCAGACATCTACGCTTGTGAAGGAAACCCTAACAAATCGGAAAACAGACACAAAAGGAGAAATGGACAGAGGTATGGCTACATCGCTCCCAGTGGAGAAGCTTGACAGAACCAACTACGCATCTTGGTCACACAAGATGCACCAGTACCTGCTTGGGCATGGCTATTGGAGTTATGTTGATGGAGTGAACGACTCAGCACCGGAGACGACACACAAGGACTTCCCAGTGTGGGAACAGGAGGCAAATAGGGTGATGTACTGCTTCGCGTCCAGTGTCGGCGACCAGCTGCTCAGCCATATCCGTGACGCCAAGACACTGAAGGATGCTTGGGGAAACTTGAAAAAGGTCTTCGCCGCAAGCACCACTGCCCGGAAGCTGCAACTCAGACAAGAGTTGAGCAATGTTCGACAAAAGAACATGTCGGTGGCAGATTACACAGCCTGGATCAAAGGGATATGTGACTCACTTGCCTCTATTAACGTCATCGTAGAGGAAGCACAAGGCAAACTCAATGAAGAAGACCACTTCCAAATCGGAGGAATTGTGGTAGCTTGACTCCGGCGCATCGAATCACATGACGAGCCACGAGGAGTGGTTCTGCTTTTTGGAGAAGCCGGATCAACCGGGAGTTGTCGAAACCGGAGACGACACTTCCCACCCGATCATGCATGTCGGAGAAGTCCCTTTTAGCCACGTCGGACACAGGGGGAAGCTGATGAATGTATTACATGTTCTGACGATCACGAAGAACCTGGTGTCAGTTGGACAGATCGTCGACCAGGGGATGTAGGTGCGGTTTACGCACCTCAGGTGCTTCATTGAGGATGAGGGCGAAGTTATTGCGCAAGGGCACAGAGAGGGGAGGATGTTTATCCTCAACACCAATGACGTCGGCACCGCACTATTCGCCAAAGGCCAGAAGGTCGAGTCGGATATCGACCTGTGGCACAAGCGAATCGGCCACGTCAACTACCGGAGGCTTCAAGACCTACAAACGGAACAAGTCGTTTTCGGTTTGCCGAAGTTTAGCGGCCGGAGAGCCTAGATTTGTGAAGCCTGCCAACTCGGGAAGCAACACTAGCTTCCATTCCCCACCGAAAGAAATCGAAGCCATAACAAGCTCGATCTTATCCATTCGGATGTGTGGGGACCGGCACAAAATGTTAGCATTGGTGGGAGTCGATATTTCGTCTCCTTCATCGATGACTACACGCGGCATACGTGGATCTACCTCATTGAGCGGAAGAGCGAAGTCTTCGAGTGTTTCCGGAGCCTCCAGAAGATGGTGGAACGGGAATCGGAGAGGAAGATCAAATGCCTACGGTCGGATGGCGGAAAAGAGTACTTTTCCGGCCAATTCAACAACTATCTGGAAGAAAAAGGAATTCGGCGAGAATTCAGCTGTAGATACACACCACAACAGAATGGTGTGGCCAAAAGGAAGAATTGGTCGCTGATTGATACGGCTAGGGCAATGCTGGAGGAAAAGAGCATGCCCAAGTTCTACTGGGCGGAGGCGGTCCAAACGGCCGTTTACATCCAGAACCGGATCGGGGACAAGGTGTCAGCTCACGAACTATATTTCAGGGGTAAGCCGAATTTGAGACACCTACGGATATTCGGTAGCATAGCCTATGTACATGTGCCGGATGAGAAGCGGAGAAAGCTGGATGCAAAATCGGAAAAATGCATCCTAGTCGGCTATGCTCAAGAGCAAAAGGGGTATAAGTGTTAGAACCCCCGGACGAAGCAGGTCCGAGTCAGCCGAGATGTCGAGTTTGATGAATCGACATCGTGGTATTCCTTACCAACTCCGACTTCCGATCCCGACCCGATGTCGGAGGATGGGGCCAGTGAGCTTGAACCGGCCTAGGTAGAGAAATATGAAGCCGGGACTCAAGATGAGAGTCCGGAATCGTTCCGGTTAAGCGGACCGAATGAGAGATTGGATCAGTCCAACCAGTCGGATGATGAGACGGCGAGTAGTGGAGACTCTGTCGTGCTCTCCCCGCGCAAGGAACCGAGGAGACGGTTCACACGCAAAGAGAAAGGGAAGCAGAAGATGCCGGAATTCGAGATCGGCAATGATGAGTCGGATCGGTGCATATTTGACTTCGGCAAGGACATAGGCAGATCTTCGGGAATGAAGACCGAACTGGCCAAGAAGGGTCTCATACCGGGTAACGGTGAGTTACGCCGGTCCACCTGCCAGAAGGATCCCGTTAAACGGTACGGGTATAACGAGTACATGGTGCATCATTATGCATACATGACCAAGGTTGCGGAAGTGCGTGAGCCGGAGAGCTACGCAGAAGCGGCAAAGGACGCAAATTGGCGTGCCGCTATGGAGGAAGAAATGCGGGCAATGGATGCCAACGGAACTTGGGACCTAGTTGACCCTCCTTGTCACTGTAAACCGATCTGATGCAAGTGGGTGTACAAGGTAAAGTACAATGCCGATGGTACAGTTATATGTGTTGAATATACTGTACAAGTTCGGCATGACGGAATGCCGACCTGTCTCCACACCCCTGGACCGGAATCAGAAGATCCGTCCCAACTCCGGACCAACCTGCGATGAGAAAAGGTTCCGACAAATAGTCGGAAGCTTGATCTACTTGACCATCACCCGACCCGACATTAGCTATCCGGTCGGAGTGGTAAGCCAATTCATGCAGAAGCCGACCGTGGAGCACCTTCAGTGCGTGCAATGAATACTGAGGTATGTAAGCGACAGTAAGGACCGGGGGCTCTTATACCGGCAAGGTATAACCGAAGAGCTTGTCAGCTACACGGATGCCGATTGGGCTGGCGATGCAACGGATCGTCGCTCAACTTCCTGCTTTATGTTTTCTCTTGGGAGCGCGGCTGTTGCGTGGAGCAGCAAAAAGCAGCCAACAGTGGCTCTATCGAGCATTGAGGCTGAATACCGGGGCGCGACTATTGCCACCTACGAAGCCATTTGGCTTCGGCGACTACTGCAAGACCTGCGGATCGAGGTACCGACCCCGATCCTGATCTACTGCGATAATCTCAGCAGCATGCAACTCGCCAAGAACCCTGTGTTCCGTGCTCGCACAAAGCACATAGAAGTGCATTACCACTTTGTGCGTGAGCGGGTCTTGAGCGGTTAGGTTGAACTACGGTATGTTCACACGGATCGGCAAGTTGCCGACATCTTCACCAAGCCGCTCGGGTCGGACAAGTTGCAACACTTTACCGAAATGCTTGGTGTTCAGCATCTCGACATGCCGCACTTGAGGGGGAGACGCAAAGGCAAAAAAACTGTTGAACCTAAAGCCACTATCGAAACGGGCAAAGGCAAAAAAACTATTGAACCTGTAGGTAAGAGAAGAACCGGTAGAGGTGGAGATAAGAAGAAAAATGAAGCCGAGTCGACGAAGGAAGTCGGCACATCTGAACAGGTCGGAGTGAGCGGCTGTGAAGAAGAAGTGTACACTCAGGAAGAGAAGTGCATGCTATGCGGAGGTCATCATGATCGTAATGGCCATGATGCGGAGTCGAATGAAGAATTCGACTTCGGTGAACCGGCTAAAGAAGCCAAGGGAAGCACGGAGAAGGCGAAGACCCGGACGTGGTCTGATGTGGTGAGAGGCCTGAAGCCGAAAATCGAATTGGAGGATACTGATTCGGATAAGAGCTGGAATGAGTCGGAGACAACCGATTCGGATCAACAGACGGATCCGGATAAGTCGGATCAACGAGCGGTCAAGGAGACATGGACACAGCGGAAGTCGATGCCATCGCGGAGGAACCGACGGATCGGCAAGCGCCGGAGTCATAGCAACGAAGGAGCTGAGATGGGCCTATTGAGTAGACATGCTGAAGGTCGAGGCGCGCAGAACCAAAGGGGTCGCGGCAAACGGGACCGTACCGGACAAGGAGCGCGAGCAAGGCGAAGCGACGCCAGGAGAAGTCGGTTGGAAGAACCGGCTGCCATAGAGGTTGACACTACGACCCTACCTCAGGTTGAGCTTGAGGGGGAGTGTTGAGCGGCAAGCTCAACCGGAGCCAGATCGGCTGAATAAGCCTGAGCCGGTAAGCGAGATGAATCGGTATACCGGTGAGCAATCGAGCCGGTAAGCAGTAAGGACCGGTGAGCTGGGGAGCCGGTATGCCGGATCCAATCCATAACCGGAGGCCTAGTATAGGTTAAACTACTAGGCAGTTATAGTCTCGTAGTTAGTGTCAGATGCACGTGTGAGCATTGAAGTACACCGTACTTCTAACAGTCTCGTGTGGACTTGTATAAATAGCGCTGATGAGCGCGTTGTAGATACAGAACACAGAGTATTCATATAACTTTGGAAAATAGTGTGTCCTGCTCTCTCTCTCTCTCTCTCTCTCTCTGTCTCTCCCGCTTACTCTCTCTCTCTCTTTGTGTATTGTTCTTTCTAACGCTTCCGCAAGCAATCTTTAACAAAATGTCATATCCACGTAATAGTACGACAGAATCAATCTTCCCAAGATGCGGAAAAGATCGACCATCCCTAGAGTGCCAAAATGAAAGGATGATGATAGAAAGAAAAGATAAAGAAGATTTATAAATCTAAAACTACAAAGATCTATTGATAATGAATGATCATGATAGAAGGAAGAGAGAAAAAAGATATATAAATCCAAATATACAAAGCTATATTGATAACAACTAAACCACACTACATAAACGGGCAAGAAAACACCACATGAAATAGCCTCCCCCACCACTAGCTTACTCTTCTTGGTTTATATGAAGGTCTCCTCTACTAGATAACTTTCCCTTGCTTTCTTTTTTACGCTTTTTTTAGAAGTTTTCCATCTCCTATTCTTAGCTATGACACAACGATATTCTAATCATCATATCTCCCTCATCCGAGATCCAAATTATTAGAGATATGATCTAATGTAAGCGTATGATAAGGAGAAAAGAATGATAGATAGATAGATAGAAAGGAGAGAGAGAAAGAAGGGTGCCGATCCACCCGACCACCCCCGAGCGAAGGGATCGAGACGGACTCGAGCCTCGATCGATGTCCCATACCACCATCGTGGTGTCGAGTCGTACCTGGTGTTGGCGTGCTCGCTACAAGAGTTGAACCACCATGAAACAGAGTCTCAACGTAGTCAAAAGATGATGAAATGAGGGTAGCTAGGCCTCTTATTTATAGCGATACCCAAGGCCCCCAGGCCAGTTCACACTTGGCCTAATGGGTTGTCTCAATCTCAAGGATTAAAAGTAATCCTCCCCTTCTTTACGCTATTCTTCACATAATATCCCGTGGTAATCCTCCCCAAAATTAGTCTTTACGAGGAATATCTTCCCAACGGCCTCGCGGTTTTCACACCGGTACGGCCATGTTATGTGTACCGATTTACGCACCCAGTCTACGCACTGGGTTACGGATCGTATTACACACGAATGTTGAGCTTGTCTCTCAACATATTATAT
Organism: Azolla caroliniana; assembly: GCF_043228905.1. Classification (NCBI taxonomy): domain Eukaryota; kingdom Viridiplantae; phylum Streptophyta; class Polypodiopsida; order Salviniales; family Salviniaceae; genus Azolla; species Azolla caroliniana. The sequence continues at coordinate 3,803,942 of NW_028230457.1, read as the reverse complement.
GGCCATGCTCGTAACATACTCCCCCTCTTTAAAACATTGCACTCTTGCAATGGAAAGGTAGGGAAGTTAGTTCTGAGAGTATTTTTGCGTTCCCATGTGGCATCTTTTATTAATTTATCCATCCATTTTATTTTAAATTCTTAGATTTCTTTACCACATAATTTTCTTGTTTTAACATCGAGAATTCTTTCTGGTACATGTGGTTTAGAAGATAATTATTCATAAGTAACGAGAGTTTCAGTTGTAACTATATTGTCGCCAGAACCTAGAAGTTCTTTTAGACGATTCACATGAAAAACTAGATGAATTTCAACACCATCGGGAAGAGCAAGATGATAGGTTGATGACCCAATGCGTTTGAGGATTGTAAAAGGTCCAGGGTTGAATACACGAGGTTGCCTATGATGATCAGCATAAAAACACGCTCTATCTTGCATATCCCGAAGAAAGTTTTGCGTACTTCGCAACTTATCATGATGTATATTAACATCAATCAGGGCTCGTGCCTGAAAACCATACATCAACATAAAAGGAATATATCCCATCGCTGTATGCTTGGAGCTGTTATAAGCAAACTCCAAAATTGGGAGATAACGTTCCCATTTTGTTGGTTTTGTACCAACGTGTGCTCGAAGCATGTCCTCAATAATTTGATTTACGTGTTTTGTTTGTCCATCGGATTGAGGATGATCCGTGGAGCTCATGCTCAATGTAGTTTCTAACTTCTTAAAGACTTGCATCTAGAAGTCACTAGTAAACTTTGGATCTCGATCACTCACGATATCCATCGGTAACCCATAAAAACGAAATAACTCGTCAATAAATTTGTAAGCCAATTCAGGAGCTGTTACCGTGGTTTTAGTAACAATAAATCTGGCCATTTTAGTTAGTTTATCAACCACAACCCAGATGGCATCATGGCCTTTTTGGGTGCGAGGAAAACTAACAATAAAATCCATGGATATACTAGCCCACTTATTATTGGGAATGTCCAAGGGATGTAAAAGTCCTGCAGCTTTAAGTCTCTCGACTTTGTTAACCTGACATTGGTGACATTTAGTCACATAGCTATGTATGTCAGGACGCATCTTAGGCCAATAACATTGAGTGGAGATGAGAACGAGTGTATGATGTATTCCAAGGTGCCCTACTAAGGGTGCGTCATGGCATTAAAAAAGAATCATCTTTTTTACCACAGGTAAATCCGGAAAACAAACCTTCCCATTACGGTAGAGCAGTCCATTAGCAATGTGGAAGTATTCCTTTGAGGATGTGGTGGTGTCTGTTCCAGACTCAACTCTTGCCCAATATTTAACAAAATAACTGTCATCAAGATACTTTCCTCGAAGGTGATAATAAAGATCTGATGTTATTTCAGTGAAGCTAAGCATGTTAATGTCACAGATGCGACTTAGTGCATCAACGACATTGTTCATGGAACCTTTACGATATCGTATGGAAAAATCAAAGTGCTGGATGAGATCAGCCCATCGTGCCTTACGACCTTTCAGGTCTTGTTGGTCACCAAAATATTTCAAGGACTCGTGGTTCGTAGTTACCACAAAGCGATTTCCATAAAGATAATGGCGCCATGTTTTGAGCGCATGTATAACTGCAAATAACTCTTTTTCTTGAACGATATACCGACATTGAGCAGAATCAAGTTTCTTACTCTCGATTGCTATTGGTTTACCATCTTGATATAAGACAACACCTATAGCATAATCGCTTGCATCGGTTTCAACCTCAAAAGGTTTTGAAGGATCAGGTAAAGAAGTGAAGGAGCCTTGCACACCAGGTCCTTGAGTTCCTTAAAGGCGTGGTCTAGTGTAGCAATCTAGACAATAGGTTTTGTAGACTTACACGTTTGACCTTTTAGAAGATCAATAAACGGCGTCGTCAATTGGGAGTAATTACGAAGGGATTTTCGCAAAAACCCGACAAAACCAAGGAATGATCGAACTTCTCGAATATTCCGAAGAGTGGGCCAAAGCTTGATTTTTTCGATACGAGAAGGATCAATTTCAACTCCTCGTTGGGTTATGAGATGTCCAAGATAAGTAATTGATTTCTTGAAGAACTCACATTTTGAGATCTTCACATAAAACTGTTTGTCACGCAATGTTTGTAAAACAAAGCGAACATGTTTAGCATGTTCTTGTAATGTACGACTATAAACTAAAAAGTCATCCAAGAAAATAATGACAAATTTTCCAAGTTGTTCTCGGAAAATGTCATTCATTTCTTGTTAAAATGTAGCCGGAGCATTGGTCAAACCAAAAGGCATAACCAAAAACTCATAATGGCCATAGCATGTACCGAATGCCGTTTTAGGAACATCGTCCTCACTTATACAATTTGGATGGTAGCTAGTACGGAGATCAAGTTTCGTAAAATACCAAGCTCCCTGGAGACGATCAATTAGATCGTCAGCTCGAGGCAATGGATACGAATTCTTGATCGTCACTTTATTCAAGCGTCAATAATTAATACACATACGCCATGTGCCCTCTTTCTTTTTAACCAAGAGAACTAGTGCACCCCATGGAGATTTACTATAACGTATATAACCCATTCGTAAATAGTCCTTGAGTTGCTTAGATACATCATCCTCTTCGGATCGACCTAAGCGATAAGGAGGTATACTTATTGGTGCAACGCCAGGTACAATATCTATACGATGGTCTATATTACGTTTAGGAGGTAACCCATATGGTAGTTTACTCAGAAAAACATCACGAAAATCATTTAAGGTTTCATCAAGTTGTTGTTGTTCAAAATATGTTAATTGAACTGAGACATTATCGATATTGTAAATGTGAATATCCGGATCAAGTACACAATAAAATAGAGTAGAGCAAGACAACTCAGATATTGATGGAGAGGAAACAATCGAGAGGGATTGTTTTTTTACACAAAGATTCATTACATGGAAGTCTACTTCCTCTATATAAGTATCAATAGAAATTCCTAATGAATGAATCGCCCCGTTGATGTATTGTACTCTTCCATCAGCCAAGTGCACCGTATAGGTGTGATCACTTACGGTGGTTGGATTCCCCATATTTGAACCAAACAATCATTCACAAAATTGTGTGAGCTTCCCGAATCAAACAAAAATGGTACGGGAGATCCATTGATATACCCGTTTGCACGTAGTAAATCATTGGGACCCAATACATAGTGAGGGAAAAAACATTGACAATTACTTAAATGATGTGTATAGACCTGAAGGACATTAGGAATCTGACCTTTATGTTTTGCAGTTTTAGCTTTGTTGTTGTGCTCTTTCCGTTGTAGCTTTCGACATTGCTCTTTTGTATGACCCTTCTTTTTGTAGAATACGCAAAAAGGATGTTGTCGTTTACAATCACGATCCATGAACTCGTTGGGTGTCTTGCGTTTCCCAGCGAATTGCGATTGCTTAGTCCCGGGCACTTTGTTGGGTTTGTTGTGGTCCTTCTTCGAAGTGCGTTGATAGTGAAGAACTATTTCAACGGCCTCTTCGAAGGATTTTGGATCCTTATCATGCACTATCCAATGATAGTCCGAATTGGGGATGCCATTGACAAAACAAGCTATTAACTAGTTGTCCCCTTCTAGACCCGATTTTTGGATTTGGGTTCTAGCATGGTGAACATAGTCTTCTAGTGAGGAAAACTTCATGTTAGAGAGGTTCATTAAAGCTTGTCCTACCTCGGTTCGAGAGGGAGGTTGTAGAAATTGGCCCTTGAAAAATGTGACAAAATTTTTCTAGGTATTGGGAAATTTACCCAAAGTACGGAGCCCATGCCACCATGCGGCGGCCTTACCCCCTAGTTCTCGGGCAACATATACAATCTTCATTGTATCTGGTGTGGGATAGAGCTCAAAATGAGACTCCCATCGGCCCAGCCACGTGCAGATTGCTTCTTCGGTTTATTCCTTTTTTTCTCCAGTAAATGGCTTAATGACAAACGATGGTTCACCTTGTCGCTCATAAGGTCTATTAGTCTCACGTTGTAAACTAATGACACGTGCCTCGAGAGCACTTTTAGATTGCCAAAGTTCGGTCATCTGTTGAGTGGTGAAACTAAGGTATTGGCTTATTTGTGAAAAATACATCTCAATGGACATTTGTCCAAGAGGATTTCCTTGAGTTCCTTCCGCTTGAGCCGACGACATCGGGTCGTTATTTTGAGCCATTGAATGATTATTTCTGGCAAAGAAATAGGATAAGATCAAACAAATAGTCATAATATCATGTTGTGATGTAAACATATCATGGGCAAACATTAATCGATATCATGATCTCATGTCAATACCCCTCTAGACGTATGAGATGAGGTTGAAGATCAGGTTACTATGGTAACATGAAGGTGTTTTAAAAACCATGGGGGTGACAAATTAATGTCTTTCCCTGATCTCTATATCAATTTTTTTCATGGCGGCTCCCGAAGGCTTAACCATGTATGTTCACGTCATGAATAGTTTATACACAAAAAAAATGTTAACAATAAACTATGTTTCAGTGCCCACATATGTGGTTTCGGCTCTTTAAGTCCTATTATGAGAACCCCAAAGTGTACTTAGACCTCAAGTCTAAACATGTGTTATAGTCATATGTATCAACGATGTTGTATGATCTTGATAATATTTGAACTCGAGACCTCGAGAACAAATGTATTAAACACTTGAGCTAACCAAGTAGGTTGCTCTTCTTGAATGTTTAATATTTAATGTGTATAAGAGATATGCGAGGCATTTGCCCATATATGTTTTTTTAAAAGAAACATATATGTCAAGAGTTCTTATTTCCCCCTCATTTACCACAAACTTTGTTGGTACGTTACCTAACCTCAAGTCTTGTAATTATGATGGCATATGCCAAAGTGCAACCTAATGGTCAAGCCAAATGAGCCCTCTTTTCGTAGTAGGCCCACGTGGCCCATCACATGGTTACGTCATTACGAATGCCTTTTGTAAGAATGCTCTCATAGTAGCATCGTATCCATGTAATGAGGGAAGGATGTTGGATATGTGTGTCATAAGAGTGACCTCACATCAAGTGGGTCAAGCCCTACGTTCTCAACACCACTGTGGCTAAGATTGTTTCATTACGTAACGAAATCGAAGTCACCAACGAGGATGTCAAGAATAAAAATTTGTTGAAAAAGGGATGGTGACAATGCCATTCTCACAAAAATGTGAGGACGGCCGCTAAGATCCTTTCCCCGAAAAGGAAAACATTCGATATTGAAATCATGTAATAACTTATATACACATATGTATATTATCACATATATACGATCAAATACGTATACACATGACCACATATGCATATATAAAAGAAATCGTAATATAAAATAGCCAAAAATGATGTAATCGAGATACGTAATCGAGGCATATACACTCTACGTAGATGAAACATCTAAAAATAAGGGTTAATCGTAATACGCAATTCAGGTTTTGACCTCATACGCATATCACACCAAACGCATATCATTTACATACAAATGAAGGTAATGACCTCATACGTAAAGGTAACATATGTTTGTGAACGTAATACGTAATCGAGGCATATACCCTCTACGCAGATGAAATATCTAAAAATAAGGGCTAATCGTAATATGCAATTCAGGTTTTGACCTCATACGCATACGACACCAAACACATATCATTTACATACAAATCAAGGTAATGACCTCATACGCAAACGTAACATATGTTTGTGAACGTAATACAGGTTTTGACCTCATACGCATACGACACCAAACACATATCATTTACATACAAATCAAGGTAATGATCTCATACGCAAACGTAACATATGTTTGTGAACGTAATACATAATTGAGGTATTAACCTCGTACGCATACAACACTAATCACATATTAAATATATGTGAAATGAGGTATTGACCTCGTGCACATATGTAAACGTTTTATATAACCGATTAATTACCACTACAACATCATTGAATTAATGTTTTTTTTTATTTACATATGACCATATACATGATTAGAAGGGAGAGGAAAAAATAGAAAAAAAAAACAAGAAAGATTACCAAAGTTCCTTTATTGATCATTGTCTGGATCAAGGCCGGCCGGACTTCGATCGATCACCATCAATCAAGAAGACAAAAGACAACAAAAGAAACATTAGAACATGAGCTCTGAAACCAACTATTAGAGATATGATCTAATGTAAGCGTATGATAAGGAGAAAAGAATGATAGATAGATAGATAGAAAGGAGAGAGAGAAAAAAGGGTGCCGATCCACCCGATCACCCCCAAGCAAAGGGATCGAGACGGACTTGAGCATCGATTGACATCCCATACCACCGTTGTGGTGTCGCGTCATACTTGGTGTCGGCGCGGTCGCCACAAGAGTTGAACCACCACAAAACAGAGTCTCAACGTAGTCAAAAGATGATGAAATGAGGGTAGCTAGGCCTCTTATTTATAGCGATACCCAAGGCCCCCAGGCAAGTTCACACTTGGCCTATTGGGTTGTCTCAATCCCGAGGATTAAAAGTAATCCTCCCCTTCTTTACACTCTCATTTAACCCTCACACTTATCCACGTGTATAGACTACTACGTTAAATTCTTACCGCAGGATATAATATGGTCATGCCCGTAACATGTTATCGGACGGCAAAGGAGTCCAGAGTGGGAAACGGAGAGTTATTTAAGTAGTAGGAATGTGGTTGTAATTAAGCTATGAGTGTGGACGGACGAATCGGAATCGATATGCCGTTCCGGATCCGGACCGATCCCGAACAGGTGCGGATGGCACCGTTTTGTAATACAGACCGGAAACCTATTTAAAGGCCCGGATACAATGTAATGAATAGCTGTTAATTAATAAAAGCTTAGCGTTGTTATCTCTCTGTGTTAATTGCTGTTCTGTCTTAATTGTTATATCTTACGCGTGTGATTATGAAAGACGATCATGCTAAGTAACTTAATTAAGTCGGAGTAAGCGTTGAGTCTAATCCGGTTGCCGTAACACCCTTTGGTGAAGTGTCTTCCGTAGACACCCTGTGTTAGGCCATTGTCCGGCCCTAAGAGTTAACACAGTTTTTGGCGACCACGATTCCTTTTTTTGCAGCGAACGACGGCACGGATGGATGTCTAGATCAACGCACGACCTGGTTACAGATCGAACTCGACGCCTTGCCGAAAGGCAAAGGAGACGCGAGGCTTTCCAGCAAGCGGCGCAGGAAATTAGAGCGGATTGCTCGTTTTCCAACGTAATCCGGAGAGTAGCGGAGGACTCCCTCTGGTTACAGCAAACATCGCACCCGGACGACGGCAGCAGCCTAAGCAGCCTCCGGGAAACCGAATCCCTTCTCCACGCGTTGGCAAACGGAGAAGGCGAAGCAGAAGCCTTTTCAGCATATGAATCGGACTCCGAAGGGGAATACAACGTGCACATGAACTACCGTAGCAGCAACGAAACCCCGGGCGGACCGGAGGACGAAGGATCGGATACCTTACCGACACCGGAACCGGAAGTGCTAACGCTGGAACCCCCGGAACCAGCAGAGGAAGAGCGACCTCCGACACCGGAAGTCGAAGAGGAGAGGCTTCCGTCACCAAAAGAAGAGGAAAAACCACCGACGCTGGAAACAAATCGGGAAAGACCACCGACGCCGGAGAAAATTCCGGAACGAGCACCAACACTACCAGCCCGCGCATCGATACCGGACGACGACATGCCGTTCCAGTACTCCAAGTATAGAGATGATCCGGACGCGGAAGCTCATGTGCACGCCTTTGAATAGACATGGGAAGCCAACCATGTGTCCCAGCGATTGACCCCGGAGGAAGAAGAACGCTCTAAGATAGCGGAATTTGGCGTCACATTGGAGGGACCGGCAGCAAGATGGCGCCGGACGCAGGACCCATCTACCATCAACACCTTTGCAGATTTAAAAGCTAAATTCTTGCATTTTTTTCAAAAGGAGGTGGACCAGACCGTAATGGTAGGCTTATTTTATACCATCCGACAGGAGGCAGGGGAGAGCATTCCCCAATTTGTCATCCGTTTTCAACGGATGCATAGTCAGCTTGCCTGCGCACCCCCGGAGGAGGAATTACGGACTATATTCCTAAACGCGCTCCGGGAACCCCTACGCACGGTTTGCACGGTAATTGACTTCCGCACAAGACCCATCGACCAGGTCATTGACCGGGTGAGAGAGATGGAAAAGACAAGCTCCTGGCTCACACTGGGAGCACTCCAACGGGCGTTACCGTCCGATGAAGACCTCTGGTTTCGGCAAGCAATACAGTGCACAACCTGCTTGAATTCCGGACACTCGGCTCTAGAATGCACTATGAGGACGCAATGTGTAATCTGTCAATCCAAGAGCCATACGACGGATAGGTGCGAGTATAATCTGTTGAACCGGCAAGCACCGCCCGTCCGACAAATTGAGCCACGCAGCAGCCGGGATGAAGAAGACGAACGTTGGCGGCGAATGGACCGCGACCGACCGACACAGGATGTCCAGTATAGCGATCGATGGGAGAATGATGTCCGGTACGGTGATCGGTGGGATAACTATGACCGGCATGATCGGTACCGGGATTACAATAGCAGATACGAACATTACGACTGGGAGCACTCCCCCGAGTATCGTCAGCAATGGGAGGAATATGGCAGATATAACGGGTAACCCCGTCAAGAGTACCGCAATAAGAAGGGCTATAACAGAAAACGGCATTTTAAAAAAGACGGCTACCCTCGGGATCCGGAACAAGGAGCTCCAAGCAGCCAACCGGTCCAAAACCCCGCACGTACCGCAGGACCTGCCCCGGATACAACAGACAATGCCGAATCTAGCAATACCCGGAAAGCCTACTGCTACTACTGCCGATAGGAAGGCCATTATAGTAACCAATGCCCGGTGAAGAGCTATGAAAAACGACCGGCGGTAAATATGGTAGTCCTTGAGGTGGCAGATCTGCAGCAGATGACCACAAGGTCGAAGGGCATGGTCAAGGAATGGGAGACACAGGAGACCATCCGGAAACAAGGAACATAATGGGTAAAGAAAGCAAATGAGCAGAATGTCACAGACTTACAGCGGCAAAAGGAGAACACCGTAGGGCTTGCCGGCGGTAGTCACTCCGAGAACGAGACATGGCAGGCGTTGCAAGAATGCTAGATTACGTTGCCACTAGGATGACTCCTACAACTCGTGCCAAGATTCACGGAAGGACTGAAGATGGCCATGACGGCAGGAGAACCATCACCGGCACTGGTACTCTTCTCGAATCCGGAGGAGGGACCAACGGTGGTGGACACTAGCAGTCCGGTAATCACAGCCATTGTAAAAGGGAAAGAACTCCCCGGCACAATTATAGACGGAGGCTCTGGGGTGAATGTAATAAGCCTCCGGACGTGTGATGCCCTAGGAATCCACGAGTGGGAGCCGTGTCCGTTCTGGTTGCGGATGGCCGATACAAGCTCAGTGCGGCCAGCAGGATTAATACAGAAATTAGAAGTCACCGTCAGTGGTCATACATTTCACATCTCGACAGTAGTGCTACAATTACAGGCACAAGGCGCATACCTGCTATTGCTGGGGCGGCCATGGTTGAAAACGGCACATATCAAACAGAATTGGAGGAAAAATATAATTACCTTCCGGCGAGGAAAAGCCAGGGTACGGGTACCAACACAACCAAGGACGAGCATTGGCAGGGAATGTACACCGTTGTATGCGGAATGCGTCAACATGCTAGAAGGGTTAGCTGACGAAGAAGAAGCTCAGTACTTGCAGGAAAACCCAAAAATCATACCCCTCTTCGAGATTGACATTGCCGAAGCAGTAGCACCATACTTACCGCAACCGGAAGAGGCTGAAGCAGAACCGGATAAAGACGCAATCCGGGAGTTACGGCAAGCGCAGGAAGCGTTGGAACGGGAAATGGCCGTCTCACAGCGCGTAAAAGCGTCGCAACTGGAAGAGGTGAACCTAGGGACCACGGACGAAGCAAAACCGGTGCACATCGCCAAGGAGATGAAGGTCGAGGACAAAATGGCGATGATCACACTTCTCACGGAATTTCGCGATGTTTTCGCTTGGTCATACGAAGATATGCGAGGACTCAACCCTCAGTTGTACCAGCATCAAGTGCACTTGAGCAAGGACGCAAAACCAGTGGCACAAAGACGGTACCGGATGAATCCCAATTATGCCGCCAAAGTCAAGGAGGAAATCGACAAACTAATAAGAGTTGGCTTTATCCGTCCGGTAAAGAAAGTGACATGGCTGAGCCCGATCGTAGTCGTACCGAAGAAGAACGGAAAAATTCGAGTTTGTGTGGACTACCGGAAACTCAATGCAGCTACGGTAACGGATGCGTTTCCACTTCCGTTCACAGATGGAGTGTTGGATGCCGTCGCCGGCCATGAGATCTATAGTTTCCTAGACGGATTCAGCGGGTATAATCAGATCCGGATGCACCCCGACGACCAAGAGAAAACGGCTTTCGTCACCGAATGGGGGGTGTTTGTGGCCGTGGTGATGATGTTTGGACTCAAAACGGCACTGGCAACATTTCAACGTATCATCATGGAAATCTTTGGTGAATATATTCCGGCTTTTATGCAGGTTTTCCTTGACGATTTCGCCGTCTATAGCCGGGAGGAGGACCATTTTCAGCACCTTCGCCTTTGTCTTGAAAAGTGTAGAGCGTACCGGCTAAGCTTGAATCCGGCAAAGTGTGTATTTGGCGTATCTAGTGGAACTCTATTAGGACATATTGTGAGCCAGGAAGGTATTGCAGTCGACCCAGACAAAGTGAAAGCCATATTAGAAGCACCGGCGCCGGCAACGGCAAAGGTATTAAGCTGGTTCTTAGGCCAGATCCGGTGGCACAGCCGGATGCTCCGATACTTGGCCGACCTGGCTACACCGTTGCATGCCGCCGTACATCGGACACCATTCTAGTGGACCGACATCGAGGATAGGGCGTATAGGGCCCTCAAGGTACTATTGTCGCAGGCACCAGTAGTGCAGCCTCTGGATTGGAGTAAAGAATTTCACGTGTTCGTGGACGCCTCCGACATCGCAATCGGAAGCGTACTGATGCTGCTTACGGAGCCAAAGTGGTACCGGCCAGTGTACTATGCCAGCTGAAACCTATCCCAAGCAGAACGGAACTACTCTACCACGGAACGGGAAGCTCTAGGGATGATCTATAGTGTGACAAAGTTTCGGCATTATTTATTGGGAAGGAAGTTTTCCTTCCATGTAGATCATTCGACACTCCTTTACCTGGTGTCCAAAGCGTCACTCACCGGAAAATTGGCCCGGTGGACCTTACTGTTATAGGAGTTTGAGTTTGAAATATTCCACCGACCCGATATACAGCATGCCGTGGCGGATTACTTAAGCCGATTAGAGTCCGGAGAGACGGGTGACGAAGTAGCGGATGAGTTTCCGGATGCGGAGCTGTTTCGAGTCACTACGGAGACGGCAGCAGATGAAACGGTGGCACAGGAAGACAAGTGGCTCACAAATATGCACTAGTTTCTGAGCACAGGACTGCCTCCGGAGGAGATGAACCGGGACGAACGGAAACGCTTGGCGGTGCAAAGCCGACATTTTTGCTTACTGCAAGACACACTTTACCACAAGGGCGCGGATGGCATATGGAGACGGGTGGTGCGCAGCGATGAAAAGGAACTGATACTGAGGGAAGCCCACTGCGGAGTTGCCGGAGGTCACTATGCCGGAGATGCGACGACTAGGAAAATATGGCAAAGTGGCCTATGGTGGCCAACGACATTAAGAGATGCGGTACGATACACAAAAGAATGTGACCTATGCCAGCGAATGGGCCAGCCAACGGAACAGGCTCGTATGCCACACCAGTCGGTACTACCACTTGAGCCATTCCAGAAGTGGGGGCTGGACTTTGTAGGACCGTTCAAGCCACCGGCAATGAGAACGGGTAATCGGTACGTCATCGTCGCGACGGATTACTGCACGAAATGGGTGGAGGCCAAAGCTTTAAGGGACAACACCGCTGCGTCAATGGCGAAATTTCTATACGAGTACATCTGGTGCCGTTACGGATGCCCAATCGAATTAATAAGCGATCAAGGGGGGCACTTTCTCGGCCAAGTAGTGGGAAGCCTGACAACATTCTATGCCGTTGTCCACAAACGGAGCACACCTTACTATCCGCAAGCAAATGGTTTAGCGGAATCAACGAACAAGACGCTCCAGAATATCCTCCGGAAGATCGTCAACGAAAACCGAACGGATTGGGATACCAAGCTACATAGCGCGCTTTGGGCATACCGGACGGCATACAAGACGAGCATCCGAACAACACCGTTCCGGTTAGCGTTCGGACTAGAGGTGGTAATGCCGGTGGAATTCCAAGTACCCAGCTTACGGATCCAGCTACGGGAACGGCTGAACGAGAAGGAGTCGGAGGCAATACGGTTGACAACGCTGTGTGAACTCGAGGAACAACGACTGGCCAACATCCTGCACTTAGAATTAGAGCAACGGCGACGGAAAGCATTTGTCGACCGACACAGGAAAGGGAACGAAAAAATGTTCGCAATCGGCAAACCGGTGTTAGTATTTTAGACCTGGATGGGCAAGATGCCGGGTAAACTACGGTTTAGATGGACCGGACCGTATTGGCTAACACGGGAGTATAATGGGTCCTACCAGTTAGGGACACTTGCCGGCGAAGTGCTAGGTAAATGGGTCAACGGATTCCGATTGAAGCCATATAGAGGACCGATGCCTAAGAACCCATTTGAGCAAAGGACCGACACTAGTGAGGGAAACGGCAACCACCAAGACGACAGAGACGGCGAGCCGGTAACTGGGGAAAATGAGGCCGGTAAGGGTCCGAGAGGACCAACGGACAAGTAACGTCACACTAAATTAAATTAAAAAAAAAAAAAAAAACAATCATGCAAAAACGAGGAATGAATGGATGAAAGAGTGAGGAGCGAAAAGGTACGTAGTGGGCATTTAAAGCGCCACCACAGGACATAATGCTATTTTAGTACACAACATGCACACACTCGAAAAAGGCACCAGAATGCACAGACCAAAACCACTGCGCGTAGAGACCCTTTACTTTCGCGAACCCAGGAGCACAGAAGCACCAAGACGCTGCAAGATCATCAAATGAGAACCTGCGCACAGAGAACCCCCGCCTTCTGAACTCTCTCTCTCTCAACCTCACTCTGATCACCATCCAACCTCGCCACCGCAGTCCGACCTCGACGCAGACATGGACCCGCAAACGCTGTCGGAAGCCGCCAAGACATGGCTAAAGCAACACGGGCTCGAGGGCTTCTTGATGATGATGGAAGTACCGCCACACAAAGAAGCCGACAAAGTGATCAAAGAAATCGACACAGAGGTCATAACGGCAGAGGCGATTCGAGCGTTAACAGGCCTTCCGGAGGGAGGCATACTCACGATTGACAATCCAACCCCGGAGCAACTCATTAGGTATTTTGGTGAGTACTCTCTAGCCAGCAAGGGCTACCGGACATAGGGCGGCGGAGATATGCTGTTCCGCGAGATTGCTCGTGTGCTCCACGAATACGGCCACGTGTACCCTAGACCCCCTGTCATGCCGTAGAACCGGGCAGGGATGATCATCACCACCTATGAAGGGATCAAGGTGGATTGGCCGGTATTGATCGCAGACGGGTTGTGTGCGGCGATCGAGATCGTCAGAGGCAAGGACGGCAAAGAAGGCCGAGATGGACGGAGGATATGGCACACCGTAACGCAGTGGCTCACCTTGTTTGTGCCACCCGTCCAGCCCGTCCAGCCCAAGAAGCGAGGAAGAATGGCGGACGACACCCCAAAGATGGCTTCCAAACGACAACAGTTGTTGGCCTCTAAGGCTACTAAGGGAAAGGCAACGGATGTAGAACAGGCGGGAAAGGAGAGCGGCAGCCGGAAGCGGCCAACGGATGCGCAAGAGGAACCACCGGCACGGCCCGTAAAGGTTACACTCCGCCGACCGGTGAATAGAGAAGCGGATCCCTTGGTGGCAAAAGTCAATGCCGGGACTCAGGAAGAGGAAATAGAGGAGGAGCTGACGGAGCACCTCCAGCGATGGTCGTCGGCAGGACCGTTGAGGCAGCCGGGAAACGTTCGGACCCTCAGACGGAGGGAACACCGGCTCCCCATACTGAGACTCCCACGCCAAGGAAGGAATCGGAACCGGTGCGCATGGCACCAGAATCAGAAGCCCGGCACCACTGGCAACATCGGCAAGTCCCATCCCGCCAGAGCCGGAAAGGTTAATGCAGCCTCCCTCGGCCAGCCAAGAAGAAGTGCAAGGAGAACCAGAACAACAGGGTGGTCCACGGGTAGAAACGGAACTGCAACTCGGCGCAACCAGGCGGGACCACCCATCTACAAGTGAGCCCATCTGTCAAACCTCCGTGCAAGCACAACAAGGCACCGGTAGCCTGTGGCTCCAGTGGATAGGCGATCAGATAGCCGGAGTAGTGGGGTACATTGAGGCGGAAGAAAGAGCGCAAAGCCAACGGTTGCTCATCACAACCGAACAACTAGAGACGGCCCGGTCCAGAATCTGGTGCCTTGAAAAAGACTTGGATCAGGTCATGACAGAGATGGCCAAAATGGCCTTAACGGCAACACAGATCCAATCACCGGTGACTCCGGTAAGTGTACAGAATAAAGAAACGGATCGACTTGTACATACCAATAAGACCCGGCAACGGAAACCGTTCCGGCGAGAGATGCGGCGCAAGCCCAGGAGCTTGCGGAATTGAGAGATGAACTTGCTGCACAAGAAGCGCTAAGGAGCCGTGAACGGGAATTGAAGACAGCGGCAGAAGCCGAATTAAAGAAGACTGTTGAGAACCTCCGCCAGGCAGAGGAGAGCCTTTGGAAAGGCCATCAAGCATACGACCGGCTAAAGGAGGAAAAAGACAAAGTGCTGCAGGAAAAGGACAAGCTGCGGAAGACGGCGGAAACAGAAATTGAACAGCTAAAGGAAGAGCTCCGCCAACAGAAGGACCGCGAGGACCGGGCCCGTTGACAGATCAACGCATGGCTCAAGCAAAAGACAGATGATTTTGAGCACCTGCACCGGGACTACAAACAGCTGGAAACGGAGCATAAGGAATGGATGGCCGAGCTCTAGCAGGAAGTTGATCAGGTCGCAACGGCGATCGCCGACGAACGTGCGGAAAATACAAGATGGTTGGACGAGGCGGAGAAGGTCCGGATGGAGCTCCAGAGGCAGCAGCAGGAAGATAAAGAGACAACGTCAACAATATTGCAGAAATTACAAAGCACATATCAATGGCAATTGACGCATTACAAGGCGCAGGCGGAAGACAACGTAAAAATCATCAAGCAACTGAAGGAGGAACGGCAAGCGGCGGAAACCAAATCGCAATTGGGAACGGGCCGGATTCAGTCCATCCTCCGGGCATGGCTGAATCAGACAAAACACTTGATTGATGAAAGCTCCGTAAAATGGTGGACAAAGTGGGCACAAAACGCGGCGTGTTGAGAGACAAGCTCAACATCGGCCGGATCGGCTGAAGAAGCCGAGGACCGGATCGGTTGGGACCGATCGGTTAGGCCGAGTGCATAAACCGGGAGGGCATTAGGAAAGATATTCCGTGAGGAATATATTTGGGAGTTAGTGTAGGGGCTCTTAAAGAGCATTGAAGTACGGTCAGTCCTTCGGTCAGTCCTTTTAGGACTTGTATAAAAGTGCTCACTGAGCACGTCCTATGTACAGAGATTGTGTATTATTGTTGAATATAGTTTTTTGTGTTTCTCTCTCTGTCTCTCCCGTGTATACTGCGTAAGCCCAGGCTCTCCATTAAACCTGAGTTTCCTCTCTTCTGTTCGGTCTTCATACTTGCTTCCGCATGTTTCTTTTTACACGGCGGAACTCCAGTTGCTACGGGCAGACGTGGCAAACGGGCGGAAGGAAGGAGATGATTGTTATACGTTGACTTCCGAGGACTTCACCGCCATACGGGACGAGCTGGCCGACGACTTCCAAGTCCTGGCGGATGAACAGCTAGCGCAATTTAGGCAGCTCGTAGCTCAACTAGACGATGATAGGCTGGACACTCAAATCCAGTTTGAAAGCTACGAGCGGTCCCGGGTTCGGGAAGAAAAAGCACGGGAAGCGGCAACGGTTAACCTTAGTGATGAGGAACCGTCGCCGGCTGAGGGCCAGCCCGGAACCAGTCAACCGGAGACCACTACGACGAAGGGAGCAATGATGGAGACGCCGGTGTCAGAGCAACAAACGGAGGAGCAGCATCAGCAGCCATCAACGGACCCATCGCAGCAGACGTCAACAGAGCACCAGCAACAACAACAACAACCAATTCCAGATGAACCATTGGAGACTCTCGAACAAAGCATTCTGGATATTTTCGACGAAGAATAGCAAGGGTCGGTTGTGGATTCGACGTACAAGGTACTGTCCCACGGGCGTGCCATGTGTTACCGGCCGGCAAAGGAGTCCAGAGTGGGAAATGGAGAGTTATTTAAGTAGTAGGAATGTGGTTGTAATTAAGCTATGAGTGTGGACGGACAGACCGGAATCGTATGCCGTTCCGGATCCGGACCGATCCCGAACAGGTGCGGATGGCACCGTTTTGTAATACAGACCGGAAACCTATTTAAAGGCCCGGATACAATGTAATGAATAGCGGTTAATTAATAAAAGCTTAGCGTTGTTATCTCTCTGTGTTAATTGCCATTCTGTCTTAATTGTTATATCTTACGCGTGTGATTATGAAAGATGATCATGCTAAGTAACTTAATTAAGTCGGAGTAAGTGTTGAGTCTAATCCGGTTGCCGTAACACCCTTTGGTGAAGTGTCTTCCGTAGACACCCTGTGTTAGGCCATTGTCCGGCCCTAAGAGTTAACATAACACAACTTTAGAGATTTAATAAGCTACAGATAGCTCTCTTTACAAGCTTTCCAACCTTTATTTGAACGAATGCATTATGAGCGTTCGTTTTAGATTGTATTTTGGTGGCCCGCTTTTTTCTTTTACTTTTCTCCATGTATCTTGCTTTTAGTTTGACTTATCCTCAAGACCTTGATTCGTGTTCTTGACCTCCGGATGTGAATGATCCATACCTTATATTCTTGTAGACTTCAATACCTTGAATTCTAAAAACACTTTCACACATAGCAGCATCAGAGGAATCGAAGGAAGCGATCTGGATGCATCGACTGTCCGCCGACTTCTCAACTATAAGCCAAACCGACCGACCTACGCCAACCATCTATTGCTACTAATAGAGCACAATACACCTCATCACCAATCCCGTCTATCACACAAAGATGAAGCATATTGAGGTGCGGTATCATCACATCTAGGAGCTCACAACCAAGAAGAAGCTCGAAGTCCGGAAGATCGACACCAAGGTGAACATCGCTGATTGCCTGACAAAGCCACTCCCAAATCAACTCTTCGGAGCACTAAGGACAAAGATGGGACTACGACAAGCAATTAAGGAGAAGAAAGTCGAACGAGGAGCAGAAGGTAAGAGTCGACTGAATCAATCATGATAATGGGCCATGCTAGGCTCAACAGGAACCTCACCTATTCTGACTCGACTATATGCTGACCGACTTGTAACATAAATCTAGATTAGTGTTGTAGTCTAAGTTTACGGGGGAGACAACCCCAAAGACATGTACATGTAGGAAAGAGTAGTCCTTTTATGGGGAAGTTTGTTGGCATAAAATGCCACTTTGTATTCTAGTGTGAATTCGTCCACATAGTTAGTGCTCAGTATATAAGCAATAACCTAACGTTGTAAAGAATAATATTATTGATCATATATCGGATATCGAGTCTCTGAGAGAGAGAGAGAGAGAGAGAGAGAGAGAGAGAGAGAGGACGTAATAGAGCTTCCATTAAAGCTTCAAACGGTGTATATCTTTGTTTCTCTGTTTGTGATGTTTTCTGAGTACGAATTGAGACAAATCCTCATACGTTTCCGCATACACTTCCGCTTCATGAAGGATCTTTGTCACGTACTTTTCTTGTGATAGTCACAATAGCTTCTTCGTACGGTCCCAGACTATGTGCATCCCCAATATCTGTCTTGGCGGACCTAGATCTTTCATTGAGAAGGTCCGGTTCAAGGCCTTCTTCAGATTTCTGATTTTTATCCGCCCGGTTTGATGATCAACATGTCATCAACATAGAGAAGTAGTATTAGGAAGTCTCCTGCGTCGAACTTCTTCACAAATACACAGTGCTCAGCCTGTGTCTTGTGGTATCCTTGATCGATCATGAAGGAGTTAAACTTCTTGTGGTACCATTTCAAGGGAGCTTGCTTCACTCCGTATAAGCTTTCTTGACAAATGCTTCTGGTTGTTGCATGTAGATCTCTTCTTTGAGGTCTCCATGTAGGAATGTCGTCTTGACGTCTAGTTGCTCTACCTTGAAGTCTGTGCTTGCCTCTATGCTCAACACCGTGTGGATGGATGTTATCTTCACTACTGGGGCAAAGATCTCATCAACATACACTCCTTTCTTCTGCTGGAAGCCATTCACCACAATGCAGGCCGTATACCTTGGTGGATTTCCGTCGTCTCTCGGTTTCAGCTTGTACACCCACTTGTTCTAGAGTGCTCTCTTTCCTTTCGGCAGTTCCGTCAATTCATATGTGTGGTTCTAATGTAGGGAATCCATCTCATCTTGCACGACACTTAACCATTTGCGGTAGTGGGTGTCTTTCTTTGCTTCATCGAAGCTTTCCAGCTCCCCCTGACGGGAGCTCAATGCTCCTTATCCACAACGCTCGGCCACAACCAAGCTTAGAATCATACACAGAAAATGGGAAATAATAAACGACACAAAGAAGAGAAGCGTACACAGGAGGTTTACGTGGAAAACCCCAAACTAAGGGAAAAAACCACGGCAGCCCACAGGCTGCAAACTATCACTATGTAAGAATGTACAACAATGAGTTCACGGAGGCAACGACCTTGTGCTCACGATCTTCGCCACAGGCGGCGGTTACAACTAAGGCAACGACCTCTTTCTCTCCCTCTCTCTCTGTACACAGTTACGCGCTGTGTCTCTCCTTGCACCAACAAGAATGACAATAACACAAGTTAAAAGTTTTCCCTAAGTCATATTTATACTAATATGACTTTTCGGCTATTTACAAATATAGCCATGATGGACTCTCAGAAACATATTTACGAATATGTCTCTTCATCCGGTTCTCACCGGGTCTGCACCATCCGGCTCTTCGTAGCCGAGTACTCCTCATCCGGTTCTCACCGGGTTTGTACCATCCGGCTCTCCGTAGCCGGGTACTCCTCATCCGGTCTTCACCGGGTCTATACCATCCGGCTCTCCGTAGCTGGGTACTCCTCATTCGGTCTTCACCGGGTCTATACCATCCGGCTCTCCGTAGCCAGGTACTCCTCATCCGGTCTTCACCGGGTCTATACCATCCGTCTCTCCGTAGCCGGGTACTCCTCATCCGGTCTTCACCGGGTCTATATCATCCGGCTCTTCGTAGACGGGTACTCCTCATCCGGTTTCGGCCTCGGCCTAGTTTGTTAATCGGCACTGTTCTTCTCTCTTCCCATCCGGAGGGACCTGTCTCCCAACAAACTCCCCCTTCACTCCGGCATGGGGTGTCTTACCAGTCCGATCCTCTTCCGGCATTCATCCAGCTTGTCGGGTATCAACACTTTGGTCAGCATATCTGACTCGTTCTCGACCGTGTGGATCTTCGTCAGCGCGAACTCCTGGTCATCTACTCTTTCCCGGATCCAGTGATACCTTCGCTGGATATGCTTCGTCCGGGAATGGTAGGCCGCATTCTTAGCAAGGTGGATGGCACTTTGGCTGTCGCAATAGAGCCGGTATTCATCTTGGCGGATACCGAGCTCTCCGATGAAGTCCTTCATCCATAATATTTCCTTGCCGGTTTTCACAGCCGCCATGTACTCCGCCTCCGTGGTTAACACAACCGTCTTCTGCAGCCTCGACTGCCATGAAACAGCTCCCCCTGCATATGTCATTACATACCCGGATGTGGACCGGCTGGTATCCACATCAGCCGACATGTCCGAATCGGTGAAACCGTCAAGTTGAGGTTTTCCGGAGCCGAATCGGAGACACATATCTGAAGTGCCCTTCAAATACCGGAGTATCCATTTGACCGCGTTCCAGTGCTCCTTGCCGGGATTGCTCATAAACCGGCTCACCACTCCGACTGCGTATCCTATATCCGGTCTGGTACAAACCATTGCGTACATCAAGCTCCCGACGGCAGAGGCATATGGAATCTTCATCATATCCGCCTTCTCTACTTTCGTCTTTGGGCTTTGCTTACCGGATAACTTGCAGTTTGCCGGAAGTGTCGATCCGACCGGTTTCGCATTTGACATGTTGAACAGGTGAAGCACCTTTGTCACGTACTTCTCCTGTGACAGCCATAATTGCTTCGTTGACCGGTCCCAAGTGATGTGCATCCCCAACATCTGTCTTGCCGGACCCAAGTCTTTCATTGAGAAGGTCCGGTTGAGAGCCTTCTTCAGCATCCGTATTTTGACTTGGTCCCGTTCGACGATCAACATGTCGTCCACATAAAGAAGGAGTATTAGGAAGTTGCCTCCTTCAAACTTCTTCCCAAACACGTAGTGATCGGCCTGCGTCTTGCGGTACCCTTGATCGGCCATGAAGGAGTCGAACTTCCGGTACCATTGTCGAGGGGCCTGCTTCAACCCGTAGAGGCTCTTCTTCAACCGGCATACCAGGTGCTCCTTCCCTTTATCCACGAATCCTTCCGGTTGCTGCATGTAGATCTCCTCTTCGAGGTCGCCGTGAAGGAATGCCGTCTTCACGTCTAGTTGCTCTACCTCGAGGTCCATGCTTGCCGCTATACTCAGCACCGTCCGGATGGAGGTCATCTTTACTATCGGGGCAAATATCTCGTCGAAGTCCATGCCCTTCTTCTGCTGGAACCCCTTCACCACGATCCCGGCTTTGTATCTCGGGGGTTTGTCGGCATCTCCCAGTTTCAACTTGTACACCCACTTGTTTCGGAGTGCCCGCTTTCCTTTCGGCAACTCCACCAATTCGTACGTATGGTTCTCATGTAGGGAATCCACCTCGTCCTGCATGGCACTTAACCATTTTCGGCTGTGGGTGTCATCCTTCACTTCTTGGAAGCTTTCCGGCTCCCCCTCATCGGTTAGCAGCACATGCTCTCCATCCGCAAATCTCCGGGGGGCCCTTCTTTCTCTTAGAGGATATCTCCGTCTCTGGGCTTCGGTAACCGGCTCCTCTATTTGCTCTGCATCCGAATTTGATTCGGGGTCTTGGCCGGTTCCGGTTTCAGCTTCCTCTACTTCTTCTTCAGTCTGTTCGGTATCCTCACCGTAACCGGCTGGTCCCTCGAGTGCTAACCGGTCTCTTGCCGGTTGGGTTTGCTCATCGTAGAGTCGATCCTTACCGGTCGACTCGGAGTTCATTATCTTCTTCTCCGACTCCCAATCGGCGAGCGTCTTGTCCTCCATGAAGATAATATCTCGACTCCGGAATACCTTCTTGTCGACCAGGTCCCACACTCGGTAGCCGAACTCATCGTCACCGTAACCGAGGAATATGCATGGCCGGGTCTTTGGATCTAACTTTCCTCTCCGGTCCTTAGCTACATGCACGTACGCAAGACACCCGAACACCTTCAGATGCTGGTAGGATACTTCCTTACCGGTCCACACTCTCTGTGGCGTGTCTCCGTCCAAGGGTACTGAGGGTGATCTGTTTATCACGTATGTCGCCGTCGACAATGCCTCAGCCCAAAACTTCTTGGGTAGTTTTGCATGCGCTAGCATACTCCGGACCCTCTCCATTATGGTCGGGTTCAACCTCTCGGCCAGTCCGTTTAGTTCCGGCGTCTTCGGCACGGTAAATTCGAGCCGGATTCCCTTCGAGCGGTAGTACTCCTCGAACTGCCCCCGGTATTCTCCTCCGTTATCTGCTCGAACCGCCTTCAGCTTCCGACCGGTTTCTCTTTCCACTCTCGCGTGGAGCTCTTTAAAGACGGATAACACCTGATCCTTCGTCTTCAACGGTGTGGCCCACAGATTCCGGCTGTGGTCATCTATGAACATCATGAAGTACTGCGCTCCGGCATGTGACTTCGTGTCTACTTGACACACATCCGTATGCACCAACTCCAGTGGTGCATTACGTCTCCTCGGTGGCCTTGGTCGGAAAGAGGTCCGGTTTTGCTTACCGGCCAGACAATCAGTGCACTTCTCCAAGTGCACGTTCTTCACTGGAATGAGGTTGTCGTCTGCAAGCCTCTTCATCCCCTTCTCGCTCATGTGACACAACCTTTTGTGCCACAGCTCACCGGTAGTGTCGGATGCCACATTCACCTCCTTTGGACATAACCGGCCATTCATCAGGTACAGTGTGTTGACCTTACGGGCCCGAGCCACAATCAGGCTCCCTTTGCTGAATTTCATGACACCGTTCCGGATGCTACCCGTGTAGCCTTCATCATCTAGCCGATCGGCTGATATCAGGTTCAGATGAACCTCCGGAACGTGTCGGACATCCTTCAGCAGCAACTTGCATCCGGTTGGTGTTGTCAGCCACACGTTCCCTATGCCGACAATTCGGCATGTACCTTCATTCCCCATCCGGACACAGCAGTGATCACCGGTTGAGTAGAATGAGAAGCATTTCCGGTCCGGGGTAAGGTGGAACGACGCTCCGGAGTCTACCACCCAGGTCATCTCATCGCCGGCAAGGCTTAGCTCACTCTCCTTGGTGATGAGCATCAGCTCTTCTTCACTTGCCACGATTGCCGTCGTTCCCTTCCGGTGTCGTGTGAATCTTCACACACTATGTAAAAAAATAATGAAATAATTATTATAGATTAGATTAGTAGCTTACTATAGAAAGAAGGATATACTCAAGAGCTTCAAAATGTATTTTACTATATACAAAATGGAGAAATACATACTAAGTTATGAGAAAATAAAGTTTGATTAGATAGGGAAATTAGAACTATCCCACATAGATAGGAAAGTTAAGGTCCTGGCTATATAAACACCTTGAGCTCCCTCATTTTTCATTTGTGCTAAGAGCACTTTGGCCACTTTGTCTTGATGGATGATGGTGGCCAAATTCCTTAAAACCTGAAACCGGTCGGTAAGCAAATTCGGGAAACGGGTCCGGTAAGCAAATCCGGAAACGGGCCGGTAAGCAAATCCGGAAATCGGCTGGTATGCAATCCGGAAACCGGCCGGTGTGCAAAACTGGAATCGGCCGGCAAGCAAATCAGAATCGGAATGGGTATGCAAACCGGAAATTGGTTGGTAAGCAAAACCAGAACCGGTTGGCAAGCAAAACTGGAACCGGAACCGGCAAGCAAACTAGAAACCGGCCGGCAAGCAAAACCGGAATCGGAACCGGCAAGCAAACCGGAACGGGCCGGCAAGCAAAACCGGAACCGGAACCAGCCGGCAAGCAAAATGGAACCGGCTACCGGACGAGGTTGGATGCGGACGGACGAAAGATTGGATCATGCAACAAACTAAAGTAAAGTGAAGAGAACTAAAGTAAAGGCCATGTGGACGCAAGCAACTAAAGAAGGGAGTGCATGGAAAAAGTAAAGGTCATGTGGACAGTCACATGCAACCAAAAGAAAAAGCTAGGCAACTAAAAGTAGAGGCCATGCAACAAAAAGTGGAAAGGCTATGATCAACGAGGAACTCCATATATAATTCCATTTTTTTTCCTATACTGGGGATACTCTCCATATTATCTTAATTTTCTTCTCAACTCCCTTATCTTAGGGAAGCCATAACTCTCATAAACCCTAAAATTCCCTACGGAAGCCATAACACTCAAAAACCCTAATCTTCCCTACGGAAGCCATAATACTCATATAACCTAATCCTAATCTTCCCTACGGAAGCCATATCTCTCAAAACCCCTAATTTTTCTTTTCTATTAATCTTAGTAAACCTAAAACTTCTAAATCCCAATCTTGGGACATATTGTAATTTCTTTTTCCTTTGTTAATGAAAATTATTAAATTTCTTCTTTCTGTTAATTGTTAAAAATATAAACGCATAAATGTGATTATCCTCTTGTCGGAGGCCCCGGGGTCTTGCCTCAAAGCTCACGTATCCTCGTCGTATTTACGCGACATCTTTGGTGAACCCGACGTGAAACGAGGCGGTAAGAGGATATCTCATGGAGGCATATAGATACAAAGAACCGAAGAGATGCAAACTATACGAGTTTGATCAATGGGTATCATCATTAAATACCCACCAAAGTGCCATGCATGCTTTCGTTGAGTTCGAGTGTCGCTTTGCACAACTCTCGGAGCGGGATCAAAGATTGGTGGGGGTGGAAAAAGTCCTAATGTTTGTGAAATCGATAGACCGGAAGGAAAGGAATGCCATTGGAATCCGACTTGAAGATGACGATGGTGCAAATGGCCTCACAGAAGATTGGACGAAAGTGGAAAGAGTATGTCGACTTCACGATGAGAGGAAGGCAAGATTCTCATCGGTGACAACACAACGTACTAGGGATGGTGAAAAGAGGACGGGAAGCAACTACAAACTACCACCTAAAGAAGAAAACTCGAAGAGGGAAGGTTCAACAATACTCGACATAGAAGTCTTGATGGAAGAGGCATTCGAGAACTTAAAGACGCAAGTTGAGGCTGAAGAGAAGCTTCAAAAGGAGCAAAAATTGAAGCAAATGATGAGCAAGGAAGAAGAGGCCTCCCAACAAATGCGGATTAATGTTACGGCTGATACAAAGGCCCAGGTTCGGTACCACTATGTAACCATGGAAGAAGGTGTGGAACAAGAGACCTTTTCATCTTGCAAAGAAAGAATGAAAAAGAAAGAAACCAATGAATTGAGGGTGGCGAATGCCACTTCAAGCGAAGACAAATGTTTCGGAACACGCATCGTGTCCGAAACATCAAGTGATGAAGGTGCTAGCATGAGCAAAGCTTACATGATCAAGGGAGATGAAAAGTGTAAGGTCAACATGATTGAGGAGGTAGCCACGAGAAACGACATTGAGTCAGAGGTGGCTAAAGACCAGTCAATGGCAGATGGCCGTGTCAAGACTTTCTCCACACTTGTTCTAGAGACTTGGGCAGATGCGTCGGAAAGCAAACGTGAGACCCAAGAGACGGAAGGTGGCGGCGAGGAAGTGAAGGTCAAGGCTAATACATGCGAAGAAGAAGGAGACGTTAAGCCGAAGAGGGTAGAAGACGATCATGAAGAGACTTTCCCCACAAAAGTTCTTGAGACTTGGGCATTAACCGATGTAAGACCCAAGTGAAGGACGGTGGCGGCAAAGAAACAAAGATCAACGTCAACACGAACAACCATAAGGTGGAAGTGGCAAAGAGTAGCACGACAAAGTCAATGCCAAACTACAAAATTCCTCCACACTCGTTTGAAAGACTTGGGCATTAATCGATGTAAGACCCAAGAGAAGGACGATGGCGGCGAGGAAGCAAGGGTTAAAGCCAATGTGTGCAACAAGGAAGTAAAGCAAAGCAAAATGACAAAAGTCCATGTGTGCGACAAAGAGGTCAAGCAAAGCATGAAGACAAAAGCAAATGTGTGCGACAAAGAGACCAAGCAAACCTCAAAAAGTAAAGATGGGGGCCAAGTGGGCCAATCGGATACGAAAGATGTGATCACAAAATCTAACAAGGATAATACTAGCAAAGAAGTCATAGTCAATTCTAACACAAGAGTATACCACAAAAGTGGACAAAGTGGGAAGCATACAATGTGGTCACTTAAGGACCTACAAGAGAGCATGTCATTAAAGAATGGACCACTAAGAGTACTCAACAATAGTACTTCGATAAGGCCTTTGAAAGACATGCATGGAACAAGAAAGAATGATAAGAGAAAATTAGATGACCAAGGAGATGGCCGAGATGAAGGTGGCACATGCATAAGGAGTGAAGCATTATGCTCTAGAGGACCAAAGAGAGCCATGAAAATCGGTCATGGAAATACACAAATTGAGCGAAGAATATGGTGGATCGAATGGCAATGGCGATTTGGGTACATCAACGAAAAATTAAAGTAAACAAAAATGGACCCTCATCACAATTGGCACATACCGGTGGATGTGCAGGTTTGGTGGGGGTGAATGTCGTGTGAATCTTCACACACTATGTAAAAAAATAATGAAATAATTATTATAGATTAGATTAGTAGCTTACTATAGAAAGAAGGATATACTCAAGAGCTTCAAAATGTATTTTACTATATACAAAATGGAGAAATACATACCAAGTTATGAGAAAATAAAGTTTGATTAGATAGGGAAATTAGAACTATCCCACATAGATAGGAAAGTTAAGGTCCTGGCTATATAAACACCTTGAGCTCCCTCATTTTTCATTTGTGCTAAGAGCACTTTGGCCACTTTGTCTTGATGGATGATGGTGGCCAAATTCCTTAAAACTGGAAACCAGCCGGTAAGCAAATTCGGAAAATGGGTCCGATAAGCAAATCCGGAAATGGGCCGGTAAGCAAATCCGGAAACCGGCTGGTATGCAATCCGGAAACTGACCGGTATGCAAAACCGGAACCGGTCGGCAAGCAAACCGGAATCGGAACGGGTATGCAAACCGGAAATCGGCTGGTAAGCAAAACTGGAACCGGCCGGTAAGCAAATCCAGAAAATGGGTCCGATAAGCAAATCCGGAAACCGGCTGGTAAGCAATTCGGAAACCGACCGGTATGCAAAACCGGAACCGGTCGGCAAGCAAACCGGAACCGGAACGGGTATGCAAACCGGAAATCGGCTGGTAAGCAAAACCGGAACCGGCCGGCAAGCAAAACCGGAATCGGAATCGGCAAGCAAACCGGAAACAAGCCGGCAAGCAAACTGGAACGGGCCGGCAAGCAAAACCAGAACTGGAACCGGCAAGCAAACCGTAACCGGTCGGCAAGCAAAAAGGAACCGGCTACCGGACGAGGTTGGATGCGGACGGACGAAAGATTGGATCATGCAACAAACTAAAGTAAAGTGAAGAGAACTAAAGTAAAGGCCATGTGGACGCAAGCAACTAAAGAAGGGAGTGCATGGAAAAAGTAAAGGTCATGTGGACAGTCACATGCAACCAAAAGAAAAAGCTAGGCAACTAAAAGTAGAGGCCATGCAACAAAAAGTGGAAAGGCTATGATCAACGAGGAACTCCATATATAATTCCATTTTTTTTCCTATACTGGGGATACTCTCCATATTATCTTAATTTTCTTCTCAACTCCCTTATCTTAGGGAAGCCATAACTCTCATAAACCCTAAAATTCCCTACGGAAGCCATAACACTCAAAAACCCTAATCTTCCCTACGGAAGCCATAATACTCATATAACCTAATCCTAATCTTCCCTACGGAAGCCATATCTCTCAAAACCCCTAATTTTTCTTTTCTATTAATCTTAGTAAACCTAAAACTTCTAAATCCCAATCTTGGGACATATTGTAATTTCTTTTTCCTTTGTTAATGAAAATTATTAAATTTCTTCTTTCTGTTAATTGTTAAAAATATAAACGCATAAATGTGATTATCCTCTGGTCGGAGGGCCCGGGGTCTTGCCTCAAAGTTCACGTATCCTCGTCGTATTTACGCGACACCGGTAAGGCCCCCTCCGGTCTTTACCATTCCTGTCCGGGGTCCGCTTTGAATCGTTACCATTGGTCTCCTTATCTTTTCGGAAATGCCGACAGTTCTTTTGGAAGTGTCCCGGCTTGCCGCAATAGAAGTAAGTGGGCCTTCCCCTTGACTTTGACCATGTTCCCGACTTGTCCCGGTTCTGGGTACTACGGTTTCTTTGTCCTCCGCGTTCCGATTCGGTAAGGAGCGCTTTGGAGTCGGAGCTCGTATCTTTATCTTTCCGACGCGCCTCCTCATCTAGCAAGCTCGACTTTACTCTTGCTAGGGATAACCGCTTTCCTTCCGGCCCGGCGTTGCCAAAAGTGACAACCAACGTCTCCCAGCTATCCGGGAGGGAACCGAGCAGGAGTAGTGCTAGTACCACGTCAGCGAGAGGTACTTCCAATGACGTTGCCTGGTGTATCAGCCCCTGGAAGGCATTCATGTGCTCCGCCATGCTAGAGCCATCTTGGTACCGGAGTCTTACTAGCTTTCGGAATACCGAAACCTGATTAACACCATTTTTGTTTTGAAACATAATGCCGATCTTCTCCCAGAGCTCATGAGCCTTGCTCTCTTCATTGAAGTTGTTGTATAAGCTCATGTTGATGAAGCACCGTATGTACGCCATTGTCTTCATGTGCATCACCTCCCATATCGCGGCATCGATTTTGTCCGGTCTCTTGTCCCCGAACTGAACCGGCAACCAAAGATCTTTAACCACGAGCATATCCCTCATCTTCGACTTCCACACTGAAAAGTTGGAGCCGGTGAGCTTGAACATGCCGCCCAACGATTCGTCCATTTTCTGTGTGGTTTTGCTCTGATACCACTTGATGGGAGGTCAACGTTCCTTATCCACAACGCTCGGCTACAACCGAGCTTAGAATCATACACAGAAAACGGGAAATAATAAACGACACAAAGAAGAGAAGAGTACACAGGAGGTTTATGTGGAAAACCCCAAACTAAGGGAAAAAACCATAGCAGCCCACAGGCTGCAAACTATCACTATGTAAGAATGTACAACAGTGAGTTCACGGAGGCAACGACCTCGTGCTCACGATCTTCGCCACAGGCGGCGGTTACAACTAAGGCAATGACCTCTTTCTCTCTCTCTCTCTCTCTTTGCACGCATTAATCATCTATGACGATCCCAGTAAGTAATCAGTGGCATATTGATAAATGTCATTATCGCCACGTTGACTACTAGGTTGTGAGGTTTCCCTCGGAGATATCTTCTATTCATATCTCTGTTCATCGGAAAGAGCCGCCAAAAGGTTAGACTAGACTGGTGTAGGTAGCTCGATTGCTTCACTCGTCATTGAAATATAAGTTGGAGACGTTTCTGTTTATACTCTTATCAATGTCATTCTCATTACAGATGGATAAATCCTCCCGGAAATTGAACCTCTCTATCGCGGAGTTTGGCTCGTTATTAACGTAGGATTACTCGTTAGTTGTGTTACGCGCTATCTCTCTCCTTGCACCAACAAGAATGACAACAACACAAGTTAAAAGTTTGCCCTAAGTCATATTTATACTAATATGACTTTTCGGCTATTTACAAATATAGCCATGATGGACTCTCAGAAACATATTTACGAATATGTCTCTTCATCCGGTTCTCACCGGGTCTGCACCATCCGGCTCTCCGTAACCGAGTACTTCTCATCCGGTTCTCACCGGGTCTGTACCATCCGGCTCTCCGTAGCCGGGTACTCCTCATCCGGTCTTCACCGGGTCTATACCATCCGGCTCTCCGTAGCTGGGTACTCCTCATCCGGTCTTCATCGGGTCTATACCATCCGGCTCTCCGTAGCCAGGTACTCCTCATCCGGCTCTCTGTAGCCGGGTACTCCTCATCCGGTCTTCACCGGGTCTATATCATCCGGGTCTCTATAGCCGGGTACTCCTCATCCGGTCTTCACCCGGTCTATATCATCCGGCTCTCCGTAGCCGGGTACTCCTCATCCGGTTTCGGCCTCGGTCTAGTTTGTTCATCGGCACTGTTCTTCTCTCTTCCCATCCGGAGGGACCTGTCTCCCAACACCCCCTTGTCTGTGAACAACACATGTTGTGCGTCCAGGAATCTCCGGGGGGCTCTCCTCTCCCTGAGACGATATCTTCTTCCTTGGTCTTCGGCGAGCAGTTCCTCCATTTGTTCTTCATCCGAATCCGATTCGGGGTCTTGTTCGGTTCCGATGTTCAGATCTTCTTCTTCTTCGATCGCTTCGGTCTCTTGTTCGATTCCGTCCAGTTCTTTGAGTGTTATCCAGCTTCTGGCAGGATGGGTCCTGTCGGTCAATCCAGAGTCTACTATCTTCTTATTCGTCTCCCAGTTGACAATACTCTTGTCTTCCATGAAGATTATGTCTTGACTCCGCAACACCTTCTTGTCGACCAAGTCCCACACTCGGTATCCAAACTCATCATCACCGTATCCAAGGAATATACACGACCGGGACTTCGGATCCAATTTTGCTCTCTTGTCCTTTGCAACATGCACGTAAGCAAGGCAATCGAACAACTTTAGATGCTTGTAAGACACGTCTTTACTGGTCCATACTCTTTGTGGTGTGTCTTCGTCCAAGGGTGTTGAGGGTGATCTATTTATCACATATGTCATTGTCATCATCGCCTCAGGCCAAAACGTCTTGGACAACTTAGCATGTGCCAACATGCTCTGGATTCTCTCCATAATGGCCCTATTTATCCTTTTGACCAGCCCGTTCAGTTCTTGTGTCTTCGGCATGGTAAATTCGAGTCGGATTCCCTTAGACCAGAAGTACCCCTTGAACTACCCTCGGTATTCTCCTCTGTTGTCTGCTTGAACCAACTTTAGCTTCTGGTCGGTTTCTTTTCCACTCTCGCGTGGAAGTCCTTGAAGACGGATAATACCTATCCTTCGTCTTCAGTGGCGAGATCCACAACTTCCGGCCGTGGTCGTCTATGAACGTCACAAAGTAGTGCGATCCAGAGTGTTACTTTGTGTCCACTTGGCATACATCGGTATGCACACATTCTAGTGGTGCATTTAGTCTCATTGGTGGTCTTGTCCGGAAAGAGGTTCGGTTTTTCTTTCCAGTCAAGAAATCGGTGCACTTCTCAATATGCACGTCTTTCACCTCCGGAATGAGGTTATCTTTGGCAAGTCTCCGCATTCCCTTTTGGCTCAAGTGCCACAACCTCTTGTGCCACAACTCACCGGCGTTTTCGGATGCCACATTCACTTCTTCCTAGCATATCCAGGCTTGAATCAGGTACAATGTGTTGATATTCCGGGCTTAAGCCACGATCAACCTCCCTTTGCAAAATTTCATGACTCAGTTCCTGATGTTACCCGTGTAGCCCTCATCATCTACCCGACTGGCTGATATAAGGTTCAACTGATGGAACGACGCTCTGGAGTCGACAACCCATGTTGTCCCGTCACTAACAAGATGCAACTCACTCTCCTCGGTGATTAGCAGTAGTTCTTCCTCACTTATCATGATCGCTGACGTTCCTCTCCTTTCTGAAATCTTCTTCAGTTCCGGAATGTCGGCTCCCCCTTTGGCTTTCCGGAAGTGTCGGCAGTTCTTTTGGAAGTGCCCCGGATTTCCACAATAAAAGCAAGTGGGCCTCCCCCTTAACTTCGACCTCGTCCCTGATTTGTCCCAGTTTTGGGGACTCCAATTCCAGCCTCTTCCCCAGTTATGGTAATCTCCCATGACGAAGGCCTTCGGATCGGTTCCGGACTCCCGGTCCTTCCGGCAAGCGTCGTCATCCAGCAAGCTTGATTTTACCCTTGTTATGGACAATGTTTTCCTTCTGGCCCGGTGTTGCCCAAAGTGACAGCTAGCGGACCCCTCAACTATATGGGAGGGAACCGAGTAGGAGCAACGCAAGTACCTCGTCGGCTAGAGGTACATCTAATGAGGTTGTTTGATTTATGCGCCCCTGGAATGCATTCATGTGCGCCGTCATGCTGGATCCGTCTTGGTACTAGAGTCTCACTAACTTTCGGAATACCGAAACCTGATTAACGACGTTTTTACTCTCCAACATGGTGCCGATTTTGTCCCAGAGCACATGAGCCTTGCTTTCTTCATTGAAGTTGTTGTACAAGCTCATGTCGATGAAGCATTGAATGTATGCCTTCATCTTCATGTGCATCACCTCCCATGTCGTGGCATCGATCTTGTCTAGTTTCTTGTCCCCGAACTGTATCGACAGCTAGAGATCTTTGACCATGAGCATGTCCCTCATCTTCTACTTCCACACTAGGTAGTTGTAGCCGATGAGCTTGAACAGGCTTTCAAATGACTCTTCCATTTTCTTCAAGGTTTAGAACCTTCGCTCTGATACCAAATTGTGTGGAATCGCGCTCGGCGACAACCGAGTCTTAAACACTCAATGGAAGAAAGCACGAAATAGAAATAAGATTAATGCACTTACAAAGTATTAGACGACACCAAATGTTTACGTGGAAAAACCTTATAGGGAATAACCACGGGAGCCCACAAACTCCAACTATCCCTATGAGAAGAGGATACAAAGCGAGACTCAGAGCAATGACCTTGAGCTCTATGTCTTCGCCAACCGGTGGTTAGAACAGAAAAACTTTCTAGATCTCTCTCTCTCTCTCTCGTTATGTCTGTCTCTATCTTTACAATAGTAGTGATAACAACTCATACAACCACATAAAGTGGCTTCCCTAAGTCATATTTATACTTATATGACTTTAGGACTCTTTACAAATATAGCCATGATAGGCAAATCAGAAACATATTTATAGATATGTCCCTAGATCTGGTTTCCGCCGGATTCATCCAGATCCCATCCAGAGGGACCAAATTCCAAACATCTCTTGGTTATGGAATTGATGGGGAATTCACCTATCAACTATCGGACTCAGAGAACCGGAAATTGATTTGAAGCAGTGACGTAGTCTTCAATGAGGACTCGATTTTCTCTTAGAGGAACCAACAAAAAATAGTTAGCAAAATGGTGTGATTTGATACCAACAAAGATGTCGTGGAAGGATTGACCCATGGCGCTCAGTCGGCAATTCGACAATTAGTTGAAATCGACCGACCTAACGAACACCTTGCCAAATCCGAATAGACCAGAGGTCCACTAGTCAAATTCGATTCGACTAAGAGATTGACAGGAGGCGAAAATGACAGAGTCTAAATGACCAAGTCACCCAAAGAGGCTAAAGTGTCAAACCGAGCTGAATCGGCTAAGACACAAATACCTCTGTCACTCGATCACGAAGAAGGGGAAGGTGACCAAACATCGCCAAAATCCTATACCAAGGGCGAGTCATCCCAGAAGACTCTTGATGATGGTTCAAGAAATACTGAACAACCAACTGAGAGGATTGAAGAATCTGAACCAAAGATCTCGGCACCCAAGAGATATAGATGAGTTGGATGGCTTACAGGGTTTTATCAACTGGGCCTCGATTACGTCAACTACACAGACATAGGCGAACCAAGATCTTATGAGGAAGCTATAGCCGTGCCAAATGCCGACACATGGCTACAAGCCATGAGATCCGAGATGGATTTGATCAAAGACAACAAAACATGGGAGTTGGTCAAATAACCAATTGGAAGGAAGCCGGTACCCTGCAAATGGTTCTTCAGATACTAATATGTATCTGACTCGGAGAAGCCCAAATACAAAGCTCGGCTTGTCACCAAAGGTTTTAAATAGGAACATGGGGTTGACTACGACGAAATCTTCTCGCCGATAGTCAAGATGACCACCCTTTGGAAAACCCATTTGCAAGGTAGCGGCTTCCTTCTAGTTGGTAGTTCGACCAACTCCCATGTCTGATTCTGATGAATCGAGTCCATTTCAGATTTCATGGCTTGTAGCCATGTTTCTGCGTCTGGTGTGGCCATAGCTTCTTCATAGGTGCTTGGTTCGCCTACATCCGTGTAGTTGACGTAGTCGAGGCCCGGTTGGTAGAACTTTGTTTGCCTTCGAGCTCGTCCAAATCTTCTGTGTGCTGAGATGTTTGGTTCGGATCCTTCGATCAGCTCTATTGTTCGATCGGTATTAGTTGAACCATTTGTATCAAGAGTCTTGTTAGGTGTCCCATCCCCAGATTGGGATTTCGACGGTGTCTGGTTTTCCTCCCCTGTGGTTATCATCGACTCTTTTCTGACTTGTCTTTTGGTGACTTTGCCTTTATCGATCCTTGTCGCTTTGGCTGTGTCTTTGATGACTTTGTCTTTGAGTTCGACGATAGGACTTGTTGCCGATTCGGTGTAGGTAGGGAAGTTGTCAGCTTGTTGGACTTCGACTAATTGTCGAGTCTCCAATTCGGGCGGTGGCTCGGTCCTTCTACGACAGTGCTGTCATCTTCGAAGGATACCTTCTTACCAATTGTTTTTTGTTGGTTCTGCTGAGAGAAGATAGAGTCTTCATTGAAGACTACGTCGCTGCTCCGGATCAATTTCGGGTTCTCCGGGTCCCATACCCGGTAGCCGAAGTTCCCATCAGTTCTATAACCGAGAAGTATGCACTTTGTTGCATGGGGTGCCAACTTCGTCCTTTTGTCCTTGGGGATGAACGCGTATGCTTTGCAGCCGAATATACGGAGCCTATCGTACGTTGATTGTTTGCTTGACCATAGTGCTTGTGGCACTTCGAACCTGATTGCTCTTGACAACGCCAGATTTATCAAGTACACCGTTGTTTGCAATGCCTCGACCTAGAATTCCAACTTCAGTCTGGCTTGTTGGTGCATTGCCGTCAACCTCTCCTGGATCGTCCTGTTGATCGGTTCTGCCAGTCCATTTTGCATGGGTGTGTAGGGAATGGTCTTTTGGTGTCGGATCCCTTTTCCGGACAAGTACTATTTGAAGGCTTTGGAGGTGTACTCACCTCCATTGTCAGATCAGAGTGTCTTCACTCTGTATCCTGACCAGTTCTCCGCTTCAACTATCCATCGAGTGAAGACCTCGAGCGCTTCCTCTTTGGAATTGATGGAGTATGCCCAAACTTTCCATGTATAGTCATCTACGAATGTGATGAAGTACCGGGAGCCTCCTAGTGATCGCTCTGGCATGGGCCCACATATGTCTGTGTGCACAAGCTCTAGGGGCAGTCGTACCATCTCGTAGTAGAGAGAGTGCAGACTTCGGGTTTGTTTCCCATATCGACAATGCTTGCAGAAGTCCGTCTTTGCCTCGAGTTTCAAGATGTAGCCGACCGACATAAGCCGATCAAGTCCGGCTTAAGACATGTAGCCACGTCGGCTATGCCATAAGTTCGGGTCGGTTTTCTCGGTTACGTTCACGGCCCCTTCAGGGTTGATCACCATCCATGGTTATAGATTATTATACTTGTACCCACTACCGATTTTGAGGTTTCCTCGGCTGATCACCCATGTTGACTCGTGTAGAGTCGTTCTATACTTGTCTTCGGCTAACATGTCGATGGAGACCAGACTCCTCTTTAGATAGGGTACATGTTGAACTCAGTGCAGGGTTATTGTGTTGCCATTTGGCAATATGATGGGAACCTCCCCAATTCCAGCTATCTTGCACTCCTGCCCGTTTCCCAATCGGACTGTGTCGATGGTGCCAATTGAATAGTTCGAGAACCATTCAATGTTTGGGGTCACGTGAAATGTGGGGCCAGAGTCTAGTAGCCACGTGTGTGCAACTTGTGCACTGTAGAGGACTTCTCCGATCATTGAGTCCTCTAAGGAGATGATTGCTCCGGATCGGGTGTCGGTAATGTTGATTTGGTTGGTAGCTAGAGAGTGATCCGAGTCAGAACGTCCCCGATTCCGCTCGGATTGCCGACCACTCTCTTTTCTTTTTAATGACCAGCAGTCGGAAACATTGTGGCCAACTTTCCTGCACTGTGTGCAGTACTCGCTTGATTGGGCCATTTTCGAATTCGACCGTTGTCGGTCTCCCCTTGTTTTCGATTGGCTGTAGCGTCGACCGGTTATGTCGGCTTGTTCTTTCGTTCAACTCTGTCGATCGAATAACTCGGTCGAGTGATGGGCTTCTGTTGAATCATCGAAGTTAGTCCCATCAATTTTCGCCTAATGTCCTCTGTGAGGACTTTACCGATTGTTTCGTCCAAGTTTAGGATCGGTCAGCTATTGGCGTATGTCGTGCAGAATACCTCCCAACTTGCCGGCAAGCTCAATAGGAGGGCAAGGGCTTTCACTTCTTCATCAAAGTTGATCCCTTGTGACAAGAGCTCAGACAACACCCGGCTGAAGGTGTTGATGTGGGAGGTTGCCGGATCGGTCTCTCTCATCTTCATGTTGAACAATTGTTTGAACAAAATCAATTTCGACGATGAGGATTTCTTTTCATAAATGGCATGTAGCTTCTCCCACAATGAGAATGTTGTCGTCTCTTTCGCCATGCTGAAATAGACGTTTTTCGGCCAAATGCATTTGGATGGTGGAGCATGCGATTTCGTCCATTGATCTCCACTCCTTGGTTGTCATTGAAGCAGGTTTTTCATTGTGCCGAATGGCTTTGACCTGTCTTCGAATGATCAACACATCCTGCATCATCTCCTTCCACAAGGCAAAGTTTTTGCCGTCGAATTTTCTGGTTTCAACTCTTGTTCCGGATGTTGAAGCCATATTCTTTTTGTGAGCTTGAGATTTCTAACTTGGTCTTTTCTTTCAGCTTCTTCTGTTGTCTGTTGCCGCTGAACAACAAAGATTCACTCTGATACCAGTTGTTGGTAATGAGTGTGATTTGCAGAAACGTGTATGGATCTGTTGTCGGTTCAGAACAACAAACAATGCGGACAGAAAATAGAATAGGCGTAGACTTACATAGTGCCAGCTCTAATGGAAAGCTTTATTGCCTCGTTCTCACACTCTCTCAAAGATACAATACACAAATAGTTTGTCTCTCTGTTACTTGTCACTCTATACAATGTTAGGTATTCGCTTATATACTAAGCCCTAACTTATTGACGAGTTCACACTCGGACGGATACAACTTGGAAGGAGTCGGCCTTTTATGCCAACATGCCGAATCCGGCGTTGCTTCATTCGCTCCTTCCACGTAGCTCAAGTATCCCTGCCCCAACATGTACTGGTGCATTTTATACGACCATGATGCATAGTTGCTCCGGTCGAGCATTTCTGTTGGAAGCGAGCTCGCCATGATTCTGTCCATACCTTCTCTTTTCGGTCTATTCTTTTACCGGTGATTAGGACAGATATAGAAACCCTTTTAGACATCAAAAGGAGAAAAACATTGGGTATCATCCACATTTCAAGAGAAAATATATCCAACAGTATACTTACAAAACATCCTGCCATGATGAAATCTTGTATGTACTAAATGGCAATCGCCATATGCAGTCCATCAGAATCCCAAAATATATATATACAATTAATAGATGAATTCATGTGAAAATAGACTGATTATTCGTTCATTGGTATCTAGATATTTTGATTGTGTAATAAAACCCAGCTTAGAGAAGTGCATGAAGTGTTCCTTAAAGTACAACATTTTAGATCGAAGCTAGTATATGGATCTGTGTATATCCAAGAGTCAAGACTCTACACAAAACCTCGACGATAGGGTTTTTATACCAAAATCAAGTAACCGTGTAGCATTGAAAGCTTAGTAGTATATAGTCAAGGTCCATAATCGAAAGAAAACAAAGTGCATGTTGAAAATATTGTTGAGAATGAGCAATAACGATGATAATTACTGTAAAGAATCAAGTGCACCATTTTGTGTTGCGGAATGATGTATGTGTGCGTGAGAAAGAAATATATATTAATGTCTTCTAAGACAAAAACTGGCCCATGGGACAACTGGTTTACAACAAAAATGGGGTATTTACCCATTCATTGAAAGTAAAAATAAAAATAAAATAGAACTTAAGATAAAGATTTCTAGTAAAAAAACATGTTCGATGGCTTTATACTAGGCCTAGTTTCATTTCCATCCAAGTCTCTCGAAAAAAAGCGGGCGGTCAAAGGGTTTCGATGTTGGATGTGGCCCGTGGCCCCAATGTAAAATGTACCCCAACCGTAGCTTATAGGCAACGTAGCTCACGCTCCCTTATCTTCTTAATTATTTCTACTCCACGTCGAGTTGCTTTGGAGCTGATTCGATGAGAAGAGGAACGTATTCCTAATCAATCCTACTAGGGATCGAACCTAGAATCTCTGGTTTCATAGACCAATGCCTTATCTGTTGGGCCACAGTATCTTCGGTTTTCCGTTAGTTGTACTTCCATTGAGAATCGTGATTGACATGCGATACACTTTTAATGAGGAATTTGTGCCACATAAACCATTCCATTTCTTTTACCTAAACATCATCATCCTCGTAAATGAATGCATCCATCCAAAACAGTGGATACATGATCTCATTTTCTAGACAGTTGAGACAAATACACATTATGACTCTATGGTTCTTGATCTTCATGTTCCTAATGTCATACACTAGGATGACGATTTAAACCGATCCTACTAGTCGTCGAACCTAGAATCTTTGCTTTCGAAAATCAATGCCTTATCCATTAGGCCATACGATTTTCGACTTGTCATTGAAAAGAAGATCACACATGTGAACGTATAGGATCTCTTATTTCTCGTCATATATTTTAATCATCGTATTTTTCATAGGATATGTTGTCTCTTATCTTACCACGATATTCTTGGCCACATTACGGAGATGAGCATAAATGGTTTTATCGGATAAAGGTATGCGGTGTGACGTATCTAATCCATAGAAAAGCATTCATGACCATACAAATGACCTTAAAGAAGAGTTTTTGTCTCAAACTATCAATCTCTAATGTCTAGATACCGTTCTCCTATCATCATACCACCCGCTAGATTCTTTCACTCGTACATAATTTTGCATTGTTGAATCTCAAATAAGCTATCTTCTATTAATTCTAGTAGACTAACCAAATGAAAAGTATCACGCATGCGATGTCTTATTGGTGGCCTTCGTGTAGGTTGTTTCTAAATTTTAAACGACGTTATCCTTGTTAACAACTACATTCAGATACACATCATACAACAACTAGGCGTCATCACATTTTTGCCTATAGTAGCATGTATTCAAACTAGGCCAGACATGAGCACGACGAGCCTAAGCAAGAAAGGCATTGTTCATATGTTCACTCGGGCGAATGCGCATTAAAAACTTGTAAATGACATCATCGTGATAGATGATTATGTTGAAAGACGTAATGCTATCCCTTCCCCAATACATGCATGTATTGATTACGCATGCATTACCGAGTACTCTGTCATCGTTGTTTTCTGATTCTCGAAAAGAGAAACCTAATCCTAATCGATCCTACTAGGGATCAAACCTAAAATCTTTGGTTTCGTAGACCAATGCCTTAATCATTGGGGCATAGGATATTAGGTTTTCCGTTGGTTGTACTTCCATTCAGGATCGTAATTGACATGCGATACACTTTTGATGAGGAATTTGTGCCAAATAAACCATTCCATTTATTTTACCTAAACATCATCGTCGTCGTAAATGATGAATGCATGCATCCAGCCAAAACAGTGGATACAATATCACTTTTTCTAGACGGTTGAGACGAATGCGCATTATGACTCCATGATTCTTCATCGTCATGTTCTTGATGTCGTACACTAATATCACGATTCTAAACCGATCCTACTAGGGGTTGAGCCTAGAGAGAGACCGAGTGGTGTAGGTGTGTCCACATTCATCGTCTCCCCTTGTTCCTGAAAAATTAGATTAGTTACATGTTGGTGAATATTAAAAAGGTTATGGTTAACACTTTGTAGTTTATTCTCCCTATGTTGTTTTAGCTCTAAGATATACCTACCTAGTCTCTTTATATCCGAGGTATCTAATAGTTTGGAGAGGGTGGGAGAGGGTCCTAGTATGTCTTGGTATTCCGCCCTTATCTCGGCGTAAGTTCGAGACTTGCATGCAATGTGATACTCATCTTCTACCTCTATGTGACATAACCTACATAACCTTTCCTCTCTATTAGCACGAACATTCTCAATCTCAAGTTGGTGAGATGATATCCTACGTTGTCCTACGTTGTCCAACCAGGCTACCTTTTTACCTATGGCGGTGGCAGCATATCATGGAGGTCGAAGCTTCAAGTGTGCATGACCCTATCAACCATAGAGGCTGAATACATTGCAATCTTGCTGCATCGACTGTCGCCCAATTTTTTGGCTACAAGACAAATCGATCATCAATTGCGACTCACAGAGCGCAATTCACCTTATTAGGAATCTTGTCTACCATGTGAAGACAAAACATATTAAGGTGCAGTTTCATTGTATCCGGGAGCTCGTAACAAGGAAGAAGCTCGAAGTCCGGAACATCGACATCGAGGTGAATATCGTCGATTGCATGACGAAGCCACTCCCAAAACAACGCTTCAAGGCCCTAAGGACAATGATGGGACTACAACAACTAAGCAGAATAGAGTCGAACGAGGAGCAGAAGGTAGGTCGAAGACCAACTTGATCAAACAAGCTAAAAAGGCAAAGTCAAAAGAATTGGAATGCCGCGAGGTTGAAGACGCAACACTAGACAAGGACATCGTCTAGAGAGAAGATAGATCAAGGATCCAATGAGGAGCACAAGAGTAAGCACGAGCAG
Organism: Azolla caroliniana; assembly: GCF_043228905.1. Lineage (NCBI taxonomy): Eukaryota > Viridiplantae > Streptophyta > Polypodiopsida > Salviniales > Salviniaceae > Azolla > Azolla caroliniana. The sequence continues at coordinate 3,763,590 of NW_028230457.1, read as the reverse complement.
GAAGCAAACGATCGACCAAAGGCTAGGAGTCAGAATCAAACACGAGCCGATTTGAATGAACAAGTCAATTCAGAAGAAATTTGATCCGAATTAGTCGATTTGACCGACTCAAACAAGCCAACCCGAACGACGTATGATTCAGATGACTAGCTGAATTAGGCTAGATCCCGACTTTACCTCTGCCAATTCGGCCATATGCCAACTAACTTGTAATTATACAATTGTAACTTTAGATCAAATTGTAATCTAGGTTTACGAGGGAGATAACCCTGTATCACTGTTTGTAGATAGAGTAGTCCTTTTACGAGGGAGTTTGTTGGGCCAAAGTCCCACTCTACGCACTTGTATCCTAGTGTGAACATGTCCTCACAATTAGGGCTAAGTCACCCTACCTATATAAGTGAGAGACTAATCATTGTAACATTGTTTGAGGGTTAATATAACATACTCTTCTTTTGAGCACATCTCTCTTTCTATATAACAGTGTATATCTCCACTTGCGTTGTTTGCTAGACTCACTGATAGGTCCTTAATCTCGCTTCCGCACCAATATCTCTACATATTATCTCCAACACGAACGTCTTTATGGGGAGGAGAGGTGCATGGTTTCCCGAAACCTTCCTCGTCACAAGACACATGAACACATAAAAGGAAGGTTTACACACGAGACACAAAAGTTCGAATGCCTTTTGGAAGGAGAGGTACATGGGCACGCCCGGAATAGTCCCAAATCACAAGACACATGAACACACAAGAGGTGAAAGGAAATAATACTTGTTTACAAAATAAGAGCTTTTATAAACTAAGAATCAAGTTACAATGGGTTTTGTCATAAGGAAGATGGAAGATAGTTTATCAAGGAAGGGGGGGAGAGAGATGGAGAAAAGAAGTAAGTGGAGTATAGAAGAGGGAGATCCTTGATTGATGTTGCCTCTTCTTGATGTTGACCCCTCTTCTTCTACCTTCCAAATTTGTAGAGCTTCCGCGTCCTCTTCTCCCTTCCCCCACTTCTTGTTAAGAATAAGATAAGCTCTTATTTATAGGTTTTCTATTGCTTGCTTTTTACCCAAATAAAAAGCATGTCTATGTTAAGCGTTTTTTATTTTCATCACTATTTCTCTTGTGTAATTGTAGATTTCATCACTTTTCGATTCGAGCTTGGATATTAGATAAAGAAATTATGAGCTTTTTTTTCTACCTAGCTCTTCATATCCACGACTTGTTTTTTTCCACTTTTTTCTCTGCTTTTTTCGTACATTTGAAAACTGCCTCTAACTTTATATCCTTGAAAATTTATTACAATATTTAATCCCTCGACCTTTCATTCATAAGACATGCTCTTTGACAAGTGAAAATGTATTTTTGTTGCTAACAAAGTTGACTTCACAATACTACTATTTTATTGCTTTTTGAGGGTGGTTTCAAACTGTGTTGAAAACATCACAACACTGGTTACACAATTGTTTTATGTATATGGTGTAACACGCTCATCAAGTAGGATGTACATGTCTTCTACAATATTCCCATCGACTTCACTGATTCTTTTTGGCCTTTAGTGGGAGATTGATACATAGATTTTCCCTGTCCATTTTTTGTCTACCTTAGATGTTTGGGATTATGGTACAAGTAGAGTGTGAGAAACCGGTTTTTGTTTGATGATCTCTAATGGATTACCAAGAGAGATCACATTTAGTTGAAAGGAAATTTGATTTGACAATCTTCGCAAGTCAGCTTTTTGAGCACCTTATTAGTAAAATAGAAAGAGTTGTTATTGAAAAGAGTCTTACAACACCTTGGGGTTTACCTTAGGATAAGATCCTCATCATCATAAAGATTGCAAGTGTTTTTGTACTATCATGTTAATATATACATTACTTTTGCGAGAAATAAATAGAGAGTATAACCGGATTACTGCTTGTGTCAAACCGCATATTTAAAAAAACAAATTTCAGGAAGGAATTATTGACATACAACTACATTGGTACAACCTAAATACAACGGCTGAAAAAACCGACATACCACTATAGTGGTACAACCTAAATACAAAGGCAAAAAAAACCCGGCAATTCATCAATACATTATCTGGTTGCATATTCCAATAAATTATATATGTTGCATGCATCCATATTTCTGGATGATGCATCCAAACAATAGATCCAAATAAGGACATTTGACAAGTAATGAGAAGCAATGATATGGTAAAAGGAACCCTTTAGGTGTGGAGGGGTGACTTCTAGAGAAAACACCACCATAGGCTAAGTTCTAATTTACATGGTTCACATGCATATTCCCAGGGTTCATGGTTTTAGTGGGAGTGCAGGTGCTATAAGCTTTTTTTCTAGGCTAGACCTCATGTGTATGTTTGATTGCTGCATGGTATGCAAATCTGTAAGATATGTTGGGAGACCATGCATGTGTAAAGATTGGCATGTATCTACAAATGGGGAAGGGGTTGGGCTGATGGTACATGTAGGGGAAGACAGAGAAATGTTGCTCAATGACATAGGCATCATTGGTATGTCCATCACTGGTGGTGGATTCTTCCAATCTGGTAATGGACCTATGACAATAAGTTGTTGCAGTAGAGGCCCTGCCCTAGCTACTGCTTCCAAGAGCTTCCCTTTCTTTGGCAATGGGTTCACCAATAATGATTCCTCTTGACTATGTTTTTCTTCAAGAGACTCCAAAAGAGACCTTTTCAGAGGTAACTTGGTGGTGGATGTGGATGTTGAGACCTTGGATAAGTTTGATGGAGACACCACCATGGGAGGAGGTATGTCATATTTTTTCTCCATGTTTGCAGATCCTGGCATCATCAACATACTAAGATTAGGGGTCTCCGGTGAAAATGGTGCGAACCAAAGCTCTGCTTTCTTCTTTTCGAATCTTGTATGGGGTGTCGGCGGATTGTCTAATAATTCAGACAAAGATGAAATGACCAATGCGGGCATGTCGAGGAACGAGCAATGAGAATATGTGGGCATGTATGATGATGCCATTGATGCTTTTTCCTTCTCCTCCGGCATTAACATTAATGGGGATCGAGTTGAAGAATTAGCACACATACCAGGGAGATATGCCATGAAAGCTGGTGCTGCTGCGGCTGCTGCTTTCTCACTTCCATCAGAATACTGATTCTTCACTTGTGGTGATGCTGCTGTCGAAATGACGGATGATTGTCTTTGCAAATTTGTTTCCCAGCTTGATGCCGAACCAGAGCTCGGTGGGTCGCTGAAAGAAGACTTCGTCTTCATGTTCAAGCTCTCATCTTCCACAAAAGACCCACCCTCCCCTCCATCTTCATTGAGAATGTCGAATTCTTCGGGGAAGTCTCTCCAATTCTCATTGTCTTTGGAAGTGAATATATCCATGTCCAAAATATCCGAATCGGGGTGCTTCTCTAGGGCGCCTCGATTCGTCGATAAATTGTTTAGAGAAGACAATGAATCGCGGTGCTTTGCATGATCATTACCGTTGCGGATTAGCAAGGCCGATTGAGTGATAGATCCGTTGGCCCCTAATGAATTCGATGCTCGCATGAGTGACTCCTTAAGGCTCGTGAAAAGTCGAAGGGCTTCGTCTCGCTCCGTCTTGGTTGTATCCAAGAGGCCCTGCAAGCATTGTAGCCTGGCTCTTGTGATGTGCTCTTGCATTTTATGTTCTTTTTTAGCTGCCTCCAGCTCCGATATTGTACACGTGATCCTATGCCGAAGCTCATTCATGTTCTAAGCAAGCCACAAGCAAAGCCATTAATATAAGAGCATGAGATGATGATCTAAACAAGTTTATTTTGTTTAAGGCCTAGTGTAATCATGTGTTTTAGGACATTTGTTCTCTTTTAATTAAATATTGCTCAATTGATCCATGTGATGGCCGACAAACTACAAAGATTTCATGTCAGACATGTACTATATTAATCTACATACTAAATATTCTAATATGCAAATGCAAACACTATATAATAAGAGCATGTAACATAACATTTTTTACTGATACCCATTAACTTGGATCAAATACAAATTTATAAAGCATGACTAGACAAAGATGGCATAGATTTACTCAACTTGTTAATAAGACATGCGCAAGCATGTTCATGTTGTTCCTTAACAAAATCTTATCAATCGATCCTTCATTCCATTCGTCAAATGTAGATGGAATGAAACCAAAGTATAGGGTGGGACTTACCTCATGATTTGTTTCCCATGTGATGGGTGACGAAAGAAGCCTTTCCTCCATGAAAAGTGCAGCTATGGAGACATCCATGTTCCCAATGGAACCGCCAATGGAAGCCCGCGCGCTCTGACACTCGCTTCCGGCACGGCAAATGCCGACAAGCTCTGAACCCGCGATCGAATCTGAACCCGAAGAGCGAAACAAAATTTATGTAGTTTTATCGGTATCTGAATTGGGTGGGAGCATTCATGAATGCCCAAAACAACCCAAAAGATAGAGTTAAGAGACAGATGATGGGCAGAGATTGAGAGAGGGTGCAAAACAATCCAAAATAAGAGAGAAAATAAACACACACACACACAAGAGTCTCTTCTGTTTGTGTGTGTCCAAACTAAGAGAGAAAACTGAGTGGAACCCAAAAGAACAAAAAAAGCATCAGTTGTCTTAAAGAGGAATGAAAAATTACCAAAAAGGGAAAGACAAAACCCAAACCCAAAAGAAAAAACAGAGTAATCTCTCTCTCTCTGTGCTTGTTTTCTTCCTCCTCCTCTATCTATCTATATGTGCAGGTGTGTGTGGGGGGGTCTCTGGTTCATTACAAAAGAAAGAAACAGGAGCAAGTTATAGGAGGAAGCTATGATAATGGTGATGGTAATGGTAATGCTGCAACCAATCATGAGATGTAGCTCAAGTCTCGCAAGAGCTCCATGTGGCCAGGCCAATCAGAGTTGCAGAGGCCAGTCCCACCCCACCTTTAAGGAGAAAGTGTATATTTCCCTTTTTAGAAAGCTCATCATTATGCATCTCCAAATTCCAATCCAAATCCATGCCATGTATATGCATAATCCTTTTCCATTCTTAGTATCCATTTATCACTTGGCCCTTCACACCTCCCTAGAGCCACCTCCGGCCCTATCGCCTCGCTCCATTGTCACGTGACCTGTCGCCCCCCCCCCCCCAAGACACCCTAGGCCAATTCTCTGTACCTTGTTACCTTGTGCTAGTTTTAGTTCACATTAACCCACGACAAAATCCTATCGATGCCCCTAATATTGCATCACCATAAAAAGTTTTATAAAAACAAATTGAAACAATGGGAACCGTTTACTGAAACCTCTTATTTAGGTCCTCCAACCTAACAAATTCCTGAAGGATTTGATGCACTTACAACTCAACCCGTTGAATCAAATTAAAGTTGAAGTGGTAATCCTTTATCTCTAAGTTGACATTTGTAAGGGGCTATTCAAGGCCATCCCTTGTTCTTGAACTACCTTGTGAATTAGTGTCAAGAGTTGCACGCAAATCATTACATTGCGTTGAGAATAAAACTCAACTTCCCTATGATGTGAACACATCGTAAGACCAAAAGTGTGAGGAAATACCACCACCTTCTATCATAACTAATGTGTCATAGAAGTTAAGACCTATGACACATAGTTAGTTGACTTGTAGTTAAGTCTCCACCTCCTTTCCCAAGAAGTAGTTGTAGTAAGAGAATATAACTAATGTGTCATAGAAGTTAAGTCCTATTGTAGTTAAGTCTCCTCTTCTTTGTAGTCATTCTTCATTCTTGTTAATGAATTTGGTTTTCGATATACTTATGTTAAGAGAATATAGTCACCTTCTCCTCTTCTTTGTAGTCATTCTTGTTAATGAATTTGGTTTTCTTGTTACCTGGCCGGTAAAGGAGCTAAGGCTGCCAAGACTAGGGTGTGAAAAGGGGAATTGTTATTTGGGAATATGTTGTAATTACTAGTCTTAATATATTAATATATGAGAAGACGTGGACGGACAGACCGGAATCGGTATGCTTATCCGGATCCAGACCGATCCCGAATAGGTGTCGGTTGGCACCGTTTTGTACTTCGCACCGGTGACCTATATAAAGGCCCGGTTACAATGTAGTCATCAACGGAGAGTAATATAAATCTATTGTTAATCATTGAGTATTGTTCACCGTTTTGTGCTTATTGTATATCTTACGCGTGTTAATGACGTATTGCGAAGTAACCAATTAAGGTCCAATTAAACGTTGTGTCGTAAGTTATCTCGTCGTAACACCCTTTGGTGAAGTGTCTTAAATGGACACCCTGTGTTAGGCTGTTGTCCGGCCCTAAGGATTAACACAGTTTTGGGCGACCTACGGAGCACCTCTAGCAGTGGCCGACGACGAGCACCGCGGAATCAACTAGGAAGCGTTTGGACCCACGGAAGGATGGAATGCCTTTACCCCACACTGAGAATTCCACGCCAAGGGAGGAACCAGAACCGGTTCGGATGGAACCGGTCTCAGAAGCCCCTACACAACAGGCAATACCGGCGGGTCAAGAAACGGCAAGCCCCAAAATGCAAGCGCCGGTAAGGCATGTGCCATCTTCTTCAACCGGCCAAGAACAAGCAGAACAAGAGCGGCCAGCCGAAACACAACTGAAACCTAAACGACAAAGCGGTCAGCAGGCAAAGCCGGAATTGCAGCCTGACGCAGTTAGGCGGGACTGGCCATTAGCAAGTGAACCCATCAGCCAACCCTCCGTGCAGACGCAACAACAGGGCACCGACAGCCAATGGCTCCGGTGGATAGGAGAGCAGGTTGCCGGAGTGATACTGTATGTAGAGGCGGAAGAACGAGCGCAAATGGAACGGTTGCTAATCACAACCGATGAACTAGAGACGGCCCGGTCAAGGATCCGGTGCCTTGAACAAGACTTGGATTGGGTCACAGAAGACATGGCCAAACTGGCCTTAATCGCAACACAGATCCAAGCACCGGTGACTCTGGTAGATGTACAGAATAAAGAAACAACCACGCCTGTACACATGAATAAGACCCTAGAGACAAAAACTGTCCCGGAGAAAGATACGGCGCAAGCCCAAGAGCTTGCCGAATTAAGGGACGAACTTGCCGCACAAGAAGCACTACGGAGCCACGAACGAGATTTGAAGAAAGCGGCAGAAGAGGAGTTAAAGAAGACTGTTGAAAACCTCCACCAGGTAGAAGAAAATCTGCGGAAAGGGCATCAAGCTTACGACTAGCTAAAGGAGGAAAAAGAAAAATTGCTATAGGAGAAGGACAAGCTGCGACGGATGGTGGAAACGGAAATCGAAATGCTGAAAGAAGAACTCCGTCAACAAAAGGACCGGGAAGACCGCGCTCGCCAGCAAATCAACCAAAGGCTGAAGCAGAAGACAGAGGACTTCAACCACCTGCACCGGAACTTTAAGAGCTTGGACACGGAGGATAAGCAACCGTAGGAAAGGATGGCCAAGCTCCGGCAGGAAGTTGATAGGGCCACGACAACACTCGCCGACGAACAGGCTGAGAATACAAAGCTATTGGAGGAAGCAGCGAGGGACCGGATGGAGCTCCACAAGTAACACCATGAAGAAAAGGAGAGGGCGACAATGGTGTTACAGAAGTTGCAAACAACCTATCAAAGTCAATTGTCGCATTATAGGGAGCAAGAGGTGGACACGGTCAAAATCATCAAGCAATTGAAAGAGGAGCGACAAGCCGCGGAGAAAAAATCACAGATGGGAATGGAACAGATCTAGTGCATCCTCCGGGCATGGCTAAACAAGACCAAACGCTTGATTGACGAGAGCTCCGTGCGATGGTGGACGAAATGGGCGCAGAATGCGGCTGAACTCCAGTTGCTCAAGGCAGACGCGGAAAACCAACGGAAGGAAGGTGACGACTGTTACATGCTCACATCAAAGGACTTCACCGCCATAAAGGATGAGTTGGTAGAAGATTTCACAACTCTGGCGGATGAGCAATTGGTGAAGGTCCGACAACTCATAGCTCAACTGGACGATGATCGGATGGATGCTCAAATCCAGTTTGAGAGCTATGAGCGGCTCCGGCTTAGGGAAGAAAAAGCAAGGCAGGCGGCAACGGTCAACCTTAGTGATGAGGAACCGTCGCCGGTACAAGGACCAGACGGGGACCAGGCTGGGGTAAGTCAACCAGAGACAACTCCGACGGAGGAAACAACGAAGGAAACTTCGGTGCCAGAGCAACAATCGAAGCCGCAACCAGAGTCGGAGCCACAAACAAAGAAGCAACCCCAGCCACAATCGGAGCAGCCGCAACATCAACAGCAACAACAGCCACAACAAATTCCTGTAGAACCACTGGAGACCCTGGAGCAAAGCATCTTGGATATCTTGGACGAAGAGTAAGGGACCGGTGTGGGATTCGACGTACAAGGTATTGTCCCACGGGCGTGCCATGTGTTACCCGATCGGCAAAGGAGCTAAGGACGCCAAGACCAGGGTGTGAAAAGGGGAATTGTTATTTGGGAACCTGTTGTAATTACTAGTCTTAATATATTAATATATGAGAAGATGTGGACAGATGGACCGGAATCGGTATGCCGATCCGGATCCGGACCGATCCCGAATAGGTGCCGATTGGCACCGTTTTGTACTTTGCACCGGTGACCTATATAAAGGCCCGGTTACAATGTAGTAATCAACGGAGAGTAATATAAACCTTTTGTTAATCATTGAGGATTGTTCACCGTTCTGTGCTTATTGTATATCTTACGCGTGTTAATGACGTATTGCTAAGTAACCAATTAAGGTCCAATTAAGCGTTGTGTTGTAAGCTATCTCGCCGTAACACTCTTTGGTGAAGTGTCTTAAGTGGACACACTGTGTTAGGCTGTTGTCCGGCCCTAAGGATTAACATTTCTATATACTTATGTTATCTCTCTTTCTCATGAAGAGATAGATTTTGGTTCCCAAGGATTCGAACCCACAACTCCTTGGTCTATATGTTAAACCTTTAACCATTATATAACATATATGATGTATAATCATAATAATTATATTATTAGTTATTACAAGATATTTAGAGTATTCTAGAATATTTCATAATTATCCTAAATATCTAAAATATTTTAGAACATTCTAAAATACTCCACAAGGACCTATAAATAGGTGTCCATACATTCATCACAAGCCGTTCGGTTCAACACCAGTATTTAGCCCCTTATACTACTTTTTTAACCCTTGTGGAAATTTTGTATCAGTCGGGATATTCTACATCAAAGGTATTTTTTATGTGAGACTAAATGATTACAATTATGTGTATAGGCTTTTAGAAGGCAAACCAGTAGCGTACATGTACTCTCATTTGGTTAGGTGCATCAACGTCCCGATGTCGCAATACAATAGCTGCTTAGATTTCTACACAGTTAGTGCTAATGTGTATGAATGTATTTACAACAATATGCCATGAAATTTGTAGCTACAAGGAGATCATACTAGTTTTCTAGTAAAGTGGACAAAGTAGTTGTATTGCAAAAAAACAGTTTAATAAAATCATTTGGGAGTCTTCTTTTTGTTCTTGTTTCTTAATAAAATCGTGTCTGTTAAATGTATATTGATTGTTAGTTTTACTTATTGTAACTTTCAGTTTTAGTGTCTGTTCAATGTGCATAATGATGTTTATACTGTCTGAATACATTTTGGCAATGGTTCTTTTACTCTCAAGTGAACCATGTACAAGTTCAAACAGTTTGCCATTCTGAGAACAACCAACAACATGAAATCAGAAATCAATCACCTATTTTAAAATGACACAGTATCTATAATTTACTCAAAACAAGCGATTTAATTCTTCATAATTGATTAATATGTCATTAAATTACATATTTATAATACACCATTGGCAATGTCTACAAAGCGCTTATAAACAGTTAAACTCTTACTGGTCAGTGCAACTTCTCTACATATGTGATCTGCATATCGACCTCGGTATGGTGTCCACAACCATGCAGTTAGTTGGCAGCTCAATGTCTCCCCAAGTAGTTATCATGCATTTCCTCGAGTACAATGAGACAACATCTGCCAAGGTTGCAGTAATGCCAGAAATGTTCTGTATCCACAATCAACATATTGTCAGCATTATGTTCGGGCCAGGTATGTCAAAAATCAGAAAGTCTTTTGAATCTTGCAATATCCTACTGCTCACATCTTTCTCGTGTCCATTGACCCTTAAAATGTTGTCGCCACTTTGGGAAGAATCTTTCTACACACTTCCATACATCTGAACGTGTTTTTTCACTCAAAATAAACAAATCAAAGTAATGCATAACCCACTCTCGAAATTGATTCGTGTCCCTCCTTGGTGTCATATATCACACACTCATCAAGACTTTATCAAGCTCCAAGATCAAGGCTCTTCTTTCGTCTTCTAATGGTTTAGGTTTCCATTCTTGCAACTAAGCCTCTGTTACACCAAGTTAGGTTAATTTAAATGAACTCAGGTTCTGTCAACACAATTGGTGTCCTTTTCCTCTTCAAACCCTTGGTCGACTGTGTCTTTGGGTCTGGCTTCACCTTCTTTTGCTCTTATGCAGTCTTTGGGCTTGGGTTCACACTATTTTTCTCTTGTATAGTCGATTGTGTCATCAGTCTTGGAATTACCTCTATGCATGTAGATACTTCTCTGGTCGATATCAGCCCATTGGTATCACATGTTGCATTTATTAGAAACAACAAAACCGTTTTAGAGCAACTAATTTTAGTTGCCACATTAACTCTACACCACATCTAGAGTAGTTACTATTATTAACTATTACTGTTTTCTTTTTATTAGTAACTGTATTTTTCAAACACATCCAACGTTCCCTCCACTTCCTCTATTATATAAAGAGGAAACCAAGAGGAAAAAGAAAGAAAGAAAGAAAGAAGAGAAAACGAGAAAACAACCTGAGCATTATGGCAAGTTCCTCTCAAGAAAGAAAATACTTCGTAGATAAACTTAACGCAAAGAATTATCGAATTTGGAAACCAAGGATGGAGCTACTAATTGACTTGGAGGAGCTACTTGAAGTCACCACGGGAACTTGTCAAGCACCAAAAGGCACACAATGAGAAGCATGGAAAGAATGGAAAAACAAAGATAAACGAGCAAAACCATTAGGAACATACAAGAGTTTCTTAAAGAATAGTAATCCATCATGACATTTGAATTGTCGATAGTCCGTACCTGGTTGTTGCGACTGTGAACAAGATGCTAGAGAGGGATCAATTTGTGCTAGAATGGCTTGGGCAAAAGCATCTGTCTTCAATTCCTCACGTATGGTATCGATAACGTGGGGATCCAAGGGCATACCGAAGACCTGCGTTGCTTGCAGTGGTACTTGTCCTAGGATTACTTGCTTTTGGTTATCAAAAGTTGGCTCGTCAGGACGCGGTGTGTTATGTACACATAACGTTGGTGAGGGTAGGTCACTAATATTTACATTAGTGAAGGGTATGTTCACTATTATTAAAAAGGGGACTAATGATTGGATAGAATGAATGATATGTGCATGCACTATCATGATTTAGACAACCAATGAATAGAGAGCCTTTTAGAAAGGCACATCTATTCAAGGGGCCTAGGAAAAGGTATAAATATGAGGCTTAGCTACCCTCATAGAGATCATCACGTCGGAAGGCTGCTGTCGTAGACACCGGTGGTGCGGGCTAGGCTTTCGTCTCGACGATCGTGTTTATCTCTTCCAAGGTATTAGTCATCCTAATATCCGGCGGTATGGGACGTCGGTGGTAGGTTGGCTATGTCTAGATCATAGCTCGGGGGTGGTCGGGTGGAACGGGTTCTTCTATCCAATCTATTTTCTTCCTTTTTACTTGATTTGGTCTATTGATTAGTAATAGACTCTTAACAGTGGTATCAGAGCTTTTACTAACAATTTTTTTGTTGTTTTGATGTTTTTTGCGTGTGAGCGAGGGGGATCTAACAAGGCTCGTCATGCTCTTCTCAGGATCAAAACAACACTCTAAACCCGGTATTCTTCTTTTTTGATCTCTTCTCTTTTTCTATTATGCGTTCTTTATGGTCGAATCAAATTGGTATTACGTTTTATTCTCTTTCTTTCTACCTCCTACTACGCTACGATTTTACTTATTATTATGCATCGGGCCAAGGGTGTTTGCACTAATCGCACACGCTCAACTCATGGCCTTTTGCATATTGCGATATATATCCCACTCTCTCCTCTCTTGAACTCTTACGATAATAATTATTCTTGTGCATTGGGTCAAGCGTGTTTGCTCTAATCGCACACGCTTATCTCATGGCCGTTTTGCATATGATGTTGAGTATACCACTCTTCCTCTCTATTGAGCCATCACTTGGCCGATTCTAAGGGATGATGTGGCCTTGACGAGGTGTATGTTGCCTACATATGCCACTCTACTCTCTATTAAGCCATCAATTGGCCGATTCTATGGGATGTTGTGGCCTTGACAAGGTATATGTAGCTTACATATGCCACTTTCCTTTTTAATAAGCCATCAATTGGCCGATTCTAAGGGATGATGTGGCCTTGACGAGGTATATGTCACTTACCTATGCCACTTTCCTCTTTAATTAGCCATTACTTGGCCGATTCTAGGGATATGTGGTGGTCTTGAGGAGGTGCATGTCAACTACCCTAGGGTTTCGTATCTTAGGGCATGTTTGATTCCATACACCTAATTGTTGATTATTCTAATTAAATTTTGATTTCATAAGTATTGTTTCACTTATATGATTTTCTAGTAATTATTATTTACCCGCCCACAATTAACTATCCTTTTTCCACTTCCTTTTCATGTGTAAAGTATTTACATCGTTTATTTTTAATGTAACCTTTACGTGTAGACTATTTTTTCGTATGGAGTGGCTTGTTGAACGATTTTTATTTATTTATTATTTATTATTATTATTTTTTCAACGGGTCATCTAGGTTTAACTCTTATCATCAAGCCTTAGAAAACGAGTAAAACCATATGAGTTCCCTTATTGATGTTTTACTCATGGATTTGAGTATTACATCTTTGCGCACAACACCGTCATCACTTGTATCAATTTGTGGCTTATGTCACAATTGTGCAAGTTATAACAATCATATTGGGATGTATATGTGCATACCTTGCACTTCCCATTTATTTGTGACATTGTTTTTTTCGTAGGTAACACATGGGTTCTTTTTTTTTTACCCTTGTTTTCATCACTACTTAACTCTTATGAGTAGTGCCTTATTTTATCATTTTATCATCACGTTTGCTTATTGCTCGCAAGACTAGAATATTACTTGTGAGTGCACTTGTTTTTTTCACGTAATACACTTTCTCGACCATATAATACATGATGGGTTGGCATTAATATAAGGCTATCTAGGAAATTTCATTGATGTAAGAACCATGGTTGAGCCTCGGGGAGCCGCCATGATTACTCAAGATAGAGATCCGAGAAATACATCTTAGCTATGTTTTCCCCCATGGTTTTTAAAACACCATAGTGTTACCATAGTTATCGGATCTCGAATCACATCTCATATGTCTAGAGGGGTAAAGACATGAGATACTTTCTTGGATAAAGTTCTTTCAATCAAAATTTCAAGCATTCATTTTGCTTGTGTATTTTCTGAACCTCCTTATTTTATTGCATACCCACAGCGTGCATCATGGAACAAGTTTTGAACGCAGTTGGAACGATCTCTCCAAATGAGACCTCTCAACCCCAATCCGCATCTCGCACACAAGCTGAGATCACTATTGAGCAATTGCTCACTACTACCTTGAATCAATTGGCCGAAATGAGACAGGCCAATATGGCATTGGAAAAGAAATTCCAAGAATTAACTATTGAGTCCAAGAAAGAAGGTGAACCTTCCTTCGTAGTCACGCCTTTCAAGGGAGATAAGAAAGAAAGAACCGAGGAGGCCATTAGCACTTGGCTTGGTCGTTGGGAGTCTCACTTTGAGCTTCATCCCAAGCCCGATGCAGTAAAAATTGGTTATGTCGGTCGTGAGTTAGGTGGCCGAGCTGCTGCTTGGTGGCGTGGCCTAAGGACCGCAAAAAACTTACCCACAACTTGGGAAGGTTTCGTTGATGTTTTTAAGAAACAATTCTTGCAGCCACCTTCTCAAACCAAACAAGCGCAACACTTGCTCACATTGTCTAGTAAGCCATTTACCTCTCTCGAGGATTATGTGCATCACGCTCGGACCCAGATCCAAAAATCGGGACTTACGGGTGAGAAATGGTTTGTCGCTTGTTTTTTGAATGGTATTCCCAATGGGGATTATCATTGGATTGTCCATGACAAGGACCCCACAACTTTCGAGGAAGCCGTCAACATTGTGCTGCGATACCATAGGACTTCCAAGAAAGACCACAATAAACCTAAGTTCGCCAAAACTCCGAATGTCAAGTTCATTGGGAAACGTAAGCAATCCAGTGACACTCTTGACCGCGACTCAAAGAAACCGAACCTCTTCTGTGCATATTGCAAGAAGCGGGGCCACACAAAGGATACCTGTCGTCGTCTTGAGAGGAAGTCAATGAACACCCCTCCTCAAGACAAATCTACGAGTCACACAGGTGAGTCTTTTGATATTGTTGAAGTTCATACCAATCACTTAAGTTTATGTGAATGCACTTTTCCTTCACATTTACTTGGACCTAATGATTTACTCCGAGCAGTCGGATATATCAATGGAACACAAGCACATTTCTTGTTTGATTCCGGTAGTTCTCACAATTTTCTTAATGATCACTTTGTGCAGCAAATGGAGCTCCACATAAACGCAAGTGATCATATCTATCAAGTTCACATGGCAAATGGAAACGTTCAATACATCAGTGGCATTGTTTGTCAACTGCCAATTCAAATAGATACTTATTTGGAGAAGCTTGACTTTCATGTTATGAAATTACAATCCGCAGATGGCATTTTAGGATATCCTTGGTTTTTTAATAAAAACCCTTCTTTGTCCATTGATTGGGTTAATCACTCAATCACATTTGAACTTAATAATTGTAAACATTTTATTCAATGTTCCAAACTTCCTTCTCATTCACTTGTGTCTTCTAAATCTTTAAGTGAGTATTCTAGTTCATTAATTTATTCGTGTGTAATTGATCCTGCGGTTCAATTTTATTATTTTAATATTGACGCCACACAATTACCACATTTTGAGCAACGATTACTCGACTCTATTTTAGAGGATTTTCAAGATGTGTTTCCTACTGAATTACCGCTTACTTTACCACCTAAACGTAATGTGGACCATCAAATTGAACTCATCCCTGGGGCTGCTCCTGTGAGCATTCCACCTTACCGACTTAGTCGATTAGAAGAGGATGAGATCGCTAAACAACTTAAGGAATACTTGAGTATGGGCCACATTAGGTATAGTAAATCACCTTGGGGTGCGCCAGTTCTATTAGTTAAGAAGAAGGAAGGTTCGTGGCGAATGTGTATCAATTATCGCCGTTTGAATAAAATGACAATTAAGAATGCATATCCATTACCTCGTGCCGATGATTTGATTGATCGTTTGCACGGGGCTCGATATTTTACGAAAATTGACTTACGAACTGGTTATCATCAGATTCGCATCGCCGAGGATGATATTCCTAAAACCGCTTTTCGTACGCGCTATGGCCATTATGAGTTTTTAGTCATGCCGTTTGGGTTGACTAATGCTCCAGCCACATTCCAACAAGCGATGAATGATGTTTTCCGAGATCAACTCGGTGATTTTGTTGTCGTCTTCTTGGATGATATTTTGATATATAGCCGTACCTTGCAAGATCATGTTCAACATGTTCGATTTGTTTTGCGAAAGTTGCGTGACAACTCTTTCTATGCAAAACATTCAAAATGTGACTTCTTCCAAAAATCTATTGTGTACCTAGGTCATTTAATTATAGAAAATGGCGTTGAAATTGAACCTTCTCGTATTGAAAAGGTTAAACTTTGGCCCATTCCTCGTAATATTCGTGAACTTAGATCATTCTTAGGGTTTGTTGGATTTTTACGAAAATCAATTCGTAACTATTCCAAATTGACTACGCCATTAACTGACCTTTTAAAAGGTCATCCACGTAAGTCTGTCAAACCAATTTCATGGAATGAACAACTTGACAAATCATTTGAGACACTCAAGGAGCATGTATGTCAGGCTCCCACTCTTCTATTACCAGACCCTTCTAAGCCTTTCTCAATTGAAACCGATGCTAGTGATTATGCTATTGGTGCCGTTCTTTATCAAGGTGGTCACCCTATTGCTTTTGAAAGTAAGAAGCTTGATGTTGCTTAATCTCGGTATTCGGTTCAAGAGAAAGAGTTGTTTGCGGTGATACACGCACTTAAAACATGGAGGCACTATCTCTATGGAAATAAATTTGTGGTTACAACAGACCATCAATCATTAAAGTATTTTTGTGACCAGCCCGATCTCGTTGGTCGTAAAGGCCGTTGGGCTGACCTTATGCAAGATTTTGATTTTTCCATACGATATCGCAAGGGTTCTATGAACACCGTTGCTGATGCTCTTAGTCGCATTAAAGAAGTTAACATGCTTAGCTTCACGGAAATAAAATCTGATCTTTTAGATCACCTTCGAGGGAAATACCTTGATGACAGTTATTTCTCAAAATACTGGACGAAAGCCGAATCTGGTTTAGATGCCGATACTAGCACCCTACCCTCGAAGGCGACCTTTCACATTACAAACGGTTTGCTCTACCGTAGTGGAAAGGTCTGTGTTCCAGATTTACCAAATGTTAAACAGAAAATTTTTCATGAATGTCATGATGCACCATCTGCTGGTCATCCTGGAATACAACGCACACTCGTTCTCATCTCGTGTACTTTTTCTGGCCTAAGATGCGCTCTGACGTGCATAAATACGTAACTCAATGCTTACAATGTCAGATTAATAAGTCGGAACGACTTAAAGCTGCTGGTCTTTTACATCCCTTAGATATTCCCAACAATAAATGGGAAAGTATCTCGATGGATTTTATTGTTAGTTTACCTCGTACACAGAGGGGTCATGATGCCATATGGGTTGTCGTTGACAGGCTAACAAAATTAGCTAGATTTATTCCTACAAAAACCACGGTAACCGCTCAACAGTTGGCTTATCAATTTGTTGATGAGTTATTTTGTTTTTATGGATTACCGATGGATATTGTTAGTGATCGAGATTCCAAGTTTACTAGTGACTTTTGGACTCAGGTCTTTAAGAAACTAGAAACTACGTTGAGCATGAGTTCCGCAGATCATCCTCAGTCTGATGGACAAACTGAACGAGTTAATCAAATTATTGAGGACATGCTTCGAGCTTATGTAGCAAAAACCCCTTCTAAGTGGGAGCAATACCTTCCTATCTTAGAATTTGCCTATAATAGCTCTAAACATACATCCACTGGATATAGTCCTTTTATGTTGATGTATGGTTTTCAGCCACGTGCCCCAGTTGATGTCACGATTCATCGTGATACATTAGACAGTACACGCAATTTTTTGCAAGACATGAACCAAATGTTGCATATTGCCAAAGAAAATGTCAAGACAGCTCAAGATCGTGCTCGATTTTATGCTGATCAGGATAGACGTCCTCGTGCATTTACTATTGGTCAAAAAGTTTTTTTGCGTGTCCTGACTGATTCTACGTCATTATCTACGGGCAAGTGCGCTAAGTTAGCCCCACGATATTGTGGCCCATTTGAAATCCTTAAGCGAGTTGGGTCATCTGCTTATCACCTTGCCTCACCTCGTAACGTTGGTATTCATCCTGTTTTTCACGTCAGTCGTCTAAAACCATTTTTAGGCTCTGGTGATAACACCATCACAATCCAAGATCTTGTAACATTAGCGGATTTTTCTTACAAACCTCATGTTCCTGAACGAATTCTTGATTCTCGTACTAAACGTTTACGTTCTAAAGAGATTCGGCTATTCAAGATCAAATGGATGGATAAACCTATTGATGATGCCACATGGGAACGCGAGCATTCGCTTAAGGCACAATTTCCTCACTTTATATTGCAAGAGTGCAATCTTTTGAAGTAGGGGAGTATGTTATGTACACATAACGTTGATGAGGGTAGGTCACTAATATTTACATTAGTGAAGGGTATGTTCACTATTATTAAAAAGGGGACTAATGATTGGATAGAATGAATGATATGTGCATGCACTATCATGATTTAGACAACCAATGAATAGAGAGCCTTTTAGAAAGGCACATCTATTCAAGGGGCCTAGGAAAAGGTATAAATATGAGGCTTAGCTACCCTCATAGAGATCATCACGTCGGAAGGCTGCTGTCGTAGACACCGGTGGTGCGGGCTAGGCTTTCGTCTCGACGATCGTGTTTATCTCTTCCAAGGTATTAGTCATCCTAATATCCGGCGGTATGGGACGTCGATGGTAGGTTGGCTATGTCTAGATCATAGCTCGGGGGTGGTCGGGTGGAACGGGTTCTTCTATCCAATCTATTTTCTTCCTTTTTACTTGATTTGGTCTATTGATTAGTAATAGACTCTTAACACGGTGCTAGATACGAGCGCCGTGATAATGCATCTTCCTTCCCTTGTTGCTTCCTTGGACGATATGTAATTTTGAAGTTGAAACGAGTGAGGAATTGGGCCGATTGAGCTTGACATTGATTTAACCCACAAGCATTCTAAAAGTAGGCAAGGTTTTTGTGATTACCGAATACGGTGACATGATGAGAAGATCCCTCTAGAAAATGCCTCCATTGCGTAAAAGAGTCCACTATTGATAATAGGTCCTTATCATGAATTTCATCGTTGATTTCGGCGGTGTCAAACTTGCGTGAGTGGAAAGCCACAGGATGTAGCTTTTCATCATCGCCTTGTTGTGACAGAATGCTACCCAAGGCGAAATCCAACGTGTCTGCTTCGATGATGAATGGTTTTTCCCAATCAACATGAGCTAGAGTAGGAGCTGATGTAAATGCCTTCTTAAGACTCTGAAAAGCCATGTTTGCTTCTTCAGACCAAACGAACGATTGTCCCTTCCTGGTAAGCTGTGTGAGAGGCAGAACAAGCTTTGAGTAATCTAGTATAAAGTTGCGGTAGAAATTGGCAAAGCCTAAAAAGCATTGCACATCTCGCAATTAATGCGGAGTCTGCCACTCTACCACCATTTTGACCTTAGTTGGATCCATGGAGATGCCTTCCGAGGAAATGACATAGCCCAGAAATTCTACCTGGTGGCACTCGAAACTACATTTTTCTAGCTTTGCATAAAGACCATGTTCTCAAAGTCGTTTTAGTACTAACAATACATGAGAATCATGCTCTTCTTGGGTCTTCAAATAAACCAGTAGATCATCCAAATAGATGATCAAACAAACATCCAATAGGTCTCGGAATATATCATTTGCCATGTGCTGGAAGACTGTTGGCACATTAGTGAGGTCAAATGGCATGACCGTATACTCGGAGTGCCCATATCTGGTGCGAAATGCGGTCTTCCATTCATCTCCTGGTCAGATCCGTACGAGGTTATATGCTCCTCGTAAGTCAATCTTTGTGAAGAACCTTGGACCATTGATCCGTTCTAAAAGACTTGAGATAAGGGGAAGTGCATACCTATTCTTGATGGTGACCTTATTCAAGCCACGATAATCTATGATGAGACAAAGTGATCCATCCTTTTTCTTGACGACGAAAATGGGTGTGCTGGTTGGAGATTTCAAATGTTGAATGAAACCATTTGTCAAATTCTCCTCTATATAGGCTTGAAGGATTTCTAGCTCGGTTGGTGACAAATTGTAGATTGGCTCTTTTCCTGGTTGTAAATCGATGGTTGCTCAACAATGCGACTGTATTCGGCCTCCGTGCTCAACAGTGCGACTGTCGGTTGCTTCTTACTGCTCTAGGAGATAGCTCCGCTACCAAGAGAGAAGACGAATCTGGATGTGGATCGTCTATCTGCTTTGTATCCTGCCCAGTCTGCGTTAGTGTACCCTTCAAGTCGAATGATCGTATTCGACTTATACATGATGTCGTAGTCCATCGTCGTGTTGACATACCGAAGTATCCTCTTAGTGCAATCCAGATGAAGATTTCGGGTCTCGTGACAGTTAGATAAATTAAGCTACCGATCAATTGACGATACTAAGTCAGCTCACTCTCGGCCATGCCAGAGTTAGCATCGATCTTGAAATTACGATCGAGAGGGGTAGACATAGGTTTGTACTCCGTCATTCTGAAATTGTAGAGTAAGTTGAGAACGTAGTGCTGTTGTGATATCATTATTCCAACTGGTGTTCGAATTACTTCAATGCCTAAGAAGTAATGTAGCTCGTGCAGGTCTTTCATTTTGAATCTGCCGGAGAGAAGTGATTTGACCTTGTTAATCTCAGCTAGATCTTTTCCTCCAATGACCAAATCATCCACGTAAAGGATGATCAGAATCAGACTATCCGACTCGTTTAGGATGTACAGAGAAGTATTAGATTTTGACATTCGAAATCTGATCTGATGAAGCTACTGCGTGATCTTTGAGTGCCATGCACGTTGTGCTTGTTTGAGGCTGTAAAGTGGTTTCTTAAGTCGGCACATGACGTTCGGATGACTGCGCGATTCAAATCTGGGTGGGTGGATCATGGACACCTCCTTTTCCAATTCGTCTTGATGAAAGGCGTTCTTGATGTCCATTTGGTGGAGGTGCCACCCTTTTGCTTATGCGATAGCAATTACGGTCCGCACAGTTTTCATCTTTGCCACCAGGGCAAAGATCTCTTCGTAGTCAACGTCGTGTGTTTGTGCGTATCCTTTCGGAACGAGCCGTGCTTTAAAGAGATTTACGGAGCCGTCGGCATTGTGTTTTCACTTTGTAAATCCACTTGTAGCCAATTGCTTTCTTCTTCGAAGGGTGAGGAACGAGATCCCCGGTCTCGTTTTTGCATAATGTTTCCATTTCCTCATTCATCGCATCAACCCATCTGGGCTCCTTTGCGGCTTCAGAAAACGTTTCCGGCTCCCGTACTGTCGCTACCTTCATCATAAAGGCGTAATGATATGCCATGTACTCATTGTAGCCATAACGGTTTACGGGGTTCTTCTCTCGGGTGGACCGGCGTAGCTTTTCGTTCACATATTCTAAAGCTTTCTTCATGCTATTTGTCTGGATGTCAAGGCCTTCGAACTCACTATACCAAGGGAGTGAGTCGATTCGAATTCGAACTGGTCTTTGTATTCCCGCATTTTCCCCTTCCCTTTGTCCAGCTTTGGACTCGGCCGAGATGTGCTTTGATCACTCGGTGGCTATGACGGTCCACTCAGTTGTGTCATAATTGGGCTTTCGTCGAACATGCGCGTAACATGATCTTCGGCTTTTGCCTCAATTTCGGCGTATATCGGAGTCGTAGTCAAAGTTGTCTTTGGTGCGTACCAGTATGCGGACTCGTCAAAAACGACATCTCGACTGGTTCAAACTTTTCGGGTAGATGGATTGTAGCATTTGTACCCCTTCTGTTCGAGTGAGCACCCCACGAGGATACATTTCTCTGACTTCGGGTTGAGCTTTTGTCGCGTTGTCGTGGAGAAAACCGTCCCTAGGGGGAAACCGCGTATAACGTGCGTAAACCGGCCCTTACACGTGGGCACAAGTTTTGTTGTATAGTACGTAGATAGGTACAAGTCGGCTGAAGTGAAATCCTAAGTAGCACGCATTCAGTAGGGAGAAAATCAAGGCGTATCCCTGTCCGAAAGGACAGGGAATAAACATGATGTAATGGGTGGTAACGGCCTCCCTCCTTGGGCTATAAAAGAGAGGGAGAGGTATTGAAAAAATATATCGCGTTTGTGGAGGACGAAGTGCTGCTGGAGTGGAACCGAGCACTTCTCCTCTCCTTTGTTGTCTCCATAATCGTTCTGTGCAGGTTTCGGGAGGTTGACTTTGCTCCGCGGGACACCCGAGTGCTCCTGGCTCGCGTTCTGTCTGTGTGTGTGTGTGCACGTGCAGGCGTCGGAGCCCATCACTCGCCGGCTTGCCGGTTGTAACACCTTGATTTATATATGCATAAACATTCGTTCTGTCTCCATCTCACGTTCTGTAGCTAGTTGCAATTCCTGTGATTCTGTGGTTTTGTGCGTGTGTGAATTACATCGTTAGTTTCCTTCCCCTCCCATCATTTGGTTATTTCTTGGTCCGAGGCCCCGGTGGTCCCGCCTCGTTCTCCACGCACGCGCGTAACAACGCGACATATTTTTGGTGAACCTGACGTGAAATAGGCAGTAGAGGAATAGAAAGATGAGAGGGTCGGATCTTGCGGAAGGCATGGCTTCGGCTGTGGATCGGATAGTGAGTGCGCGTGAAGGTACAGGCGCCCTCGACAGGGCCATTGAGTCGATCGTTGGCACTATAGGTCGATTCGGTGGGAAGAATGCCATGAGCTACTTGGAGGCCTACTGGGCTGAAATGATCATTAAGGATATCTTGGTGGACAGGCGGTTGTCCGGATTCCCTTGGGTAGTGACGCCGAGCATCCACACAGAGGTGCTCGAGGTGCTGGCCGAATGCCAGACTTGGGAGGAGTTTGAGCTGCAGCTCCTCGAGATGTATGGGTTCGATGAATCGCTAGGACTGTCGAAGCGAGACTTCATGGCGTGGGTTGAGAGCCTAGGGAAGGGTAGAAACGCATTGGCGCTACTCCAGGAGTTCGAGAAACGGTTCGCACAGCTGTCAACACTGGACTAGACCGTGCTCGACACAAGTCGGGTACTACTGTTCGTCAAGGCGGTGGACGCCATGGACCGGGAGAAGGTGGGTCTCCTGTTGGAAACAGACAAAGGGCTCACGGTAGACTAGGCCATGGTAAGGAGGGTCTGCGGTCGTTTCGACTAGCGGTGCGAGTGGAACGACGAGGGCTCGTCGGCAGCAAGACCTGTCCCGGCAAGGGAGCTCGAGGAGCCGGTGTCGGTACTGGCTAGGAAGGAAGAAACTCGGAGTTGGCTTGAGGCGGGCTCAGCCCCGAGCGGAGTGGTCAAAGGTCCCTCCGGAGGCGCGGCTCTAGAAGAGCTGTCGTAGATGGTGTGAGATCTCCAAATCACACAGGCCCGGAGGGACAACGGCGAACAGTCTCGTGATCGAAGGCCGCTGGCGGGGCAGTGGTGCATGTGGTGTGACACGGTCGGCCACATATGGAAAGAATGTGCAGATTTCGCAGAGGCACTCAGCACCAACGTGGTTTACCTTTGGAATCGGCGGGTGCACACGAGCGAGATCCGGAAAGCCCTAGAGTTGAATTCGGGGCGCAGCGGAATGAAGCGGTTGATGGAAGAGGCCGCGACACGACATACAGAGGCCGTTAACTACTCGGTGTCGGCGAGAATCCAGGTCGGGGGTGATGAGGCCTAGAAAATGAAGGACTCCGGATTTTGGCCATTGGTGCTAGAGGGTCTCCCCGGAGTACGGTTGAAGAAGGAAGAGGTAGACCGAGTGGAATAGCGGATTCGGGCATGGGGGGTCCTCAACCCTAAAGAGGAAATCAACGGAGCCGTGGAGGTAGTCTCTTTCGACGACACCTTGGGGAAGTTACGGGAGGTGTTCTTAGAAGGCCTTAATGAGGACCGGACGATTCCGGTATGTTCGGAAAAGATGTACGAAGTCATCGCCAACTTCGGTAGTGGACTCGAGTCGGATCGGACAGCCCGAGTGGATACGAAGTACAAGACTATGGACCGGAAGGTGAGGCCAGTCGTGGCATCCTTGTTGGAGGACAGTGAGTTACGGATAAAGGGGGTCGCGTCGGACCCAAGTTTACGAGATCCGGCCAGCATGGGACACATGTTCACCGACATAACACTATGAGAGCTCAAGATTAGTGGGGGTGGTTTTCTACTGCCGGTGGAAGAGGACCGGTTTCGGAGAATGCTCGGGAGGCACGGGAAGGCTTTTGCATTCTCACCAGAGGAGATAGGGTGCGTAGACCCGAAAGTTGTGGGACCAATGGTGATCTTCACGGTACCACATGTGTCGTGGAATCTCAAACTGATTCTGGTACCCAGAGATCACATCCCGAAGCTGATGGAGCTGCTGAAACAGAAGGTGGAGATGGGCATCCTCGAACCATGGAGTGCCCCATATTTGATTCGGTGGTTTACCGTGCCAAAGAAGAACGGCACATTGCGCTTCATACAGGACTTGCAACCGGTCAACAAGGTGACCATTCGAAACGCAGGTATTAGACCGACAATCGATGAGTTCACGGAGGCCTTCATAGGGAGGTCGATTTACTTGGTCGGGGACCTGTACTAAGGGTACAATCAGTGCCAACTAGCTGTAGAGAGCAGGGATGTCACAACGATGCGGTCTCCTCTCGGCCTAGTTCGGATGTGTACCCTGCCGCAAGGAGGAACGAACTCGGTGGCGCACATGGTGAATGCGATGAACAAGGTGTTGAAGGACTGCATCCCGGACATCACCATGCCATTTCTGGACGACATCCCGATCAAAGGGAGTCTGGTGGAGGACAAGAACAAGTCGATCAGGCTCGAAGGTTGCCGGAGGTTCGTGACGGATCACATCCGCGACTGCGAGAAGGTGTTACAAAGACTCGAGAGCACGCGGCTCACCTTCTCAGGAGAAAAATCAGCCTTCGGACAGCCGGAGATCCTTGTAGTCGGACACCTGTGCAGGCCTTTCGGCCGAAAGCCGTCCCCAACAAAGGTATAAGCCATCTCCGCGATGAAAGATGATTGCGGGTCAGTCACCGAGGTGCGAAGGATCCTTGGGGCATGTGCGTTCTATCACATCTCGATTCCGCACTACGCGCATGTCGTGGAACCGCTTTACGGATTGCTGAAGAAAGGGCGTAAATTCGAGTGGAGAGACGAGCACACGGAGTCGATCCAGAGACTGAAGGAGGCACTCGCCGCGGCACCGGCTATCCGGAAAGTGGTTTACGGTAAGGAAGTCCCCATTTATGTGACAGTGGACACGAGCCCGACCGGGATCGGGTGGGTGATCAATCAGGAACACGAAGATGGCGTATGGTTCCCGATCCGGTTCGGGTCAAAGGTATTGAGGGAGCGGAAGCGAGGACACGCCCAAATCAAGCGTGAGCTATGGGGTATCGTTTCGGCAGTTATGGCCGATAAGGACTATCTGATCGGGATGGAAGTGATCATCGAGACGGACTGCCTACCAATTCTGGGTATGGTTTCCGGATGTGCGACTCCGGACCTGGCGATGCTCAGGTGGATCGCGTACATCAAGTACCTAAACCCGGAGATACGGCACATCTCCGGAAAGGATAACGCCATGGCCGATATGCTTTCAAGTGGGAGGTTCAGCGACGAGGACGACATAGTTTCGGATAATGAAGAAGTCGGCGAGGACTTCTTCGGGTCAACTAACGTAACAACAAGAAAGGGGAGCACTTCGACGCTTAACGAATTTGACAAGAGCAAGTACGACGGGGAGTGGCTCCAGATCGGCGGGTTCCTGAAGACAATGACACCGGACGCGGCGTGGACGAAGGAAGAGGCCAACCGGATTCGGAAGAAAGCGTACCGATTCTTCCTACGGGACGGGAGCATATGGAAGCACCCGAAGAAGAGAAATGACATCCCGCTCTAAGTGTTGGCGAAGAAAGAGGATCCAGAAGAATTGCTGACGGCGTACCACGAGAGTCCCTGGGCCGGACACCGGGGGATGTGGGCCACATTCCAGAAGCTAAAGGGGAAGTATTGGTGGCCAGGACTATACCGGGACGTGCATCAGTTCGTGACGACTTGTGAAAGCTGTCAGGTGCACTCCATAGTCCGATATCGGGACGAGCTTCACCCGACCTACCCTCCGACCATCCACTTCAAGTGGATGGTGGATATGGTGACGATGCCGATGGGGGTAGGGTAGATGTGGTATCTGGTGTTGGCTCAGGAGGACCTGACGAACCAGGTGGAAGCCTGAGCATTGCAGAACAAAACGACCGCGGTCGTGTGCCGATTTCTGATCGAAGAAGTGGTATGCCACGGCATACAATCCGGAGGCTAATGGGAAGGTGGAGCGCGGACACGGGCTGATCGTCAAAGCGTTAGTACGGGCGTGTGGAGGCCAAGTCGGGAACTGGCCGCGGCTCTTACCCTACGCGTTGTGGGCGGACCGAACTACGCACAGTTCGGTAATCGGGTTCATGCCGATAGAGCTAATGTACGGGCAGAAGCCGATCATGCCAATGGAGCAGACAATCACCTCATGGGCCACTGTGGACTGGAAAGACAAGATGAGCTAGGAGGAGTTGTTAGCGGCATGGATTTGGCAGCTGGAGCGAAGACCGGAGGACGTGGACCGAGTCGCGGAGAAGCTGCAGAGGGAAAGGGTAAAGAACAAACGACAGTTCGACCGGACTCACCGACTAAGACCAAAGAAGATCGAGGAAGGCGATTGGGTGCTAGTGTACGACAACAACCTCGACAACCAGCACAGGGCAATGTGGAAGTTTGCAAGAAGGTGGTTCGGGCCTTATGTGGTGGCAAGCGCCAACGACAATGGGACCTACCATCTCGCGGAGCTCGACGGGACAAGGATGTCGGTTCTGGTGGCGGGGAAGAGGATCAAAACATTCAAAAAGCGGCACGAGGCTGAACCGGACCCAGACAACCTGGATGGTGACAACAACCGGCACGGAGCGGATGCCGATACGGAGGACGAAGGGTGAGCGTGGGCCGGTCTTCTCCGGCAAGAGTCTAATTTTGGCGCATACCGGTGGATGCGCGGTTAGGTGAGGGAGGATGTCGTGGAGAAAACCGTCCCTAGGCGGAAACCGCGTATAACGTGCGTAAACCGGCCCTTACACGTTGTCGTGAAGAAAACCGTCCCTCAGCGGAAACCGAGTTTAGCGTGTGTAAACTGGCCCTTACACGCGAGCACACTTTTCGTTGTATGGTAAGTAGGTAGGTACAAGTCGGCTGAGGTGAAATCTTAGGTAGCACGCATTCAATAGGGAGAGAATCGAGGTGTATCTCTGTCCGAAAGGACAGAGAATTAATGCTGATGTAACGGATGATAACGGCCTCCCTCCTTGGGCTATAAAAGAAAGGGAGAGGAATGGGGAAAGGGATCACGCATTAGAGAGGACGAAGTGCTGCCGGATTGGGACCGAGCCCTTCTCCTCTGCCACTCTCCATAGCCATTTTTGCGCAGGTTTTCGGGAGGCTGACTCTGCTCCGTGGAACGCCCGTGTGCTTCCGGCAGAGTCTCCATCTCGCTCTTCTGTGTGTGTGCATGAACAAGCGTCGGTGTTCACCTTGCCGACCTGTTAGTTGTAACTGTCTCGATATATATATATATATATTTATATATATATATATTTATATGCATACGTGTTCATATACTCGGACTTCTAGTCGTCTCGTTTGCTATGTTGTTGGACTGTGATCCCTGTGTGCTCCCGTGTCTGTGCATGTGCAAGTGTGTCTCATCTATTTCTCGGTCCAAGACCCCGGTGGTCCCGCCTCGTTCCCCACGCACGCGTGTAACAACGCGATATATTTGGTGAACCCGACGTGAATAGGCGGTAGAGGAATACGAAGATGAGGGGATCGGATCTTGCGGAAGCCATGGCTTCGGCTCTGGATTGGATAGTGAGTGCGCGCGAAGTCGCAGGCGCCCTCGATAGGGCTATTGAATCGTTCGTCGGCACGATAGGCCGGTTCGGTGGGAAGGATGCAACGAGCTATTTGGAGGCCTACCGGGCCTAGATGGTAATGAGAGACATTCCGGAAGAAAGGCGACTAACCGGAATCCCTCGGGTGGCGATGTCGGGCATCCATGCGGAGGTGCTCGAGGTACGCTTTAAGAGCCGGACCTAGGACGAGTTTGAAGGTCAGCTCCTCGAAAAATACGGGCTTGATGACGCGCTTCAGCTAGACTCGAAATGGGACTTCATGAAATGGGACTTCATGAAATGGGTAGAGACCCCCGAAAAGGGGAGAAATGCGTCACTGCTCCTCCGGGAGTTTGAAGAACGCTTCGCGCGTGTTTCGGCGCTCGACCAGACCGTACTAGACACAAGTCGCGTCCTGGTGTTCGTTAAGTCGGTGAATGCGAGAGACCGGGAGCAAGTGGGTCTCCTGCTGGAGACTGATGACGGGCTGACGGCTGACTGGGCCATGGTGAAGAGGGTCAGTGGCCGTTTCGACAAACGGTGAGAGTGGGTCGATAAAGGATCAACAGGGGCAGGCTCTGTAGCAGCAAGGAAACTCGAGCCAACCCCACCAGTGCGAAGGGAAGAGACCCGAGACTGGCTCAAGACCGGATCAACTTCGACCGGCATGGTCAAAGGTTCGTCCGGAGGAGCAGCCCTAGAGGACCTGCATATTGCACAGGCACGGAGGGACAACGGCGAACAGGCCCGTGACCGAAGGCCTCTGGCTGGAAACTAGTGTTCGTGGTGCAACGCGGTTGGCCACGTCTGGAAGGACTGCGGAGACTTCGCCGAGGCAATGAGAGCCAATGTGGTGTACCTATGGAATGGTCAGGTGCACGCTAGCGAGACCCGAAGGGCCCTAGACCGAAATGTCGGACGAGGGGGTATGAAACGACTGATGGAAGAAGCGGTGTCTCGCCACGCCGAGACTGTCCACTACTCGGCGTCGACTGGGATCCGGGTCAGAGGTGGTGAGGCCCGGAAGACGAAAGAAGCCGGATTCTGGCTGCTAATGCTGGAAGGCCTCGCCGGCACACGGCTAAGGAAAGAAGAAGCGAACCGCGCGGAAAAACGGGTCCGGGAGGTAACCGGGTGGAGTGACCCGGTCGAAGAGAAGACGGGCTTGGTTGAAGGTGCATGCTAGAACTAAGAGGCTCTGGTGGAAGACAAGCGAGTAGGTAAAACCGGAGGGGCCGGGCCCTCGCAACGGTACGAGACTCGATTCGGTCAAAGGCAGAATGAGGCCAGTGCGACCGGCGCATCGGATAAAGCCAAGAAGGCCGGGTACCGGTTGAGCACGGAAATCGAAAGGACCACGGACCTGCGAAAGGTCCTGGACGAACGTATCCTTGACAACAAAGTGGAGCTGTCGTTGAGGGAAGTGGTCGGGATCGCCAAGAAGGAGTTCCACGACTCCATCGTAGACTTGGTGAAGAGGAAGAGGCTCTCGACAGAGCCGGAGCCGGAGAAGCCGGTTGAAGTGCGAACGACGCACATAGAGGACATGGCGTTAGAAGACAAGCTGGCGGAGAGCCACTATTCGAGGCCGCACTGGGCCAGAGCGACCACGGAGACCCCTATTAAGGTTGGGGATGTCCAGGAACCGGTGGTGGCGTTGGTGGACCACGGTTCAGAAATCAACTTGATGTCCATGGACTTTGACAAAAAGGGGAAATGGCCGATCAACACCAAACACAGTTGCAAATACAGGCAGTGACGCGCACCACAGAAGAACTACATGGAGCCTGCCCGAACGTACGGGTGAAAATTGGCGATGTCGAGATTGACCAGCACTTCTTTGTGCAAGAGACGTCCTCACATCCGGTTATACTAGGAGAACCGTACATCACGGCGGCACGGATGGAGACCAAGGTGTTGGACAACGGTTCGGCCTATGCAAGAGTCAAGAGCTAGGATGGGCGTCACTCGGTCCAGTTCCTGACGGTGCAACCAAACCATGAGCATAATCACGAGACCCTCCGTGGCGAAACTCGAGGGGATTTTTAGAGAGGGGTATCAAGGCGTGGGGCCGTGATAGTCCGGACACCCCGGAAAACCCCCACAAATGTATAGTAGGGAAGAAGACTTATACCATAGGTTGGAAATTTTGGTTCTCTGACAATGGAGGAGTGGCTTAGGGGATGCAGAGTCCTCTCCCCCGACGAAGAGATCAGCGGCGCCGTGGAGGCGGTCTCTTTTGACGACACCTTGGGCGAGTTGTGAAAGGTGATTGGTGAAAACCTTAGAGAAGACCAGAACGTTCCGGTAGGTTCGATGGGAATGTACGAAGTCATCGCGGACTTCGGGGAAAGGATCGGGTCGGATCGGATGGCCCGCGTGGGTACAAAGTAGAAGACTGTGGACCGGAAGGTGAGGCCGGTCGCGGCACCCTTGCCGGAGGGCAGCAAGGAGCGGATAAAAGGGGTCGCGTCGGACCCAAGTTTACAGAATCCGGCTGGCATAGGGCACCGGTTCACCGACATAACGCTACGGGAGCTCAAGGTCGATGGGGGTGGCTTTCTACTACCGGCGGAGGAGAACAGGTTTCGGAGAATGCTCGAAAGGCATGGGAAAGCCTTCGCGTTCTCGCCAGAGGAGATCAGGTGCGTGGACCCGATGATCGTCGAACCGATGGTGATCTTCATAGTACCGCATGTACCGTGGAATCTCAAACCGATTCCGGTGCCGAGAGCTCACATCCCGAAGTTGATGGAGCTTTTGAAGCAAAAGGTGGAGATGGGCATCCTTGAACCGTCGAGTGCCCCGTATTCGAATCGGTGGTTTACAGTGCCGAAGAAGAACGGCACCCTGAGCTTCATTCAGGACCTGAAACCGGTCAACAGGGTGACCATCCGTAATGCAAGAATCAGACCGACCATAGACGAGTTCGCGGAGGCCTGCGCTGGGAGGTCGATCTATTTGGTCGGTGACTTATACTCGGGGTATGACCAGTTCCAGCTAGCCATGGAGAGCAGGGATATCACGACGATGCGAACCCCTCTCGGCCTAGTACGGATGTGTACCCTACCACAAGGTGGCACGAACTCGGTGGCGCATATGGTGAACGCAATGAACAAAGTGTTGAGGGACTGCATCCTGGACATCACCATGCCATTCTTGGATGACATCCTGATAAAGGGGTGTCCAGTGGAAGATGTGGACGAGACTGTCGGGCCGGACGGATGCCGGAGGTTCGTCGTGAACCACATCAACGACTGCGAGAAGGTGTTGCAGAGGCTCGAGAGCGCACAACTCACCTTCTCCGGAGAAAAATCGGCATTCGGGCAGTCAGAGATCTTGGTGGTCGGACACCTGTGCGGGCCTTACGGTAGGAAACCGTCTCCAGCAAAGGTAGAAGCCATCTCCGTGATGAAGGACGAATGCGGGTCTGTTACGGAGGTCCGCAGATTCTTGGGGGCGTGCGCGTTCTACCACATCTGGATTCCGCACTACGCGCATGTTGCGGAGCCGCTCTACGGGTTGTTGAAGAAAGGGTGTAGGCTCGAGTGGAGGACGGAGCACACAGAGTCGGTCTGGAGACTAGAGGAGGCGTTTATGGTAGCACCAACTCTCCGTAAAGTGGCTTACGGCAAGGGTGTCCCCATCTACATGACGGTGGACACGAGGCTGACCGGGATCGGGCGGTTGATCAACCAAGAGGATGACGTTGGCACGAGGTTCCCCATCCGGTTCGGCGCGAAGGTCCTCAGTGAGCGACAGCGAGGATACGCCCAGGTTAAACGCGAACTTTGGGGTATCGTTTCGGTAGTGAAGGCCGATAAAGACTACCTGATCGGGACAGAGGTAATAATCGAGACGGACTGCCTGCTGATTCTTGGCATGGTTTCCGGATGCGCGACGCCGGACCTGGCAATGCTCAGATGGATAACGTACATCAAGTCCCTGAATCCGGAGATACGACAGATTTCCGGAAAAGACAATGCTCTCAAGGGCGAGGTTCGAAAACAAGGACGGCATGGTTTCGAAGGACGAGGAAGTCGGCGTAGATTTCTTCGAGGCGGCATACGTGACGACCAGATAGGGGAGCACTCCGGCGCTTAACGAATTCGATGAGAGCAAGTATGACCGGGAGTGGCTCCAGATCGGCGGGCTCCTGAAAACAATGACACCGGATGCGGCGTGGACAAAGGAAGAGACCAACCGGATCCGGAAGAAAGCGTACCGATTCTTCCTTCGGGACGGGTACATATGGAAGCACCCGAAGAAGAGGGACGACATCTCGCTCCGAGTGGTGGCGAAGAAGGAGGAACAAGAGGAGTTGTTGGAGGCCTACCACGAGTGTCCCTGGGCCGGACACCGCGGAACGTGGGCCACGTTCGAGAAGCTAAAGGGGAAGTACTGGTGGCCGGGACTGTACCGGGACGTGCATCGGTTCGTGACGACTTGCGAAAGCTGTCAGATGCATTCCATAGTCCGACACTAGGACGAGCTTTACCCGACCTACCGTCTGACCGTCCACTTCAAATGGATGGTGGATTTGGTGACGATGCCGATGGGGGTAGGACAGATGCGGTATCTGGTGCTGGCTCGGGAGGATTTGATGAACCAGGTTGAAGGCCGAGCGCTGCAGAAAAAAACGACTGTGGCTGTGTGCCGATTTCTAATCGAGGACGTGATATGTGGGTACGGGAGCATAGGAAAGATCGTGGCTGACCGTGGAGAGTTGGACGTGCAAGAGGCTGAAGAGTTGTTTCACCGACTAGGTGTCAAACTCTCGCTCACCACAACGTACAATCCGGAGGCTAACGGGAAGGTGGAGCGCAGACACGGGCCGATCGTCAAAGCGCTAGTACGGGCATGTGAAGGCCAAGTCGGGAACTGGCCGCAACTGCTACCTTATGCCTTGTGGGCGGACCGAACTACGCACAGTTTGGTAACCGGGTTCATGTCGGCAGAGCTTATGTATGGATAGAGGCCGATCATGCCAACAGAGTGAACCATCTCCTCATGGGCCACGGTCGACTGGATAGATGAGATGAGCTGGGAGGAGCTGCTAGCGGCACGGATTCGACAACTTGAGCGAAGGCCGGAGGACGTGGAAAGAGCCGTGGAGAAGCTTCGGTTGGCAAGGTTGAAGAACAAAGGGCGGTTTGACCGGAGTCACCAACTGCGACCGAAGAAAATCGAGGAAGGCGACTGGGTCCTAGTGTATGACAGCAACCTCAACAACCAGCACAGGGCAACGCGAAAGTTTGCAAGGAGGTGGTTCGGGCCTTACGTGGTGATAGGTGCCAACGACAATAGGACCTACCATCTTGCGGAGCTCGACGGTACGAGGATGGCAATACCGGTAGCGGGGAAGAGGTTCAAAGCATTTAAGAAACGACACGAGTGCGAGCCGGATCTAGAAAGCATGGACGGTGACGACAGGCGGTCCGAGGCGGATGACGATCCGGAAGACGAGGAGTAAAGCAAGAGCCCAATTTTGGTACCTACCGGTGGATGCGTGGTTAGGTGGGGGCGGATGCCGTGAAGAAAACCGCCCCTCGGCGGAAACCGAGTTTAGCGTGTGTAAACCGGCCCTTCCACATGAGCACACTTTTCGTTGTATGGTAAGTAGGTAGGTCCAAGTCGGCTGAGGTGAAATCCTAGGTACCACGCATTCAGTAGGGAGAGAATCGAGGTGTATCTCTGTTCGAAAGGACAGAGAATTAATGTGATGTAATGGATGATAACGACCTCCCTCCTTGGGCTATAAAAGAAAGGGAGAGGAATGGGGAAAGGGATCGCGCGATAGAGAGGACGAAGTGTTGCCGAACTAGGACCGAGCCCTTCTCCTTTGCCACTCTCCATAGCCATTTTTGCGCAGGTTTTCGGGAGGTTGACTTTGCTCCGTGGAACGCTCGTGTGCTTCCGGCAAAGTCTCTATCTCGCTCTTCTGTGTGTGTGAGTGAACAACCGTCGGTGTTCGCCTTGCCGGCCTATTAGTTGTAACCGTCTCGATATATATATATATATATATATATATTTATATGCATATGTGTTCATATACTCAGACTTCTAGTCGTCTCGTTTGTTGTGTTGTTGGACTGTGATCCCTGTGTGCTCCCATGTCTGTGCGTGTGCAAGTGTGTCCGTTGCCTTTCCGCTCTCCTCCTTCTCAGCTATTTCTCGGTCCAAGACCACGGTGGTCCCGCCTCGTTCCCCACACACGCGCGTAACAACGCGATAACGTGGGCACAAGTTTTGTTGTATAGTACGTAGATAGGTATAAGTCGGCTAAGGTGAAATCCTAAGTAGCACGCATTCAGTAGGGAGAAAATCAAGGCATATCCCTGTCTGAAAGGACAGGGAATAAACATGATGTAACGGGTGGTAACGGCCTCCCTCCTTGGGCTATAACAGAGAGGGAGAGGTATTGAAAAAATATATCGCATTTGTGGAGGAAGAAATGCTGCCGGAGTGGAACCGAGCGCTTCTCCTCTCCTCTGTCGTCTCCATAATCGTTTTGTGCAGGTTTCGAGAGGTTGACTCTGCTCCGCGGGACGCCCGAGTGCTCCCAGCAGAGCCTCCATCTCGCGTTCTGTATATGTGGGTGTGTGTGTGCGCAGGCGTCGGAGCCCATCACTCGTCGGCTTGCCGGTTGTAACACCTTGATTTATATTTGCATAAACATTCGTTCTGTCTCCATCTCGCGTTCTATAGCTAGTTGCAATTCCTGTGATTCTGTGGGTCTGTGCGCGTGTGAATTACGCCGTTAGTTTCCTTCCCCTCCCCTCATTTGGTTATTTCTCGGTCCGAGGCCCCGGTGGTCCTGCCTCGTTCTCCACGCATGCACGTAACAACACGACAACGTGTCGTCGGGAATATGTACGTAAGCGATTGCGCAGAAAATGCGGACATGTGATAAGTCCGGCTTGTTTCAAAAAAACTTCTCATGAGGAGTTATGTCGTGTACTCCCGAGGTTGTGTAACTATTCATGAGGTATAAGACCGTGTTTGCCGCTTCTACCCAGTATGATTTCGGCAGATTCTTCTCATGCATCATAGCCCGAGCGACTTCTACTATGTGCCAGTTTTTACGCTCAGCTATGCGATTCTGCTGAGGTGTGTGACGGCAGGAAAATTCTCGTCGGATTCCTTCCTTTTGGAGATACGCCATAAATTCATCCGAAAAATATTCTTTACCTCTATCTGATCGAAGGCAGCGTACATGCCGATCCGTAGCTTTTTCGACTTTGGCTTTGAATCTCTGGAGGTATTTGAACACTTTGTCCTTTTGTTTCATCGGGTAGATCCAAGTGTTCCTAGAGAAGTCGTCGATAAACGTAATGTAAATCTGCCGAGTGTGCTTGTCTGGACCGGTCCCCATACATCTGAGTGTACGACATCCGGGATCCCTTTGCTCACATTCCACTCTTTCGGGATTGGATGTCGGTGTTGCTTTTTGAACTAGCACGCTTCGCATATGCCCATAATCTCCTGCACGGTAAAGTTCGGGAGTCCGAGTATGACTCTTCTCGATTGCATGTTTTGAAGTTTTTGGAGATTGATGTGACCAATTCTCTTGTGCCAAAAGTTTAGGTTGGTTTCGACTTTGAGGCCCTTTGCAAACATGGCCAATTTTACCTCCTTCGATTCGAGGACAAACATACGGCCTTCACGACGTCCGTGAGCTACGACTCAATCGCCTCTTTCGAGAAAGCACCCATCATTATTGAATTGTACTTGCATTCTTTATTCAACAATTTGGCTGATCGAGACCAAGTTTTTCTTGATTGTAGAAACATGTAGTACGTTCTTGAGGTAGGTTTGTTTGCCGTTGTTTCCAAATGGGACGTTCTCGACATGCTGTATTGGATGGGTCATGTCATCGTGTGTCTTGACATATCCGGGACGTTTGGGTTTTCGTAATTCCCGAAACCAATCTTTATGACACATCATCTGGTTGGATGCTCCCGAGTCAACAAACCATACATTCTCTAAGGGTGTGGTGCTTGTTTCACCTTGAGTTGCCATTGAGTGCGCTTTGTGCCGCATCATGAACATTCCGCTACGATCGTCTTAGTCGGAACTCGATGCGGAATTCATGAACATTCCGCTACGTTTGTCGTAGTCGGAATTCAATGCGTAATTCGTGAACATTCGACCGGTCGAAGTGGAGTCTCGCTTCTTCTTTCAGCACTCCTCTTCGTAGTGTCTGAGTTTTCCCCAATATACGCATTCGATTGGGTTATTGTGATTGCTTGGTCCGGCTTGATGACTCCCCCTTCTACCGAACTCTCTAGAGTTGTTCTTGTCCACTTACCATTGGTGGGAGTTACACTCTTGGATCCGCCGACTGTGATGGCCGTGTCCGAATCGATCTCTATCTCCACGGACGAAATTTCTTCTATCATCCGGCTGGGAGTAGAGCATCTGACCCTCTAGTGTGTTGCTCCTTTGTCGAGCATGATTTTCCTTGACCAACAACATTGACTGGAGATCGAAAAAGGTGGGAGGATTCTCTCTTGCGAGGACGGTGGACCTTATTGTGCTAAATCGAGGTGCCAAGCCTCCGAGGCATATCTACACCATTTCTTCATCATCAATGCCAACATTGATCGACCCGAGTGCATCAGACAGCTCCTTGATCTTCAAGGCGTAGCTGCTGATTGACATGTCCCTTTGTTGAATGCCATTTAACTACTGACGAAGCTGGGGTTTGCGGGCAACCGTATTGGTCGCGAAGATCTTCTTGAGATTGCCCCATGCTTCTTTTGGCGTTTTCGCCTCTCAAATATAGCCAAGCATGTGATCATGTACGCATGCTCCCACGCTGGGTAGTCGGCGTGTGTCGGGTTGGGTTGCGTTTCATGAGCTCCTTCAATATAACTCTAGTATCCTTGTCCGACAAGGTACTAATGCATCTTGTACTCCCAATATGTGAAATTTGTCCTGTCGAGCTTCTCCGTAGGAAGAGCGCTTCCCATTTGAGTATTCATACTGATTTCTTCTCTGTTAATAAACCGGTTCTGTTGATCGTAGGCGTGTACCACAACACAGTTGAATAGATTCGATTAAGCAACCACACGCTTTGATATAATGTAAAGAAATGGAGTTGGTGGTGTAATGTAGCGGAAGATGATTGAGTGTGTGTGTGTGTGTGTACAACAAAACAAAGAGAGAGAAAGAGAGAGCTCTTAATAAGAAAACTGTATAGTACCTCCAATTGTTAACCAGGTTAGAAAAGGTTGGTGGAAATACCAACTAAACTAGGGCAAGGGACCTATCTACTATTTACAAAACTAGAATGGTATGTCCATGAGCCAGTGTGAAACCTATTTCTATGGGAAGTTGAGTTCGACTCTCAACAGAAACATTTCTTCCTTGCGTCCTTCCTCAGGCAACTGATGTAGCGAAATGGTTGCAATCTTATGAGTAGATCTTTGGGTTTGTCGATACCGGATTTCTCTTGTTCTCCAATCTATGTTTGGGTTATGTAATTCGAACCATGGTAATCCCAAAACGATGGGATGTTCTGGGATAATAATTATATTAAAGGATACTACACATACTAAATTATCTAGGACAATATTAACGGGCTCTGACTCTTCTATGATATTTCTTGAAACAATGGGACGATCATCAATGTGTTAGGATCTCGGTCCCTCCGGATGGGATACGAAGGCCCGGCATCAGAACACCCGGTGACAATTGGAGGACGAGTACCTGGCAAGGAAGACCCGGTGAGAACCGGATGACGAGTACCCGGCAAGGAAGACCCGATGAGAACCTCTCGCCGGATGAAGGGACATATATGTAGATATGTTTCTGAGAGCCCATTGGGGCTATATCTGTAAATAGTCCTAATGTCATATTAGTATAAATGTGACCTAGGGCAAATAGTCTTTTTATTCTGATAGTTGTTGTTATTATCTTTGTATAGTGTAATTGGTGTAACGACTGTACACAGAGAGAGAGAGAGAGAGAGCGATACAGAGCATGTCTCTGTTGTAACCGCCGCTAGGCGAAGATCGTCAGCAGGAGGTCGTTGCCTCTGTGCTCCCTGTTGTACTCCTTGGCATAGTGATAGTTTGGAGTCTATGGGCTCCCGCGGTTTTTCCCTCTCGGGGGGTTTTCCATGTTAACATCCTCTGTATTCTCTTTCTGTTTGTGTACTTACCTCCATTCCCATTTCTTCTGTGTTTGATTGTCATCAAGTGATCTACGCTTCAGTTGTGGCCGGAGATTATTCCGCATATTTCCTGTCAAACTAGTATCAGAGCAAAATGACACAGGAAAATGGAAGATTCGTTGGGAGGCATGTTCAAGCTCACCGGCTCCAACTACTCAGGGTAGAAGTCGAAGATGAGGGACATGCTCATGGTTAAAGATCTTTGGCTGTTGGTTGAGTTCAAGGACAAGAGACCGGAAAAAATCGATGCCACGATATGGGAGGTGATGCACATGAAGACAACGGCGTACATACGGTGCTTCATCGACATGAGTTTATACCACAACTTCAATGAACAAAGCAAGGCTCATGAGCTCTGGGAGAAGATCGGCATTATGTTTCAGAAAAAAAATGTTGTTAATCAGGTTTCGGTATTTCGGAAGCTAGTAAGACTCTGGTACCAAGATGGCTCCAGTATAGCGGAGCACATGAATACCTTACAGGGGTTGATCCACCAGGCAACATCATTGGAAGTACCTCTCGCCGCTGAGGTACTAGCACTACTCCTACTCGGTTCCCTCCCAAATAGTTGGGAGACGTTGGTTGTCACCTTGGGCAACGTCGGGCTGGAAGGGAAACAGTTATCCCTAGCAAGAGTGAAGTCGGGCTGGAAGGGAACGACGACAATCGTGACAAGTGAAGAAGAGTTGATGCTCATCACTGAGGAGAGTGAGTTGAACCTTGCTGGCGACGAGACAACGTGGGTTGTCGATTCTGGAGCATCGTTCCACCTTACCCCAGATCAGAAATACTTCTCATCCTACATAGCCGATGATCACAGCTCTGTCCGGATGGGGAATGAAGGTACATGCCGAATTGTCGGCATAGGAGACGTGTGGTTGACAACACCAGCCGGATGCAAGCTACTGCTCAAGGATGTCTGACATGTTCCGGAGGTTCGACTGAACCTGATATCAGCCGATCGGCTAGATGATGAAGGCTACACGGGTAACATTCGGAACGGAGTCATGAAATTCAGCAAAGGGAGCTTGATAGTGGCTCGGGCCCGGAAGGTCACCACGTTGTACTTGATGAATGCCCGGTTATGCCCAGAAGAAGTGAACGTGGCTTCCGACACTGCCGGTGAGTTGTGGCACAAGAGACTGTGTTATATGAGCGTGAAGGGGATGAAGAGGCTTGCCGATGACAACCTCATTTCGGTGAAGAACGTGCATCTTGAGAGGTGCACCGACTGCCTATTTGGTAAGCAAAACCGGACCTCCTTCCAATCAAGGCCACCTATGAGACGTTGTCGTGCGTTTCGGCTCCGGATCGTTGCGTGAGCCGGGCGGGAACCACTGAGGTTTTGGACTAGGAGAAAAGGAAATTCTAAGGCAATGAAGAATATCAAATATGTTGTAAGAAAGAAAGATATGAAAAACTCGTGAATCCCACGAGTATAGTGTATTAGTGAGTACTTAGGTTAAGAGAGAAAAAAATAGTTAGCGAATTCGTGAATCCCACGATTATATTATATTAATCCACCCTTGTAAAATAAGCAACAACCCCCATACATCTTTCTTTCCTCCTTATATAAGGATGGAAGAGGCTAAGCATAGCTTCATGCTTTTTCTAAAGTGTTCATGCACATTAAATGTGCATGAGTTGCCTTTTTACATTATGCTTTTATTTCCTAAATATAGTGCTCATGCTCGCTAGATGTGCACAAGTCTGTTTTTTTTATTGGTGTACATTTTTCTTATAAATAAAGTATTCACACATTCTAAAAAATGCATGACTTTCCTTTTAATAAAGGTAGGCGTAAATAAAGGTCTTATACGTATTAAATCTATATTTAAAACACTTAGGATAATTTAGTACAATGGTAAGGTTGGGGTTTGTCTATGTGGAGGTACAAGGTTTGAATCCTGCCCTATGCACGTAATAAATAATTTTAATATTTTATTTTATTTATTATACGTATTTTACATATTTCACGTAGTGTGTGATTCACACTACGACACTCGCCCCCTCCGAACCCGCACATCCTTCGGTATGTGTCGAAGTCCCCGATGCTTGCTATTCACCTTCATCCGAAGCTTCCTCCAATTCTCCCCTTAAGTCGACTATGAGTTGTAATCCACTTTCTTCGCTTTCCGCATCACCGCGATCTTCGTCCAATTGCTCCTTCTTGTCTGTCTTGTCTAGGATCACATAGGGTTCTTCATTAGTTCGTTTCTTGAAAATCTTCACCCGTTTCCCGGCTATAGGCACTCGTAGCATCGTTCCATCCAACTCACATAGTCGGGAAGTTCCGTTGTTGAAAACTTTCCGAACCTCGTATGGCCTGAACCACCTTTTCGCGAACTTCCGTATTGTTGTATGTTGATGATCTAAACTACTGTCGTAGACAATCACCCAATCTCCTGCTTCAATCTTCCGCGGTTGTAGTCGGTGCTTTGTGTCGAACCGGCTTTTATTGCGGAATCACGCTTCTTGTTGTCGGCGTATTGCTTCCGCTATGTCTTCCGGTCTTCTATCTAGTTGTCGTATCCGGACCGCTAGTAGTTCTTCCCGGCTCATCTCTTCCTTCCATAGTAGCATTGTCCATGTCGCGATCACGGTTTTCGTTGGCATTACCGGTGCTTGCCCAGTCATGAGTTCTGCCGGCATGTAACCGGTTACGGAGCTATGCATCATCCAATCCGCCCATAGTGCATACGGAAGCATCTGCGGCCAATACTTCACCCTTCCATCGCATGCCTTCGCAAGTGCTTTGATGATCGGACTATGTCCTCGTTCGATCTTCCCGTTGGTTTCCGGATTGTATGTCGTTATCAGTGTTAACCAAACTCCATGTTTGGTGAAGAATTCCTTAGCTTTTTCAGAGTCAAGTTCTCCCCGATCCGCAATCACTTGTCCTACACACCTGTACCTACAAAACACCTCCTCCAAAAGAAATTGGCATACTGTAGAACACGTTTTCCTTCGTAGCGCTCGACCTTCTACTTGGTTTGTGAGATCTTCCCGAGCTAACACCAAGTACTTCTTTTGTCCGATCC
The DNA here is from genome assembly GCF_043228905.1 of Azolla caroliniana. Taxonomy (NCBI): domain Eukaryota; kingdom Viridiplantae; phylum Streptophyta; class Polypodiopsida; order Salviniales; family Salviniaceae; genus Azolla; species Azolla caroliniana. Next base: position 3,722,749 of record NW_028230457.1, on the reverse strand, counting down.
CAGTAGGCATGGCTACAATATCGACCATCCATTTGAAGTTGATTGTCGGTGAGAATGTCGGATGTAACTCATCTCGGTGTCGAACTCCGGAGTAGATTGGACACTTCTCGTAGCTTTCCATGAACTCTGCTATATCTTTGTACATGTTCTTCCACCAATATTTTTGTTTGATTTTCACAAAAGTTTCCCACGTTCCTCGATGTCCAGCCCAATCAGATTCGTGAAATTCGAACATTATCCGGTTTCGTTGCTCTTTCGTCCCGACTACCCGAAGTGGTATGCCATCCAGTCTTTTCGACTCCCTCCATATTAATGCATTTTTCAAGAAGAACTTTCGAACTTGCCGCTTCTTACTTCGGATCTCGGCTCTCTTCTCTTTATTATCCGAGGATTCCTCGATTTCTTGTAGCACTTTCCTGATCAACAAGCTTTCTCCCTCGTATTCTTCTTCCTGGAATTCTCGGATTACGTTCACCCGACATATGTGCTCCGAAGCAAAGTAGTCTTTGGAAACTTCTTCATTATCAGATTCGGTTATGTCATCTCCGAACCGTGCCCTTGATAGCATATCCGCTACCGTGTTATCTTTTCTGGAGATGTGCCGTACCTCCGGATTAAGCGACTTAACATATGCAATCCATCTTAGCATAGCCACATTCGGTATCGTGCAACTCCGCATCATCCCGAGTATCGGAAGACAATCCGTTTTGATCAGTACTTCGGCTCCCATCAAATAATCTCGATCCGATTTGATTGCCGACACAACTCCCCGTAATTCTCTTTTGACTTGTACATATCCGCGTTGCCTTTCGTTGAGAACCTTTCCTCAGAATCGGATCGGATATCGCGAACCATCCGGATCGACTTGATTGATGACCCATCTAATTCCGGTTGGACTTGTGTCAACCGTTACTATGATCGGTCGGTCATAGTTCGACTTCTTTAGTGCTTTTGCCCTTCGTAGTGATTTCTTGATCTTCTTCACGGCTTTGGTATGCTCCAGTTTCCATTCAAACTTCTTACCCTTCCGCCACAAGTGATAGAGTGGGTCTGCAATATGTGCATAGTGTGGAATCCTTATGTGGTAGAATGCACATGCTCCGAGAAACCTTCGGATTGTGACTCACATATTTCTTTCATAGCTTGAACTGCATTGATCTTGGTCGGTGACGGTCTTTGGCCGTAGGGCCCACATAGATGTCCAACTACCAATATTTCTTCTTGCCTGAATGCCGATTTCTCCCTGGAAAGTGTTAGGTGCACATCTTCTAACTTTCGAAGCTCTTTCTCGCAATCACGAATATGGTCGACTACGAACTTTCGGCATCCTCGATCATCCATAGTTTCATCTTTTTCTTCTACCGTGCATCCTTTCATCGGAATGTCATCTAGGAACGGCATCATTATCTCCGGAATGCAGTCTCGAAGCACCTTGTTCATTGCATTCATCATATGTGCGACCGAGTTCGTCGCGCCTTGTGGTAGCGTACACATATGGACTAATCCTATCGGTGTCTGCATGGTAGTGATGTCTCGGCTCTCCACGGCTAGTTGGAATTGGTCATACCCCGAGTAGAGGTATCCGATAGAGTATATCGCATGACCGGCAAATGCTTCCGCAAATTCGTCCACTATCGGACCGACTCCGGAGTTCCGGATCGTGACCTTGTTCACCGGTTGCAAGTCTTGGATAAATCAGAGTGACCCATTCTTCTTCGGAACCGTAAACCATTGATTTGAGTACAGAGCATTTGATGGCTCTAGAATCCCCATCGCCACCTTCTCCTTGAGCAAGTCGATGATTTTCAAAATATGTGCCCGTGGCACCGGAATCGGCTTCAGGTTCCACGACACATGGTCAATCATGAAGATCACCATCGACTCCACTATCTTCGGGTCAGCGCATCCTCTTTCTTTCGATGTAAATGCAAATGCTCTCCCATGTCGCTCTAGCATCCCACGGAATCGTTCTTCTTCATTCTTTAATAGGAACCCACCACCGATCCGAAGTTTCTTCCGGTTGTCATCCATGAAGGCATGTCCAATATCCATGGACTTCCGAAGTGTCGGATCCCCCGAGACTTCTTTCCTCTTTTGTTCGCTATCGGCGGGTAACGGTCCCGCGGTTGGTTTCACCTTCTTCTCCACGGTCTTGTATTTCATACTTACCATTGCTTCTTCTTTGCGGAGCGCATCCGGCCCCATTTTCGCAATGATCTCGTACATCTCGACCGATTCCACCGGAATTACCCGGTTTCCCTGGCTTGTATCTTCCGCGAGCTCTTCAAGCCGTTGTAACGTGGTCCCATAGAACACTTCTTCAACTATTCCCACGATTTCTTCATCTTCTTTTATTATTGATGCCGACCGTAACTTATCCTCCACTTTTCGGTATTCTTTCTTCATTCCTCCGGTTACGACCGTGTACGTGGATGCCCCATCTAGACCGATTCGTACTTGTTTTGCTCTGAGAGGTTTCTTCTTGTGTGGGGTATCAAGGCTTCTCGGACTATCACTTCCCCACTCCGCAATATTCCACTCTAAAAATCCATTCTTGTTTGGGACAAGAGCTCTCTCTTGTTCCTTTCATGATTTCCGGCACCGTTAGGAATTGGACGGATTTCCCTCCGTTTTGGCTCCAAATTCGTGCAAAAGTCGCACCGCTATCGAGCACCTTCGTCTCCATCCGTGAAGCCGTGATAAAGGGTTGCTCGAGGATCATGGAGTGTGAGACCTCGTCTTGTACGAAGAAATTTTGGTCGATCTCGACATCCCCGATCTTCACTGTCACATCCAGACAAGCCGCAAATAGATCTTCCGTTGCTTTAGTGGCCGCCTGGATCTTCCATCCATGATTGGTGTTAATAGGCCACTTCCCTTTCTAGTAGAACTCCTTAGACATCAAATTGATCTCCGATCCGTGATCAATCAATGCTAGCACGGGCTCTTTGATGTTGCCGATTTGGACAGGCGTTTCGGTAGTTGCACGCGCCCAGTGTGGCTTTGTATAGTGGGAATTCGGAATCTCGTCCTCCACATCGGTGTCATTCATCAGAACTATATTTGCATTCACCATCGATGCATTTTCCTCCGTAGTTTGTCTTTTCCTTTTCACGAGATCCACAAGAAGATCATGGAACTCCTTCTTCACTATTCCGAGTAATTCCCGAAGCGAAAATTCTACCCGGCTATCGAGGATTCTCTCTTCGAACACCTTTTTCAAGTCCGTTTGTTGTTCGATGTCCGAGGCGAGCTTGAATGCCGGAATCGTCTTTTCTTTTCCCTTCCCTCTGGAGTTCCAGCTTTCTGGTGTCTTTGATGGTTCGGCCGCATCATCCGTGCGCCGTCGTTTTTCATCCACATACACTTCATGCAATTGACATAGCGCATGCACGCTATTCTTATCTACATGGCACTCCCATCCCGTAGCTTCCTGGATACATTCTGTGGCGCTTCGGATTTCATCATGGTCGGCTTTCTTCGAAATTTCTAACACTTCCGGCCAAAAAGATGCCTTTGCTATAGATGACTCCCCCACACGTATTCCCGCGGTTGTCGCATAATTGTCTTTCGTTGCGATCTCCTCCTCTAGGACCTTCTTCGTGCCGCCTTTCCGGAAGTTCGGTCAGAGTGTCTTCCGAGAATCTATCAAATGAATTTGATTTCCCTCGTAGTAGATAAGATCCCGTCATAGCGCTTCCTTGTGCTCGTCGCAATCCCTCCGATCATGTTTGGTGCTATCGCACCATATGCACCCATGGTCCATATACTTGGAGCTTGTGGAACAGTCATCTGACTTCTTTACCATCGCAATTTTTAGATTCTAAATCTCCTTCAGCAACTGCTCCACCGTAGTTGCGTCGATTCCCTTCTCGGTCGTAGCTTCCTGAGCCCGTAGTTGATGGTCTTCTGATCCGGATCTCGATTTCGGAATCGGTTCCGAAACCCTCTTTTCTTCGTGGGCAAGCCATTGCCCCCTCTTTGTGTATTGCACGACGATATCCCGCATGCTTTCCCATGTTTCGGTGAGGCCACTCTCGGTAGTCGTGCCCTCTAAAAGCACTCCAAGATCCTTCCGGTCCCGGATGTCTACGGCTCGTAAGAACATGATAACTTTGTCCGGTGCAAGGATAGCTTGATCTCTCGCAGACAACCTCCTGAACCGATTTTCGAATGCTGAAAACACATCGAGCACCTTCATCCCCTTGTCAAGCGTCTCCACCCAATCCTCGAATCCTCTCCGCGTTGCCTTGGAGGAGTCCTCGATAGCAAACATGGTCTTTAGCGCCTCTTCAAATGCTTCCCACGTCGGATTTTGTTGTCATAGTTTGTGGATACTTCCTTGAAGCCCATCGGTAGCCACCCGGTTGAAGGTTGTCACTTGCAGTCCTTCCGAAATGCCGCACCGTAGCATTTCCGCCTTGTAGTCCTGAGGATAGCGTGATACGTCCTTTCCGTTGAATTGCCCGATCTGTTGCACGAGCCGCTCTACTACCGCTGCTATCTCTGACATCGCACGTTGTTCTTGAAGCATCCACTCGAACATCATCATCATGTTGTTAGCCTCCGCTTGATTTTCCATCTCCTTGCCACTCGTGTTCACGTCGGGTTCACCAATTGTGTCGTGCCTTTCGGCTCCGGATCGTTGCGTGAGTCGGGCGGGAACCACTGAGGTTTTGGACTAGGAGAAAAGGAAATTCTAAGGCAATGAAGACTATGAAATATGTTGTAAGAAAGAAAGATATGAAAAACTTATGAATCCCACGAGTATAGTGTATTAGTGAGTACTCAGGTTAAGAGAGAAAAAAATAGTTAGCGAATTCATGAATCCCACGATTATATTATATTAATCCACCCTTGTAAAATAAGCAACAACCCCCATACATCTTTCTCTCCTCCTTATATAAGGATGGAAGAGGCTAAGCATAGCTTCATGTTTTTTCTAAAGTGTTCATGCACACTAAATGTGCATGAGCTGCCTTTTTACACTATGCTTTTATTTCCTAAATATAGTGCTCATGCTCGCTAGATGTGGACGAGTCTTTTTTTTTATTGGTGTACATTTTTCTTATAAATAAAGTATTTACACATTCTAAAAAATGCATGACTTTCCTTTTAATAAAGGTAGGCGTAAATAAAGGTCTTATACGTATTAAATCTATATTAAAACACTTAGGATAAGTTAGTAAAATGGTAAGGTTGGGGTTTGTCTATGTGGAGGTACAAGGTTTGAATCCTGCCCTATGTACATAATAAATAATTTTAATATTTTATTTTATTTATTATACATACTTTAAATCGAATATAGTATTTTACATATTTCACGTAGTGTGTGATTCACACTACGACAACGTAATGCACCATTGGAGTTGGTGCACATTGATGTGTGTCAAGTGGGCACGAAGTCCCATGCCGGAGCGTAGTACTTCGTGACGTTCATAGATGACCACAGCAGGAGGCTGTGGGCCACACCGTTGAAGACGAAGGATCAGGTGTTATCTGTCTTCAAGGAGCTCCATGCAAGAGTGGAAAGAGAAACCGAACGGAAGCTGAAGGCGGTTTGAGCAGATAACGGAGGGGAATATCGTTGTCGCGAAAATATGACCCCGGGGCCTCCGACCGGAAGATATCAATTTCGTATGTTGATATTAAACAATTAATACAAAATGAGAAAGATTCACAAATTTCATTAATAAAGGGAAAGAAAGATTACAATCAATCTCAAGATTGAGATTACAAAAAGTTTAGCTAATGGAGATTACTACAGTAATAGATAAGAGGAAATTAAGATATGGATTCTATAGAAAATTAGGGTTTTTTGGCTTTGATAAGAGATTATGGTTTATTAGTTGAATAGCTTTCGTATGGAAAATTTTGGAATTATGAATGATAAATCTTCCGTAGGGAAAATTAGGGTTTTTGAGTCTTATGGCTTTCGTTGGGAAATTAGGGTTTATGACCCTTATGGCTTCTGTAAGAAAATTAGAGTTTATGAGAGATATGGCTTCCCTAAGATAAGAGAGCTAAGAAGGAAAAGAAAATTAATATGGAGAGAGTATGAGTGTAAAAAAAGATGGAATTTTATATGGAGTTCTCAGTTGATCATATGCATGTCCACTTTTTGTTGCATGGCCTCTACTTTTAGCTACTTAGCTTTTTCTTTTAGTTGCATCTATTTTTAGTTGCATGGCTTTTCCTTTTAGTTGCATGTGACCGTCCACATGACCTTTACTTTAGTTTTCTTCACTTCACTTTAATTAGCCACATGATCCTTTTATCCGTTCGGTTTGCATCCAGCCTCGTCCAATCGCCGGTTCCGTTCGGTCGCCGATTGTCACTGTCTCGCTAGCTCTGCTGCCAGTTCTGGTTTGCTTACCGGCCGGTTTCCAATTTTGCTTACCGGCCGGTTTCCGGTTTTGCTTACCGGCCCGGTTCCGATTTGCTTAGCAGCCGGTTCCGGATTGCTTACCGGCCAGTTTCCGATTTTGCTTGCCGGCCGGTTTCCGGTTTTGCTTACGGCCCGATTCCGGTTTTTGGGAACTTGGCCACCATCATCCATCAAGACAAAGTGGCCAAAGTGTAGCACAAATGAAAATGAGGGTCTCAAGGTGCTTATATAGCCAAGGCCTTAAGTTTCCTATCTATGTGGGATAAATAATAGTTCTATTTTCCCTATCTTCTCAAACATCCATCTTCTATAACATGCCATTAAGCTAATATAAAGTACTTATTTTATTATTATTATTATTTACATAGTGTGAGAAGATTCACATGACACCACTTGAAGGGAATCCAACTCGAATTTATTGTGCCGAAGACGCCGGAACTAAATGGGCTAGCCGAGAGGATGAACCGAACCATAATGGAGAGGGTCCGGAGTATGCTAGCACATGCTAAACTACCCAAGACATTTTGGTTGAGGCGTTGTCGACAATGACGTATGTGATAAACAGATCACCCTCAGTGCCCTTGGATGGAGACACGCCGCAAAAGGTGTGGACCGGTAAGGAAGTGTCCTACTGACATTTGAAGGTGTTCGGGTGTCTCGCGTACGTGCATGTTGTTAAGGACCGGAGAGGAAAGTTGGATCCAAAGACTCGGCCATGCATATTCCTTGGATACAACGATGATGAGTTCGGCTACTGAGTGTGGGATCCGGTTGACAAGAAGATTTTCCGGAGCCGAGACATTATCTTCATGGAGGAAAAGACTCTTGCCGACTGGGAGTCAGAGAAGAAGATAATGAACTCCGATGAGATTTGGACCCACCCGGCTAAGAGCCAGTTGACACTCGAGGAACCAGCCGATTACGGTGAGGATACGGAACCAACAGAAGAAGAAGTAGAGGAAGCTGAAACCGGAACCGGCCAAGACCCCGAATCGGATTCGGATGAAGAACAAATAGAGGAGTCGGTTGCCGAAAGCCAAACATGGAGATATCCTCTCAGAGAGAGAAGGCCCCCCCGGAGATTTCCGGATGCAGAGCATGTGCTGTTGACCGATGAGGGGGAGTCGAAAAGCTTCGAAGAAGCGAAGGATAACACCCATAGTCGCAAGTGGTTGAGTGCCATGCAAGACGAGATGGATTCCCTGCATGAGAACCACACGTATGAATTGGTGGAGATGCCGAAAGGAAAGAGGGCATTCGAAAACAAGTGGGTGTACAAGTTGAAACCGGGAGATGTCGGCAACCCTCTAAGGTACAAAGCCAGGATCGTGGTGAAGGGGTTCCAACAGAAGAAGGCGTGGACTTCGACGAGATATTTTCCCCGGTAGTAAAGATGACTTCCATTCAGACGGTGTTGAGCATAGCAGCAAGCATGGACCTCAAGGTAGAGCAGTTAGATGTGAAGATGGAGTTCCTCCATGGTGAACTCGAAGAGAAGATCTACATGTAGCAACTGGAGGGATTTGTGAAGAAAGGGAAGCAGCACCTGGTTTGCCGGTTAAAAAAGAGCCTCTAGGGGTTGAAGCAGGCCCCCCGACAATGGTACCGGAAATTCGACTCCTTTATGACCGATCAAGGGTACCACAAGTCGCAGGCCGATCATTGCGTATTTGTGAAGAAGTTCGAAGGTGGAGACTTCCTTATACTCCTCTTGTACGTGGACGACATGTTGATCGTCGGACAAGACCAAGTCAAGATACGGATGCTGAAGAAGGCCTTGAGCTAGACCTTCTCAATGAAAGACTTGGGTCCGGCAAGACAGATGTCGGGGATGCATATCATCCGGGACCGACCAATGAAGCAATTGTGGCTATCACAGGAGGAGTACGTGACAAAGGTGCTTCATCGATTCAACATGTCAGATGTGAAACCGGTCGGATCGACACTTCCGGCAAACTACAGGTTATCTGGTAAGCAAAGGCCGAAGACGAAGGTAGAGAAGGCGGATATGATGAAGATACCATATGCTCTGCCCGACCGGTGTACCCGACCGGATATCGGATACGCAGTCGGAGTGGTGAGCCGGTTTATGAGCAATCCCAGCAAGGAGCATTGGAATGCGGTAAAATGGATACTCTGATACTTGAAGGGCACCTCAAATATGTGCCTCCGATTCGGCTCTGGTAAAACCCCAACTTGACGGTTTCACTGATTCGGATATGTCGGCTGATGCAGATACCAGCCGGTCAACATCCGGATATGTCATGACATATGCGGGGGGAGTTGTTTCGTGGCAATCGAGGCTCCAGAAGACGGTTGCGTTGTCAACCACGGAAGCAGAGTACATGGCGGCTGTGGAAGCTGGCAAGGAAATACTATGGATGAAGGACTTCATCGAAGAGCTAGGGATCCAGCAAGAGGAATACCGGCTCTATTGTGACAGTCAAAGTGCCATCCACCTTGCGAAGACCGCAGCATATCATTCCAGGACGAAGCACATCTAGCGGAGGTACCATTGGATTCGGGAGCGAGTAGAAGACTGAGAGTTCGTGCTGACGAAGATCCACACGGAGGAGAACGGGTCGGATATGCTGACCAAGGTGCTGACACCCGACAAGCTAGATGTATGCCGGAGGCGGATCGGATTGATTAGGCATCCCATGCCGGAGTGAAGGGCGAGTTTGTTAGGATCTCGGTCCCTTCGGATGGGATACGAAGGCCCAGCATCGGAAGACCCAGTGAGAACCGGAGGACGAGTACTCGGTAAGGAAGACCCGGTGAGAACTGGAGGACGAGTACTCGACAAGGAAGACCCAGTGAGAACCGGATGACAAGTACCCGACAAGGAAGTCCCGGTGAGAACCTCTCGCCGGATGAAGGGACATATATGTAGATATGTTTTTGAGAGCCCATTAGGGCTATATATGTAAATAGTCCTAATGTCATATTAGTATAAATGTGACCTAGGGCAAACAGTGTTTTTATTTTGATAGTTGTTGTTATTATCTTTGTATAGTGTAATTGGTGTAACGACTGTATAGAGAGAGAGAGAGTGATACAGAGCATGTCCCTGTTGTAACCGCCGCCAAGCGAAGATCGTGAGCAGGAGGTCGTTGCCTCTATGCTCCCGCGGTTTTTCCCTTTGAGGGGGGTTTTCCACATTAACATCCTGTGTATTCTCTTTCTGTTTGTGTACTTACCTCCATTCCCATTTCTTCTGTGTTTGATTGTCATCAAGTGATCTATGCTTCAGTTGTGGCCGGAGATTATTCCGCATATTTCCCATCACAATGACTACTACAAAGGCTGGACACGAGAGTTTTCTTAGGGATATCTGATGAGCTTGGGCAAAATTCCTATCCATGAAGCAAGAATTAGCTCTAGAATCTAGGAGTGCTGAGACATGTACTGGAGAGGTACTTTTAGTACTAATTGTTACTTGGGCTAAGAACAAATTGCTAACTTGCTTAGAGGGAATGTAACCACTAATGGGCTGCACAGATCTAGGGTTGTCCAACCAAACAACTCCTATTTTGGCAAGACTTAGTCGTTTAACTCTTCTTCTAACTGACTAAGGACATCAAATTTATTCGATCGATTTCGGCTATTAGTACTATTAGGACTATCAGATATTCCTATTGAAATAGACTCAGGTTTAGTACAATTAGAACTAGCAACTATTGGTTTACCTCTCTTCTTGGCCTATGGGCACAGTTCAGTACAATATGCCCTAGTCCACTACAATAAATGGTCTGCGACGACGTGTAGTGTCAATTTCCATCGGAGATGCATTATATGAATCCCTTTGAAAAGGTTTTGCTACCACTGAGGCATAGATGGGCTTTGATCTTGCCCTTGGCATCTGGAACTGACATTCCGAACGTCGTTCAAAAAGACAATTGTTGCATCTAACCACGCGACTAATTGCTTCTGTCAATGACTTTGGTTCTTCAAGGAAGGTCAAGAGTAAATCCTTGACATCGTTACGTAGACCATAACGAAATTGCTCCCTTAATGCTTGGTCATCCCAGGGGATATCGGAGGCAAGTAGGCAGAAATCGGCAGCGTATGTAGAGGCTGGATGATCACCTTGACGTAATCGTCGAATTTTGTTCATTGTTGTTCTTATGCTGTCAGTATCTCCATACCAAGTTTTAAACTCACTTAAAAACTCTTCAAAATGGTTTAGTAAAGGAGATTCCTTTTCTAACAATGGAGCGAACCATGTCAAAGTTGAGCCACTTAACAACATGCCTACTAAACCCACTTGTGATGCATCGGTGGGATATCGGGAAGGATGCATTTGAATGACTAATCGTACCTGATTAAGGAATCCTCTAAAATGCGATCATGTTCCATCAAATTTCATGGGAAGGCCGATCTTGGGATCTTTATGAACCCCTTGCGTACTGGGTCCTTGTTGTTGCATCGCTATTATAGTTGCTTCGAGCTATTGCACGCGTAACGCTAGTTCCCCATGTTGTTGTTGCGTCTGCTGCTTCTCTAAGGAGATTTGTTGAAGCTCCCGCAACAGTTGTTGATTTTCTTGTTCCAATGCGAGAAACTTCTCTTTCAAGCATTGCAACTCCAAGAAAACGGATTGATATTCTTGAGCGTTAACAATGTCCATAGTATGAAGGGAGTGAGAAGTAATAAGATCAGGAAGAGAAGGAAGGAGAAGAAATCAGTTCAAACTATTAGAAACAATACTAAGACAGAGAAGTACTATCAGGAATAGTGCTAAGACAGAGAAGGAATTAGTACTAAAAGATGAGGATTAGTAGCAAGGGAGGTGTAGAACTCTCTCTCGAGGAAACAGTGACAGAGAGAGACAATGATGATAACAAAAGATATATATTATGTTAAGAGAATATACAATAGTAGCTTAGGAGGCTTAAGACTAGCGTTGAACCGATTTGGTTCGAAATAATGCCTTGTGCCTCCTTTTATAGTGTTCTTAGGAGTATTCCTGAAGTTTCTAGAATGTTCCAAAGAAATATAGAATATACATCAATTTTCTATAGTAAAACTTAAATGAAAATAATATCCTTTGCATTACAACATATAGTCTAATGGTCAAGAGCTCAACCCATGTAACCATAACGTCATGGGTTCGAGTCTTGCCATATCATGACAATACTGAGTTGGCTCGTACTCAACAGTGCCGGAATCAACATCGAGCTTGAGATTACTGTCAAGAGCAATTCGGTGATTCCGAACTTGTAGAGTAAATTGAGAACGTAGTGCCATTGAGAGATCAGGATCCCGACTGGTGTCTGAATTACTTCGATGCCAAGGACGTAATGGAGCTGCTGCATATCTTTCATTTCAAATCTGTCGGATAGGAGTGATTTCACTGTATTGACTTCGACTAGATTTAGTCCCCCGATGACCAAATCAGCCACGTATAGGATGATGACAATCCGGTTGTTCGACTCGTTTCGGATGTATAGGGAATTTCCCGATTTCGATTTGGTGAAGATACTACGTGATCTTTGAATGCTAAGCACGTTGTGCTTGCTTAAGACCATAGATCGACTTCTTGAGTTGGCACATGACTTTTGGATGAGTATGCAATTCAAAGCTGGGTGGTTGTACCATGTACACCTCCTCTTCCAATTTTCCTTGAAGAAAAGTGTTCTTGACGTCCATCTGGTGGAGGTGCCACCCTTTCACTACTCCGAGTGAGATCACAGTCCGCATCATTGTCATCTTTGCCACCAGGGAGAAGGTCTCTTCATAGTCGACTCCATGTTTTTGTGTGTATCCCTTCGCTTCGAGTTGTGATTTGAAGCGATGTACAGAGCCGTCGACATTGTGTTTCACTTTGTAAATCCATTTGCATCCAATCTCGTTGTTGTGCGGAGATTGAGGAACGAGATCCCATGTCTCGTTTTTGCATAAGGCTTGCATTTCTTCATTCATCGTGTCAATCCCATCTAGGGGTCCTTTGCGGCTTCGGAAAACGTTTCCGGCTCCCGTACTGTCGCTACCTTCATCATAAAGGCGTAATGGTACGCCATATAAATGTTATAGCTGAACTGGCTTACATGGTTCTTTTCACAAGTAGATCACCATAGTTTTTTGTTCGCGCCCACAACGGCTTTCTTCTCTCCATTTGTCCGGATGTAAAGGCCTTTGAACTCACTATTGAGGGAGTGAGTCAATTTGTTGTCGTCGATGTGATTGTCTTCATACTCCAACATTTTCTCCTTCTCTTTGTCCAGCTTCAAACTCGGCTGAGATGTGCTTTGATCGCTTGGAGGCTCTTGTGTCCCACTAAGCCTTGTCATAATTGGGCTTTCTTCGAACATGCGCATGAGCCGATCTTCATCTTCTATCTCTATTTCAGCGTATTCCGGGTCGAGCGGAATTAGAGTCGAAGTTGTCTCTGGTGCGTACCAGGATGCAGACTCGACGAAAACAATGTCTCGACTTACTCGAACTTTTCGAGTTGAGGGATTATAGCACTTGCATCCTTCTTTCTCCAATGAGTATCCTATGAGGATACGTTTCTCTGACTTCGGGTCGAGCTTTTGTCGCATCTTGTCGGGAATATGCACAGGCAATCGAGCCAGAAACTCAGGCTTCTTTCCAAAAAACATCTCATATGGGGTTATGTCATGTACCCCTGAGGTTGTACACATGTTCATGAGGTATACACCTGTGTTAGCCGCTTCTACCTGGTATGATTTCGGGAGGTTCTTCTTGTTCATCATTGTGCGTGAAACCTCTACTATGCGCTGATTTTTCCGCTCGGCTACGTGGTTTTGTTGGGGTGTGTACCAGCATGAGAATTCTCATCGGAAGTGGCCGAACACTTCGCTCTTGTGTTTCATCAAGTAGATCCACTAGGTGTGCTTGGAGAAGCCATCGATGAACTTGACATAATATCGGCATCTGCCGAATGTGGTTGTCTGTGCCGAACCCCATAGATCTGAATGTACGACATCCAGGATCCCTTTGCTCACATTCCTCTATTTTGGAAATGGATGTCGGCGTTGTTTTCCGAATTAGCACGCCTCACATACGCCAATAATCTCCTTCTTGGTAAAGTTCAGGAGTCTGATTACGACTCCTTTTGATTTCATATTCTGGAGCTTCTGAAGTTTGATGTGGCCAATTCCCTTGTGCCACAGTTTCAAGTCAGTTTCGACTTTGATGCCATTAGCAAACATAGCAGACTTCACCTCGCTCGACTCGAGGATAAACATTCGGCCTTCTCGATGGCCATGAGCTATGACTCGATGGTCTTTTTCAATGAAGCTTCCATCAATGTTGAATCGTACTTGCATGCCTTATTCGACAATCTGGCCAATAGAGACCAGGTTTTTCGTGATGGTTGGGACATGCAGGAAGTTTTTGAGGTAGGTTTGTTTGTCATAGTTTCCGAATGAGACGTTCCCAATACGCCGTATTGTATGAGTCGTGTCATCGCCTATTTCGACATTTCTCGGCCGTTCGGGATTGCATAATTCTCAGAACCAATCTTCATGAGATTTCATATGATTGGATGCTTCTGTGTTTGATGCGTCTTGTTAGTAGTAGAAGTTGTGTTCACGGGGTTGCTCTTGGTTGTGTTGGCCTCATCTGAATCAACCTCTATTTCCTCGACCTTGTCCTCTTCCTCCATAAAGGTTCAAATATAGCATCTGACCATCATTTGAGTTGTTCCTTTGTCGATCATGATTTTCTTCGACCAACAATATCAACTAGAGATCAAAGAAGGAGGGAGGATTCTCTCTCGCGAGAAAGACCGACCTTATTGCGTTGAATCGCGGTGCCAAGCCTCCGAGGCATATTTGCCCCAATTCGACATCGTTGATGACGACATTAATCGACCCGAGCGCATCGCACAACTCCTTGATCTTCAAGGTGTAAGTGCCAATTGACATGTCCCTATGTTGAATACTATTTAGGTCCTGTCGGAGTTGGATCTTACGTGCAACCGTGTTGGCTGCGAAAATCTTCTTGAGATTGCCACTTGCGTCTTTCGACGTTTTCGTCTCTTGAATGTAGACCAACATGTGATGATGATCGCATGATGCAAGGCAGTAAAACACACGGCTCACGGTCTGCTCCCAAGTTGGGTAGTCAGCGTGTGTTGGGTTGGGTTGCGTTCCATGGGCACATTCAATATAGTTGCAGTAGTCTTGTCCAATAAGGTATTGATACATCTTGTACTCCCAAGATGCGAATTTTGTTCGATCTAGCTTCTCTGTAGAAAGAGCGCTTCCCATCTGAGTGTTAATGATTTCGATTTCTTCTCTGTTGCTTCAACTTGTTCTGATGATCGTCGGTGTTGTGATCACAACACAGTTGAGCAAGTTTGATCAGATAACCACATGCTTTGATACCATGTGTCGAGTCTTGAGAATACGAGAGAGAAAGACAAGATTATAATAGAAGGTATAGAGAGAGAGAGAGAAAGAAAGAAGAAAGAAAGATATATTAACGTCTTCTAAGGCCAAAATTGGTTTACAAAAAAATGTGATATTCACCCATTCATCGAAAGTAATATAAGACACAGAGAGAGAGAGAGAGAGAGAGAGAGAGAGAGAGAGAGAGAACACTAGAAATGGAAAGAGAGTTTATATTATAAGAGAGCAAGGGTTACAAAGAGTAGGCTAAAGGGCTACAAACAGTTGTTGAACCGAATGAGTTGTGATAAATGAATAGACACCTATTTATAGGTCCTTATGGAGTATCTAGAATGTTCTAAAATATTTTAGATAGTTATGATATTTAATATAATCATGGAATATGCTAGAATGTTCTAGAATACTTTAGCAGGTTTTGGAATACTCTAGAATGTTCTAGAATACTCTAAATATCTTGTAATACAAACTGCTGTTGAACCAAATGAGTTGTGATTAATGAATAGACACCTATTTAAAGGTCCTTATGGAGTATTCTAGAATGTTCTAGAATATTTTAGATAGTTATGATATTTAATATAATCATGGAATATGCTAGAATGTTCTAGAATACTTCATGCAACCGTTGCAAAAGCTTGTCGAACGTGTATATCATGATCCTCTTGAGTTTTTGAGTAGATTAAGATATCATCCAGGTAAATTATGACGAAAATATCGAGGAAATCTCGAAAAATGTCATTCTCCATATATTGGAAAATTGTTGGTGCATTCGTGAGACCAAATGGAATCACTGTATACTCAAAATGGCCATAGCGAGTACGGAAAGTAGTCTTCCATTCATCCCCAGGACAAATTCGAACAAGATTGTAAGCACCTCTAAGATCTAACATTTTGAAATACTTAGCTCCACTGGGGCATTCCAAAAGGCTCAAAATCAATGGTAGCGAATATCGGTTTCGAATAGTTACTTTATTCAATCCATAATAATCCACGACCAGACGAAGCGAACAATCTTTTTTCTTAACGAAAAATATGGGTGCGCCGGCAGGAGATCTTGAATGCCAAATAAACCCATTTGCCAAGTTCTCATCGATATATTCCCGAAGAACCTCTAACTCCGTGGGCGAAAGGTTATAAATTGGCCCCCATGGAGGCTCTTTTCCGGGCTGCAAATCAATTGGGCAATCATATGGTCAATGCTCTGGTAGTCTATTGGCCTTCACCTTATCAAACACATCGGAGAATTCTATATATTTCTTCGGTAGTTGGACCCCCGATTCTTGTGAGCTCGATGTGGGAGTTGCTAAAACTGCGAACACCAACATGGCTTCCTTCCGTCCTTCCTCACATAATTTTTGTCGAAATCTTTTGGAATGTCATATCCTTTGTTGGAGTTTTAAGAGACTCGGACTCTATTGTGACCTCTTCAATGGTTCTTTTTCTCCAATCAATAGTTGGGTTATGTAGCTCAGACCATGGAAGACCAAGAACTAGGGAGTGCTCTGGACTACTAATGATGTTGAATGAGATGACACTAGCCAAATTGCCGAGGACTACACGAAATGGTTCAGACTCTTCAACTATATCACCTGATGCTATGGGGTGTCCATCAATTACTCCAATAGACACTGGGCTTGGGAGCTTCTGCAACTGAATATTATGCATTACCACAAACTCACGATCCATGAAACAAGAGTTGGCTCCAGAGTCTAAGAGGGCAGAAGCTGGGAATCGATGGCACCTAGATGTGTTAAGCTCAACTTTGTGTTGTCTCGATTTCCATTGGAGTAGGGTCTTCCACCACACTTGAATTTGATACTTGGGGTGGAGTTGCGACCACCGAAGCATGTGTTTCTGTTGCTCGGAAGCATAACATTTGTTGGTGCTCAGAACGTCCCTCAAATAAGCTATTGTCACATCGCACGGCTTGGCTTACTGCTTTAGTAAGAGATTTTGGATCATCATGGAAGGTAAGAAGTAAATCCTTCACATCATTACGCAGACCTTGATGAAATTGGTCCATTAATGATGCCTTGTCCCATGGAATATCACATGCTAGAAGGTAAAAATCTGTTGCATAAGCGGAAGCAGGACGATCTCCTTGTCATAATTGTCGAATTTTGTTTATTGCGGTGCTCATACTATCAATGTCTCCAAAGTTGGCTTGGAAATCATTATTAAACCCTTCAAAATCTTCTAATAATGGTGAGTGCTTCTCTAGGAGTGGTGCAAACCATGCTAATACGGTACCCGTTAACAAGGTACCAACTAGTCCCACACGAGCAACATTAGTTGGGTAATGGCTAGGATGCAATTTAATCACAAGCCGTACCTGATTTAAAAATCCACGAAATTGAGACCTTGTACCATCAAACTTGGTCGGCAGACTAATCTTGGGTTCCTTCAGCGAGGTTTGAACTTCGGCCGCTTGTCGTTGCAATAGAGTAGTCTCCATGCACCCGTTGAGATAATTCTTCATATTGCTATACTTTCTCAAGACTTACTTGTTGTAGGTCTCCCAGCAATCTTTGATTTTCATGCTCCAGTGCCACGAATTTGGTTGTTAGCATGTCGAGCTCAGAGAGAACACGCATATATTCTTGCTTGTTGACGAACTCCATAGTTGCGAGAGAAAATTGTTAGATTTTCTTGAATAAGGTTAAGATAAGAAGAAGAAGTTGGAGAAGAAGAAAAGAGAGATATTGAGTTCAAACTGTTGAGACTTGAGAATAGGAGAGAGAAAGATAAGATTACAATAGAAGGTATAGAGAGAGAGAGAGAGAGAACACTAGAAATGGAAATAAAGTTTATATTATAAGAGAGCAAGGATTACAAAGAGTAGGCTAAGGGGCTACAAACTGGTGTTGAACCAAATGAGTTGTGATGAATGAATAGACACCTATTTATAGGTCCTTATGGAGTATTCTAGAATGTTCTAGAATATTTTAGATTTTTATGATATTTAATATAATCATGGAATATCCTAGAATGTTCTAGAATACTTTTTAAATGTTCCGGAATACTTTAGAATGTTCTAGAATACTCTAAATATCTTGTAATAACTAATAATACATTTATTATAACTATACATCATATATGTTATTATAATGGTTAAAGGTCTAACATATAGACCAAGATGTTTTGGGGTCGAATCCTTGTAAGGCCAAAATGTATGTCTTCATGACACCATGTAAAGAATCAACAGAGAGAGAGATCGAACAAGAAACTGTATATTACTTCCAACAACAACTAAGTTACAATGCGTTGGTTTAAAGGGCAAGTGCCCTTTCAACTATTTACAGAACTAGCCTAGTGTGTCCATGAGCTAGTGTGAAACCTATCTCTATGGGAAGTTGAGTTCGACTCTCAACAGAGGATAAAATGATAATTCGGAATAGGAAACCTCTACGACAAGTTTGGAAAAGATTTATTTATTCATTCATGTCACATGAGTATAAAATGTTTTCGTGTAGTTTCAAAATGTGAAAAGGAAACATTGTATGTGTAGGCTTGGCAATATATAAAATCGACATGGCCAATTAGCTCAGTTGGTTAGAGCGTCGTGCTAATAACGCAAATGTTGTATGTTCGAAACCTCCATTGGCCAAAATGAACTGGTCTTCGTCAGTACTTCCCAAGCTCTCTATCGACTTCACCATTCGAATAGTCATAAAGTTTGTTGACAACGATTATAAAAATTTAAAACAAAAGTATGTATGCTTCGGCATATTAAGGCAATATTATTGGTGATTGTTTATACTCATGTATGATAAAATTGTAACATGTTATCCAGAGTTTACCTTCAAGATCGGTTAAATTTGAGATTCAATTTATGACTTCTCGCAAGAGGAATCACTTATACCTGGTAGGGCACATTTTTGCATGTTGGCCATCCAAGGGCAATGCTAGTGTTTCATCAATGTTTATGCTCCAAATAACAAAACAGAAAGGGCAACATTGTGGGAACGCATCCGCTTACAAGTAGCAGATGTGGATGAGTGGTCCATTCGAGGGAATTTTAATATGATCGAATCCATTCATGATAGCGCTAACAACAACCCCATAGTTCTACAAGGAAGGGAACGTAAACAATGGGAGAAGATATGTGTGAAGTTAAAATCGTTGCCGGCTAGAACTGGTTGTACGTGTGTGGAATAATAGTCAATCTAATGGAAGGGAAAAACAGAATACAGAAACTGAGAATGACACAGATTTTAACGTGGAAACCCGAACTAGGAAAAAACCACGTGGAGTCCACAAACTCCGAAATAGAATACTATGAGAGAAAGGAATACAATCAGAGATCTCAGAGGCATTGACCTCAAGATCCTGCTTCGCCAACAGGCGGCTATGGAGCTCACACGCTTCCACTCACACTCATTCACTCTCACAGTTACGAAGGCAACAACCTCATCAACAGTAACTTTACAATAACGCACATATCTAACATGATTGCCCTAAGTACTTATATACTAATGTAACCTTTCGACTATTTACAAGTTTAGCCTTTCGTGTTGGCTATCTCCACGATTTCCGGTTTCGGCCATCAACACAGTTCTTCTCACTTCCCATCCGGAGGGACTTGTTTCCTAACAATGTGTACACCTTAACTTGTGAGACATCTGGCATTCTGACAACTTCCAACAAAAAACCGACTCTCTTTTATTCTCCCGATCAGACGGACAGAATAGCGGACCCAATCTATCTCGCATTGACCGCATTTATGTGGGCGAGGCTCTCGAAGTGAAGGGAGGGTGGTGTAGCATAACTCTAGGCAAGACTTTCTCTGATCATTACCCGGTCGTCGGTTAGCCATTCCAGCTTCACATCCCACACACTATTTACACAATTATAGAGGTGAAGGAACAAATCTCCAACCAATGGTCATTACCCTTCAATGACTCATCAACATCTGACAAACTTCTAGCTAAATTAACAAGAGCTTCAACTCTCCTACATGAGATTGTCAAGAGCAGAAGCCAGGATGCTCAGGAAAAGTGACTGAGGACAAAACAGGGACTAATAGCCTTACAATGACTCCAACAGAGATACCCGTCATGTAGCTGGATCGCAGGACAAGTTGCCATGGCCAAACATGAACTCAACATGGTGGAAAAGGAAATATATGATATGGAATTTCATGGAAGGATGGCGCGCTCGTTTCAAGTAGGGGACAAAACCACGAAGGAATTATTCCGCTCCAATGACCCGAGACACGCTAGCACAATGATGCACAGCCTCAACTGAGAGGATGGAACGACCACTTAGGATGGCGACGAAATGAGGAATATTGCCACAAGTTACTATAAGCGCCTACTTACCGAAGATACTATGGCCACAGGGGAAGACATAAGAAAAGTTATTATCCTCCAAAGCATACCCGCGAAAGTCACGAAGGAAATGAATACATGGCTCGTGCGGCCCCTATCAATCATCGAGATATGGGAGGCCCTCTCTAATTTGGATGCAAATATTTGCCCCGGAATCGACGACCTCACCCCTCACTTTTTCACATGCCTTTGGGACAGTACGAAAGAAGACCTCCTCCAGGAAAATGAGGAGATCATCACCTCTGGAAACATGCCAAAGGAATTTGGATAGGGGATGATACATCTCATTCCTAAAAGTGGTGGGAGTGCCAATGACATTAGCAAGTGATGACCCATAACTCTTCTCAATAATGTCTATAAGTTTCTCGCAGAAATCGTGGCACGCCGTTTAACACCACTTCTCCCTCAACTCATTCATCCATCCAAGATAGGTTTCATTAGAAATCAAGAGAATCCTAGATAACCTCTTCTCATTCTGGGAAGTAGTCGCCCTTGCCAAGTGTACCAACAACAAGGTAGCGGTGGTGCTACTAGATTTTGAGAAAGCATATGACAGGGTATGCTGAAACTTTCTAGAAAGTGTGATGGGGAAACTCGTCTTTCAATAGACATGGGTCAAAGGCATTGCAAAACTTTATAGGAACGACAACAACTACGTTTCACTAGCAGGTGAACGGGGCCCCTTTTTCCGAATATCCCGATCTGTACGACAGGGTTGCCCACTAGCTCCATCCTTATTTCTTCTAGACGCTAAAGCACTCTCTTGCTTTCTCAACTCGCAGCATCTCAACCTACGTGGTCTTCCCGTGCCTCATTCTCACCAAAGCATCCTCGATATAGAATTTGTAGATGACACAACGGTCTACCTGCAAGGGGACTTGGAAAACCTACAAAAGCGAGAAAGTGGGTTATCCATATTCTGCAAGAGATCCAATGCCATGATCAATTGGCACAAATCATGTGCAATATGGCTTTCTCATGAAACACATCCTACTTGGCACCCACATCCCACTTTAAAATGGATCACTCAAGGAGCGAGCACCAAATATTTTGGTTTCCAAATTGGTTTCAACATACTGCCGACCACTATGATTACACCCATTATTCATTCCATTCGACAAAAGTTGATACATTGGAGTTTGAAAAAACTGTTGCTAGCGGGTCAAATCATAGTGGCAAACCAGGTACTACTCGTAACAACATGGTACAATCTATCATGTTGGACAATCTCCAAGGAAAGTATACATCAGATTGAATGATTGGTATGCAACTACATTTGGTCTGGTAAGGTGGCGTGGCCTATACTCACAACTCCTAAATCGAGAGGGGGATTGGGTCTTATTGATCCCCTCTCACAATCAAAAGCCTTACTTGCCAAATTTGTGGTGCGAGGACTCCAACCAGGAAATGACTGTTGGAAAATGCTACTGCGATTACGTTTCACTTACTTCAAGCCACGAAAAGGGGTCAATTGGGCCCCCCAAACGGGATGGATTCTAAACATGGATCTGAAACCTAGTTTCTCCCGCCAATTCGAGGATAGATTCAGTGCATCCATGTGGAAGGCATGGTGTGGCATTAGACGAGGGCTCAAGTGTGATCATCCGAGTTCCGAACCTGCCTGGCTAAGTCCACGTATCCTACGGAACCCATGTATCAAGGATGAATCTCATTAACTACTTGGATCAAGTAAGGGATTGTCATGGGGATACATTGCAGAAGGTCTAGGAAAAAGTATAGAATGTTGGAGACGGTTTATGTCACTGCAACTACAAGATCAAGAAAACATACTCCATGGAATCAGGGGCGGATGGACTATGAGATTGGAAATCATTAATGCTCTACTGATTAGGGAAGCTGCTACTCAAACGACGACAATGGAGAAATGGATAGGCTACGAAGAGGAGGGATCTTTGATCCCGAGAGGTAGGGGAACACCAAACAGAATCGAAGGCTCTGAATTGCGAGCCGCACAGAAAAACGCAATCCCAGTACTCACTTATAGTTGTCATAAATGGATTGTCGATCCTGATCTGATCAAAGTACAACCCGATTGGCACATATGTACTCATGAAAACACATGGCTACGTAAGGTCAGTTTGGACCCATGGCAATGGACATGGCGTGATCCTTCCACGGGGCAAAGAAGCAAACCCATCCCTCTCTTCCAATTCACAACTAGATTGGGTAACCACATTCTACCCGCTCAAACTGCTCGAGAGCCGACTGCTACAAAAGTCTGGCACACATATCAAGTTCCTCACAGAATTATCACCAAGTTTTGGCAGAAAATCTGATGAACTGGTCTTCGTAACTACATCCCAAGTTGTCTAGCTACTTCACCATTCAAATAGCCAAAAAGTTTGTTGACAACGGCTAGAAAATTTTAAAACAAGAGTATGTATGTTACCGCATATTAAGGCGAGCTTATTGTCGTTTAGTTATACACCTTTAGGATAAAAATGTAACTTGTAATCGAGACATATCCTTCAATATTGGCTAAACTTAAGATTAAATTTATAACCTCTCATATAAAATTATCATTCATGATTTGATTTCCTTCGAATACAAATTGATAACCTCGAATTGCATAAAGGAAACCAAAATGATCATTCATGATTGGGTATACATGTTGAGAATAAATTAATAACTTGGAAAAGAAAAATATTCATTCATGATTGGGCATATTTCTTGAGAATATAGATTGGTCATTTCTAGATCAAAATCATCCTTCGTGATTGGGCTTACTTCAAATAGAAAAATTAAAACCAAAACATAACCTACTTCGCCATATTAAGTCGTGAACATTCACAATTCGGTATATATCCTAAGGATAAAATCATAACTTTTAGTTCCAATCAATCATTCTTGATTGGGTATGATTGTTTACGATAAAATGATAATTTCTAATACAAAATGATCATTAGAGAACACATCTACCCGTTCAGGATAAAATGATAATTAGGAAAAGGCAACACAAACACAAAACCTCTACAACAAGTTTGGAAAAGATTTATTTATTCATTCATGTCGCACAAGTATATAAAGTTTTCCTATACTTTCAAAATATGAAAAGCAAACCTTTCATGTATAGGCTTGGCAATCTTGAAATAGACATGGCGAATTAGCTCAATTGGTTAGAGAGTCGTCCTAATAACGCAAAGGTCGTAGGTTCGAAACCTCCATTGCCCACGATGAACTGGTGTTCGTTAGTATTTCCCAAGCTCTCTAACACCTTCACCATACGAATAGCCATAAAATTTGTTGACAACGACAAGAAAAATTTAACACATGATATTTTCGAATTGAATAAAGGAAACCAAATGGATCATTCATGATTGGGAAACCAAAACAATACATCTACACGATCAGGATAAAATGATAATACATCTCATATCCTGAGGGTAGAATCATAACCTTTAGTCTAAATCGATCATTCTTGATTGGGTATGCTTCTTTACGATAAAATGATAATTTCTAATACAAAACGATGATTAGAGAATACATCTACACGTTAAGGGTATATATCCTAAGGATAAAATCATAACTTTTAGTCCAAATCGATCATTCTTCATTGGGTATTCTTGTTTACGATAAAATGATAACTTCTAATACAAAATGATCATTAGAGAACACGTCTACATGTTGAGGATAAAATGATAATTAGGAAAAGGCAACACAAACACGAAACCTCTACAACAAGTTTGGAAAAGATTTATTTATTCATTCATGTCGCATGAGTATATAAAGTTTTTGTATACTTTCAAAATATGAAAAGGAAACCTTCAATGTGTAGCCTTGGTAAAATATGAAATAGACATGGCCAATTAGCTCAGTTGGTAAACGCGTCGTGCTAATAGCGCGACGGTTGCAGGTTTGAAACCTTCATTGGCCACAAAGAACTGGTCTTCGTTAGTATTTCCCAAGCTCTCTAAAACCTTCACCATACGAATAGTCATAAAGTTTCTTGACAACGACAAGAAAAATTTAAAATAGAAATATGTATGTTGCTGCATATTAAGGCGAGATTTTTGTCGATTGGTTATACACCTTTAGAATAAAATAGTAACTTGTAATCCACACATATCTTTCAAGATTAGCTAAAATTGAGATTAAATTGATAACTTCTCATATAAAATGATCAGTCATTATTTCGTTTCTGTCATATACAAAGTGATAGTTTCGAATTGAATAAAGGAAACCAAAAGGATCATTCATAATTGGGAAACCAAAACAATACATCTACACGATAAGGATAAAATGATAATACATCTCCACGTTAAGGGTATATATCCTGAGGGTAGAATCATAACCTTTAGTCTAAATCGATCATTCTTGATTGGGTATGCTTCTTTACGATAAAATGATAATTTCTAATACAAAACGATGATTAGAGAATACATCTACACGTTAAGGGTATATATCCTAAGGATAAAATCATAACTTTTAGTCCAAATCGATCATTCTTCATTGGGTATTCTTGTTTACGATAAAATGATAACTTCTAATACAAAATGATCATTAGAGAACACGTCTACATGTTGAGGATAAAATGATAATTAGGAAAAGGCAACACAAACACGAAACCTCTACAACAAGTTTGGAAAAGATTTATTTATTCATTCATGTCGCATGAGTATATAAAGTTTTTGTATACTTTCAAAATATGAAAAGGAAACCTTCAATGTGTAGCCTTGGTAAAATATGAAATAGACATGGCCAATTAGCTCAGTTGGTAAACGCGTCGTGCTAATAGCGCGACGGTTGCAGGTTTGAAACCTTCATTGGCCACAATGAACTGGTCTTCGTTAGTATTTCCCAAGCTCTCTAAAACCTTCACCATACGAATAGTCATAAAGTTTCTTGACAACGACAAGAAAAATTTAAAATAGAAATATGTATGTTGCTGCATATTAAGGCGAGATTTTTGTCGATTGGTTATACACCTTTAGAATAAAATAGTAACTTGTAATCCACACATATCTTTCAAGATTAGCTAAAATTGAGATTAAATTGATAACTTCTCATATAAAATGATCAGTCATTATTTCGTTTCTGTCATATACAAAGTGATAGTTTCGAATTGAATAAAGGAAACCAAAAGGATCATTCATAATTGGGAAACCAAAACAATACATCTACACGATAAGGATAAAATGATAATACATCTCCACGTTAAGGGTATATATCCTGAGGGTAGAATCATAACCTTTACTGAAAATCGATAATTCTTGATTGGGTATGCTTCTTTACGATAAAATGATAATTTCTAATACAAAACGATGATTAGAGAATACATCTACACGTTAAGGGTATATATCCTAAGGATAAAATCATAACTTTTAGTCCAAATCGATCATTCTTCATTGGGTATTCTTGTTTACGATAAAATGATAACTTCTAATACAAAATGATCATTAGAGAACACGTCTACATGTTGAGGATAAAATGATAATTAGGAAAAGGCAACACAAACACGAAACCTCTACAACAAGTTTGGAAAAGATTTATTTATTCATTCATGTCGCATGAGTATATAAAGTTTTTGTATACTTTCAAAATATGAAAAGGAAACCTTCAATGTGTAGCCTTGGTAAAATATGAAATAGACATGGCCAATTAGCTCAGTTGGTAAACGCGTCGTGCTAATAGCGCGACGGTTGCAGGTTTGAAACCTTCATTGGCCACAATGAACTGGTCTTCGTTAGTATTTCCCAAGCTCTCTAAAACCTTCACCATACGAATAGTCATAAAGTTTCTTGACAACGACAAGAAAAATTTAAAATAGAAATATGTATGTTGCTGCATATTAAGGCGAGATTTTTGTCGATTGGTTATACACCTTTAGAATAAAATAGTAACTTGTAATCCACACATATCTTTCAAGATTAGCTAAAATTGAGATTAAATTGATAACTTCTCATATAAAATGATCAGTCATTATTTCGTTTCTGTCATATACAAAGTGATAGTTTCGAATTGAATAAAGGAAACCAAAAGGATCATTCATAATTGGGAAACCAAAACAATACATCTACACGATAAGGATAAAATGATAATACATCTCCACGTTAAGGGTATATATCCTGAGGGTAGAATCATAACCTTTACTGAAAATCGATAATTCTTGATTGGGTATGCTTCTTTACGATAAAATGATAATTTCTAATACAAAACGATGATTAGAGAATACATCTACACGTTAAGGGTATATATCCTAAGGATAAAATCATAACTTTTAGTCCAAATCGATCATTCTTCATTGGGTATTCTTGTTTACGATAAAATGATAACTTCTAATACAAAATGATCATTAGAGAACACGTCTACATGTTGAGGATAAAATGATAATTAGGAAAAGGCAACACAAACACGAAACCTCTACAACAAGTTTGGAAAAGATTTATTTATTCATTCATGTCGCATGAGTATATAAAGTTTTTGTATACTTTCAAAATATGAAAAGGAAACCTTCAATGTGTAGCCTTGGTAAAATATGAAATAGACATGGCCAATTAGCTCAGTTGGTAAACGCGTCGTGCTAATAGCGCGACGGTTGCAGGTTTGAAACCTTCATTGGCCACAATGAACTGGTCTTCGTTAGTATTTCCCAAGCTCTCTAAAACCTTCACCATACGAATAGTCATAAAGTTTCTTGACAACGACAAGAAAAATTTAAAATAGAAATATGTATGTTGCTGCATATTAAGGCGAGATTTTTGTCGATTGGTTATACACCTTTAGAATAAAATAGTAACTTGTAATCCACACATATCTTTCAAGATTAGCTAAAATTGAGATTAAATTGATAACTTCTCATATAAAATGATCATTCATTATTTCGTTTCTGTCATATACAAAGTGATAGTTTCGAATTGAATAAAGGAAACCAAAAGGATCATTCATAATTGGGAAACCAAAACAATACATCTACACGATAAGGATAAAATGATAATACATCTCCACGTTAAGGGTATATATCCTGAGGGTAGAATCATAACCTTTACTGAAAATCGATAATTCTTGATTGGGTATGCTTCTTTACGATAAAATGATAACTTCTAATATAAAACGATTATTAGACAATACATCTACACGTTGATGATAAAATGATAATACATCTACATGTTAAAGGTATATATCCTGAGGATAAAATCATAGCTTTTAGTTCAAATCGATCATTCTTCATTGGGTATGCTTGTTTACGATAAGATGATAACTTCTAATACAAAATGATCATTAGAGAACACATCTACAGGTTGAGGATAAAATGATAATTAGGAAAAGGCAACACAAATAGGAAACCTCTACAACAAGTTTGGAAAAGATTTATTTATTCATTCATGTCGCACGAGTATATAAAGTTTTTGTATACTTTCAAAATATGAAAAGGAAACCTTTCATGTGTAGGCTTGGCAAAATATGAAATAGAAATGGCCAATTAACTCAGTTGGTTAGAGCGTCGTGCTAATAACGCGAAGGTCGCAGGTTCGAAACCTCCATTGGCCATGATGAACTGGTCTTCGTTAATATTTCCCAAGCTCTCTATCACCTTCACCATACGAATAGCCATAAAGTTTTTTGACAACAACAAGAAAAATCACCATACGAATAGCCATAAAGTTTGTTAACAACGACAAGAAAAATTTAAAACAGAAATATGTATGTTGCCGCATATTAAGGCGAGATTATTGTTGATTGGTTACACACCTTAAGAATAAAATAGTAACTTGTAATCGACACATATCCTTCAAGATTGGCTAAAATTGAGATTAAATTGATAACTTTTCATATAAATTGATCATTCATGATTTGGTTGCAGAGAGAAAATCCCCACATATCGAGACCTTGTCCTATCGCGAACCAAGGAGAACAGACGTAGATAGACGTGTGAAGATCATTCACAGAGAGCTCGCACACAGAGAACCCCCTCCCTCAGAACTTTCTCTCTCACACTCTCCCCAACACCAAACCTCGCCAACGCTCTCCTACCTCGACGCAGAGATGGATTGCCAAACACTGTCTGAAGCCACCAAGAAATGGCTACGGCAGCACGGACTAGAGGGTTTCCTAACGATCATGGAGGCGGTGCCACACAAGGAGGCCGAAAAGATTATCAAAGAAATCGACACAGAAGTGATCACGGAGGAGGCGATCCGTGCGCTAATAGGCGTTCCGGAGGGAGGCATCTACACGATTGACAATCCTACCTCCGAGCAACTCATCAAATATTTCGGTCAGTACTCTCTCGCCAGCAAGGGCTACAGGACACAGGGTGGCAAAGATATGCTATTCCGTGAAATTGCCCGTGTGCTCCATGAGTTCGGCCACGTGTACCCTCGACCCCCCGTCATGCCTCAGAACCGAGCAGGCTTGATCATCGCAACGTACGAAGGGGTCAAGGTGGATTGGCTAGTGCTGATCGCCGATGGGATGTGTACGACAATTGATATAGTAAGAGGAAAGGATGGCAAGGAAAGCCGGAAAATATGGCATGCGGTGACGCAATGGCTCACCCTATTGGCGCCACCGGTCGAGCCCGTCTAAACCAAGAAGCGGGGAAGAGCAACGGACAGCACCCCGAAACCTGCTTCGAAACGGCAACAACTGTTGGCCTCCAAGGCCACTAAGGGGAAGACGGCCGACGCAAAGAAGGCGGCAAAGGAGCGCGCCAGCCGGAAGCGGCCGACGGCAACACAGGAGGAGACACTGGCACGGCCCCTGAAGAGCCCACTCCATCGACCGGTGCAACAAGAAACGGACACCTTGGCGGCAAGAATGAATTTCGGGACTCAGGCAGAGGAAATGGAGGAAGAACCCATGGAGCACCTCCAGCGGCGGCCGGTGAAGAGCACCGCTGAATCAGCCGAGAAGCGTTCGGACCTACAGAAGGATAGAACGCCAGCAACTCACACTGAGCATCCCATGCCAAGGGAGGCACCAGAACCGGTTTGGATGGAACCGGTCACATAAGTCCCTGCGCAAGAGGCAGCACCGGCAAGCCCCGTAACTCAAGAGCCGGATACACAAAGGCCAACCTTCCCAGCCGGCCAAGAACAAGCAGACAAGGGACGGCTAGCCGAAACACACTCAGAGCCGGAACGGCAAAGTGGTCAGCTGGCAGAGCCAGAAGGGCAGCTCGACGCAGTAAGGCGGAACCAGCCACCAGCGAGTGAACCCATCAACCAACCCTCTGTGCAAGCGCAACAATAGTGCATCGACAGCCAATGGAATGGTTGCTCGTCACAACCGATGAACTGTAGACAACTCGGTCAAGGATACGGTGCCTCGAACAAGACTTGGATCGGATCACAGGAGACATGGCCAAAATGGCCTTAACTGCAACGTAGATCCAAGCACCGGTGACTCCGGTTGATGTATAGAGGAACAAGACCCCAGAGACACAAATTTTCCCGGAGAAAGATGCGGCGCAAGCCCAAGAGCTTGCAGAATTATGAGATGAACTTGCCACACAAGAAGCATTACGGAGCCGCGAACGCGACTTGAAGAAGGTGGCCAAAGAAGAATTGAAAAAGAGTGTTGAGAACCTCCGCCGGGCAGAGGAAAACCTGCGTAAAGGACATCATGCTTACGACCAGCTAAAGGAGGAAGAAGAGAAATTGTTGTAGGAAAAAGACAAGCTGCGACGGATGGTGGAGACGAAAATCGAGAGGCTGAAGGAGGAACTCCGTCACCAGAAGGACCGGGAGAACCGCGCGCACCGGCGGATCAACTAGAGGCTGAAGCAGAAGACCGATGATTTTGATCATCTGCATCGGGACTACAAGCAGCTGGAGACAGAGTATAAGCAACAACAAGAACGAATGGCCAAGCTCGGCAAGAAGTTGATAGGGCCACAACGGCACTCGCCGAAGAACGAGCTGAGAGTTCCAAGCTATTGGAGGAAGCGGCGAATGACTGGATGGAGCTCCACAAACAGAACCATGAAGACAAGGAAAGAGCGACAATGGTATTACAGAGGTTGCAAACAACCTATCAAAATCAATTGTCGCATTATAGGGAGCAGGAGGCGGACACGGTCCGAGTCATTAAGCAATTGAAGGAGGAGCGACAAGCCGCAGAAAATAAATCACGGATGGGAGCCGAACGGATCCAATGCATCCTCCGGTCATGGCTCACTAAGAACAAAAGCTTCATTGACGACAACTCTGTGCGTTGGTGGAGGAAATGGGCGCAGAATACGGCAGAACTCCAATTGCTCAGGGCGGACGTAGAAAACCGGCGGAAGGAGGGTGACGACTGTTATACGCTGACCTCAGAGGACTTCACCGCCATAAGGGATGAGCTGGCGGAAGATTTCACAGCCCTGGCGGATGAACAATTGGTATATGTCCGGAAGCTCGTAGCTCAACTAGACGACGATTGGCTGGAGGCTCAAATCCAGTTTGAGAGCTATGAGCGGTCCCGGCTTCGGGAAGAAAAAGCGAGAAAGGTGGCACTGGTCAACCTTAGTGATAAGAAACCGTCGCCGGTACTAGGACCAGATGGGGACCAGGCCGGGGTCAGTCAGCCAGAGACAACTCCGACAGAGGAACCAACGAAGAAAACGTCGGTGCCAAAGGCACAAACGAAGCCGCAGACTGAGCCATTGGAAATTTTAGAGCAAGGAATTCTGAACATTTTGGACGAAGCGTAAAAGGGCCGGATAATGGGTTCGACGTACAAGGTACTATCCCATGGGCATACCATGTGTTACCGGCCGGCAAGAAGGCTTAAGGAGGTCCAAACCAGAGTGTGAAAGGAATAGTTATTCGGGAACTGTTGTAATTAGTATTCTTATAATATATACTAATATATGAGAAGATGTGGACGGACAGACCGGAATGAGTATACCAATCCGGATTCGGACCGATCCGGAAAAGGTGCCAGTTGGCACCATTTTGTAATTCGCACCGGAGACCAATATAAAGGCCCGGTTACAATGTAATGGAAAGCAGATAACTAATAGAACTTATTGCCTTAATCTGTCAGTGTTGATTACCGTTCTCTGCTTATTGTATATCTTACGGGTCTTAATGATGTATTCTTAAGTAATCGATTAAGGTCTAATTAACCGTTGTGCCATAAGTCATTCTACCGTACCACCGTTTGGTGAAATGTCTTAAGGGGACACCCTGTGTTAGGCTGTTGTCTGGCCCTAGCAATACCATATATCCTAAGGATAAAACAATAACTTTTATAAAGTTTTTGTATACTTTCAAAATATGAAAAGGAAACCTTTCATGTGTAAGCTTGGCAAAATATTAAAAAGACATGGCCAATGAGCTCAGTTGGTTAGAGCGTCGTGCTAATAACGCGAAGGTCGCAGGTTCGAAACCTCCATTGGCCACGATGAACTGGTCTTCCTTACTATTTCCCAAGCTCTCTAACACCTTCACCATATGAATAGGCACAAAGATGGTAGACAACGACAAGCAAAATTTAAAACAGAAATATGTAAGTTGCCGCATATTACGGTGAGATTATTGTTGATTGGCTACACACCTTTAGAATCAAATAGTAACGTGTAATCCACGCATATCCTTCAAGATTGGCTAAAATTGAGATTAAATTGATAACTTTTCATATCAAATGATCATTCATTATTTTGTTTCCGTCGATTACAAAGAGATAATCTCGAATGGAATGAAGGAAACCAAAAGGATCATTCATGATTGGGAAACCAAAAGAATACATCCACACGATGAGGATAAAATGATAATACATCTCCACGTTAAGGGTATATATCCTGAGGGTAGAATCATAACCTTTAGTCCAAATTGATCATTGTTGATGGACTATGCTTCTTTACGATAAAATGATAACTTCTAATACAAAATGATGTTTAGAGAATACATCTACACGTTGACGATAAAATGATAATACATCTACATGTTAAGGGTATATATCCTCAGGATAAAATCATATCTTTTAGTCCAAATCGATCATTCTTTATTGGGTATGCTTATTTACGATAAAATGATAACTTCTAATACAAAATGATCATTAGACAACACATCTACACGTTGAGCATAAAATGATAATTAGGAAAAGGCAACACAAACAGGAAACCTCCAGAACATGTTTGGAAAAGATTTATTTATTCATTCATGTTGCACGAGTATATAAAGTTTTTGTAAACTTTCAAAATATGAAAAGGAAACCTTTCATGTATAAGCTTGGAAAAATATTAAATAAACATGGCCAATTAGTTCAGTTGGTAAGAGCGTCGTGCTAATAACGCGAAGGTCGCAGGTTCGAAACCTCCATTGGCCACGATGAACTGGTCTTCGTTTGTATTTCCCAAGCTCTCTAACACCTTCACCATATGAATAGGCACAAAGTTGGTAGACAACGACAAGAAAAATTTAAAACAGAAATATGTAAGTTGCTGCATATTAAGGTGAGATTATTGTTGATTGGCTACACACCTTTAGAATCAAATAGTAACGTGTAATCCACGCGTATCCTTCAAGATTGGCTAAAATTGAGATTAAATTGATAACTTTTCGTATAAAATGATCATTCATGATTTGGTTTCCATCGAATACAAAACGATAATCTCGAATGGAATGAAGGAAACCAAAAGGATCATTCAGTATTGGGAAAGCAAAAGAATACATCCACACGATGAGGATAAAATGATAATACATCTCCACGTTAAAGGTATATATCCCGAGGGTAGAATCGTAACCTTTAGTCCAAATCGATCATTGTTGATTGGGTATGCTTCTTTAGCATAAAATGATAACTTCTAATACAAACTGATGATTAGAGAATACATCTACACGTTGACGATGAAATAATAATACATCTACACGTTAATGGTATATATCCTGAGGATAAAATCATAACTTTTACTCCAAATCGATCATTCTTCATTGGGTATGCTTATTTACGATAAAATCATAACTTCGAAGACAAAACGATAATTAGACAACACATCTACACGTTGAGCATAAAATGATAATTAGGAAAAGGCAACACAAACAGGAAACCTCCATAACATGTTTGGAAATGATTTATTTATTCATTCATGTCGCATGAGTATATAAAGTTTTTGTATACTTTCAAAATATTAAAAGGAAACCTTTCAGGTGTTGTCTTGCCAAAATATGCAATAGACATGGACAATTAGCTCAGTTGGTTAGAGCGCCGTGCTAATAACGCGAAGGTCGCAAGTTCGAAACCTCCATTGGCCACGAAGAACTGGTCTTCGTTAGTATTTCCCAAGCTCTCGAACACCTTCACCATACGAATAGCCATAAAGTTTGTCGACAACGACAAGAAAAATTTAAAATAGAAATATATATGTTGACGCATATTAAGGCGATATTATTGTCCATTGGCTACACACCTTTAAAATAAAATAGTAACTTGTAATCCACACATATCCTTCAAGATTGCCTAAAATTGAGATTAAATTGATAACTTCTCATATAAAATGAGCATTCAAGATTTGGTTTCCGTCGAATACAAAGCGATAATCTCGAATTGAATGAAGGAAACCAAAAGGATCATTCATGATTGGGAAACCAAAACAATACACCTACACGATGAGGATAAAATGATAATACATCTCCACGTTAAGGGTATATATCGTGACAGTAGAATCCTAACCTTTAGTCAAAATCGATCATTCTTGATTGGGTATGCTTCTTTACGATAAAATGATAACTTCTAATACAAAACGATGTTTAGAGAATACATCTACACGTTGACGAGAAAATGATAATACATCTACAAGTGAAGGGTATATATCTTGAGGATAAAATCATAACTTTTACTCCAAATCGATCATTCTTCATTGGGTATGCTTGTTTACGGTAAAATGATAACTTCTAATACAAAACGATCATTACAGAACACATCTACAGGTTGAGGATAAACTGATAATTAGGAAAAGGCAACACAAACAGGAAACCTCTACAACATGTTTGGAAAAGATTTATTTATTCATTCATGTCGCACGAGGATATAAAGTTTTTGTATACTTTCAAAATATGAAAAGGAAACCTTTCATGTGTCAGCTTGGCAAAATATTAAAAAGACATGGCCAATTAGCTCAGTTGGTTAGAGCGTCGTGCTAATAACGCGAAGGTCGCAGGTTCGAAACCTCCATTGGCCACGATGAACTGGTCTTCGTTAGTATTTCCCAAGCTCTCTAACACCTTCACCATATGAATAGGCACAAAGTTGGTAGACAACGACAAGCAAAATTTAAAACAGAAATATGTAAGCTGCCGCATATTAAGGCGAGATTATTGTTGATTGGCTACACACCTTTAGAATCAAATAGTAACGTGTAATCCACGCATATCTTTCAAGATTGGCTAAAATTGAGATTAAATTGATAACTTTACATATAAAATGATCATTCATTATTTGGTTTCCGTCGATTACAAAGAGATAATCTCGAATGGAATGAACGAAACCAAAAGGATCATTCATGGTTGGGAAACCAAAAGAATACATCCACACGATGAGGATAAAATGATAATACATCTCCACGTTAAGGGTATATATCCTGAGGGTAGAATCATAACCTTTAGTCCAAATTGATCATTGTTGATTGACTATGCTTCTTTACGATAAAATGATAACTTCTAATACAAAACGATGATTAGAGAATACATCTACACGTTGACGATAAAATGATAATACATCTACACGTTAAGGGTATATATCCTCTGGATAAAATCATATCTTTTAGTCCAAATCGATCATTCTTTATTGGGTATGCTTAGTTACGATAAAATGATAACTTCTAATACAAAATGATCATTAGACAACACATCTACACGTTGAGCATAAAATGATAATTAGGAAAAGGCAACACAAACAGGAAATCTCCAGAACATGTTAGGGAAAGATTTATTTATTCATTCATGTCGCAAGAGTACATAAAGTTTTTGTATACTTTCAAAATATGAAAAGGAAACCTTTCATGTATAAGCTTGGCAAAATATTAAATAAACATGGCCAATTAGCTCAGTTGGTAAGAGCATCGTGCTAATAACGCGAAGGTCGTAGGTTCGAAACCTCCATTGGCCACGATGAACTGGTCTTCGTTAGTATTTCCCAAGCTCTCTAACACCTTCACCATATGAATAGGCACAATGTTGGTAGACAACGACAAGAAAAATTTAAAAATAGAAATATGTATGTTGCTGCATATTAAGGCGAGATTATTGTTGATTGGCTACACACCTTTACAATCAAATAGTAACGTGTAATCCACGCATATCCTTCAAGATTGCCTAAAATTGAGATTAAATTGATAACTTTTCGTATAAAATGATCATTCATGATTTGGTTTCCGTCGATTACAAAACGATAATCTCGAATGGAATGAAGGAAACCAATAGGATCATTCATGATTGGGAAACCAAAAGAATACATCCACACGATATTAAGGCGATATTATTGTCCATTGGCTACACACCTTTAGAATAAAATAGTAACATGTAATCCACACATATCCTTCAAGATTGCCTAAAATTGAGATTAAATTGATAACTTCTCATATAAAATGAGCATTCATGATTTGGTTTCCGTCGAATACAAAGCGAAAATCTCGAATTGAATGAAGGAAACCAAAAGGATCATTCATGATTGGGAAACCAAAAGAATACATCCACACGATGAGGATAAAATGATAATACATCTCCACGTTAAGGGTATATATCCCGAGGGTCGAATCGTAACCTTTAGTTCATATCGATCATTGTTCATTGGGTATGCTTCTTTACCATAAAATGATAAATTCTAATACAAAACGATAATTAGAGAATATATCTACACGTACGAGTATATAAAGTTTTTGTATACTTTCAAAATATGAAAAGGAAACCTTTTAGGTGTAGGCTTGCCAAAATATGAAATAGACATGGATAATTAGCTCAGTTGGTTAGAGCGTCATGCTAATAACGCGAAGGTCGCAGGTTCGAAACCTCCATTGGCCACGATGAACTGGTCTTCGTTAGTATTTCCCAAGCTCTCGAACACCTTCACTATACGAAAAGCCATAAAGTTTGTCGACAAATACAGGCAAAATTTAAAATACAAATATGTATGTTGCCGCATATTAAGGCGATATTATTGTCCATTTGCTATACACCTTTACAATAAAATAGTAACTTGTAATCCACACATATCCTTCAAGATTGGCTAAAATTGATATTAAATTGATAACTTCTCATATAAAATGATCATTCATGATTTGGTTTCCGTCGAATACAAAGCGATAATTTCGAATTGAATGAAGGAAACCAAAAGGATCATTCATGATTGGGAAACCAAAACAATACATCTACACGATGAGGATAAAATGATAATACATCTCCACGTTAAGGGTATATATCGTGACGGTAGAATCCTAACCTTTAGTCAAAATCGATCATTCTTGATTGGGTATGCTTTTTTACGATAAAATGATAACTTCTAATACAAAACGATGATTAGAGAATACATCTACACGTTGACGAGAAAATGATAATACATCTACAAGTGAAGGGTATATATCCTGAGGATAAAATCATAACTTTTAGTCCAAATCGATCATTCTTCATTGGGTATGCTTGTTTACGATAAAATGATAACTTCTAATACAAAACGATCATTAGAGAACACATCTACAAGTGAGGATAAAATGATAATTAGGAAAAGGCAACACAAACAGGAAACCTCTACAACATGTTTGCAAAAGATTTATTTATTCATTCATGTCGCACGAGGATATAAACTTTTTGGATAGTTTCAAAATATGAAAAGGAAACCTTTCATGTGTCGGCTTCGCAAAATATTAAATAAACATGGCCAATTAGCTCAGTTGGTTAGAGCGTCGTGCTAATAACGCGAAGGTCGCAAGTTCGAAACCTCCATTGGCCACTAGGAAATGGTCTTCGTTAGTATTTCCCAAGCTCTCTGACAACTTCACCATACGAATAGCCATAACGTTTGGAGACAACGACAAGCAGAATTTAAAACAAAAATATGTATGTTGGCGCATATTAAGGCGAATTTATTGTCGATTGGTTGCACACCTTTAGAATAAAATAGTAACTTGTAATCCACACATATCCTTCAAGATGGCCTAAAATTGAGATTAAATTGATAACTTCTCGTATAAAATGATCATTAATGATTTGGTTTCCGTCGAATACAAAGCGATAGATTCTAATTGAATGAAGGAAACCGAATAGATCATTCATGATTGGGAAACCAAAAGAATACATCTACACGATTAGGTAGTATCATATAATGATTGAGGATAAAATGATAATTAGGAAAAGGCAACACAAACAGGAAACCTCTACAACATGTTTGGAAAAGATTTATTTATTCATTCATGTCACATGAGTATATAAAGTTTTTGTATCCTTTCAAAATATGAAAAGGAAACCTTTCATGTGTCGGCTTGGCAAAATATTAAATAGACATGGCCAATTAGCTCAGTTGGTTAGAGCGTCGTGCTAATAACGCGAAGGTCGCAGGTTCGAAAACTCCATTGGCCACGATGAACTGGTCTTCGTTAGTATTTCTCAAGCTCTCTAACACCTTCACCATATGAATAGCCATAAAGTTTTGTAGACAACGCCAAGCAAAATTTAAAACAGAAATATGTATGTTGTCGGATATTAAGGCGAGATTATTTTCCATTGGCTACACACCTTTAGAATAATATAGTAACTTGTACATATCCTTCAAGATTGCCTAAAATTGAGATTAAATTGATAACTTCTCATATAAAATGATTATTCATGATTTTTTTCCGTCGAATACAAAGCGATAATCTCGAATTGAATGAAGGAAACCAAAAGGATCATTCATGATTGGGAAACCAAAACAATACATCTACACGATGAGGATAAAATGATAATACATCTCCACGTTAAGGGTATATATCGTGACGGTAGAATCCTAACCTTTAGTCAAAATCGATCATTCTTGATTGGGTATGCTTTTTTACGATAGAATGATAACTTCTAATACAAAACGATGATTAGAGAATACATCTACACGTTGACCAGAAAATGATAATACATCTACACGTGAAGGGTATATATCCTCAGGATAAAATCATAACTTTTAGTCCAAATCGATCATTCTTCATTGGGTATGCTTGTTTACGATAAAATGATAACTTCTAATACAAAACGATCATTAGAGAACACATTTACACGTTGAGCATAAAATGATAATTAGGAAAAGGCAAGACAAACAGGAAACCCCGTGGGCTTCACTGTCAAAACGTGTATGATAGCACGTGAGTTCATGAAAAGCGGTTTAAATTAACCATTGAGATACAAAATGTATGTATGTAAGGGTATTAAAAAATACATAAGAAATATATTTGCATAAGGGCATTATTAATTGTGTTAGAAAAAAAAATACATAAGCCCATGAAATATTAGATATTTCAATGAGATAATAAAGAATATATTCTATAAACAATTGTGAAATTTGGAATAGCATATTGTATACATATATACATATACATGATATATACCTACATTTAAACATTACATCTATGAATATACATATACATATATTACACCCATTTATGCATACCGACTAAACATGAATATATGCACAAATATATATTATATCATATGTAAATACGTACATACACATACATAAATACATATATGTAAATGCATAATGCTACATACATACAAACAAGTTACACACACATGCACACACACATACACGCACAGACACATAATTAAATTACATACTACATATCATATAATCCATACGTATTACACAATATACAAAACATATACCTCCCATTGGTTTTCACTTAGGGCATGGTGGTTTGGACATCTCTTGTCCGTGATGCATTTCATTATGACACTGAATCTATGGACCATGGATTTTACACTAAATCTAGAAGTGTTCATACAATACCATTGTTGTCATTACAGTTTATAGGAACACGAAAGGAAGTTCAACCCGTATGGGAGATATTTAGTACCACTATATATCACATTTGGAAGGTTAGGTGCTCTCTTATTTTCCATCAGCTTAAAACACCACCGGCTGAATTGGTTTCAAATATTTGGTTAGACATAGTTCATACTTTGAAGGGACAATGGGATGGTATTGTTGGAGATTTTGATGCTAAAATTTCTCAACGGCATGACTTTATCACTATATGGAAAGCTACTCCATTCATGATAGCCAACTATGGTACTCCTTATTGGCATTTTCAACCTCTAAAATGGTTGTTTCTCCCCCCCAATCACATAGAATTTAAATATTGTAAAAATGGTTACACTAATGACAGGATATCTTCTTAAAATAAATAAATAAATAAATATATACAAAACATATACCTACATACACACACAAACACACACACATATATGTATATATGTATGTACATACATATTCGGCATATCACCATATATACAAATTACAATACTTACATATACATATACATACACACACACATCGGATATATGAGTGCATATTACTTACATGTTACAAACATACATCCATATACGATCCATACACATACTAAGCATGAAAATATCACAAAAATATACATACATAAATACATTACATATATACACATACGTACGTTCATACATGTGCATATATATATTCATTCATAGATTGCTATGCATATATACGTACATATGCCTACAATGTTACATATACAAATTGTACAAACATATATCCATACACATACATACATACATACATTACATATGTAAATGTATATCACCACATACACAAACATAGACACACACATGGTCATACACTATTACAGTACATATATACATACACATACATACATTAGATATATACAAACATACATATTATGCACATATTATAAACACACATCCAGACACATTAAATCATGTACTTTGACACATGCATATATGCATACACATACATAGATATTCCACATATCACCGTATGTATAGGTCATACAAGCTCATACAAATTACAATACTTTCATATAGACATACACACACACACACACACATTAAATATATGTATACTCGACATCAATATTCCTTCACTCGACATCAAGAAATGGCGGCCGATTACACTACTAAATACAATGTATAAAATTTTGGCTAAAGCAATTAGTATACGACTCAGCACCATAATGCCTACAGTTATACATCCGACTCAAACAGGATTCCTTCGAGAAAGAAGTATTTTGGATAGTGTGTACACATTTTGGGAATCTGTGGCCTTGGCAACTAAATCTAATCAAAAGTTGGTTGTTCTTATGCTTGATTTTGAGAAAGCATATGATCGTGTTGACTGGGAATTTTTACAAGGGGTATTGATTCGCTTTGGATTTTCAAAAGAATGGATAAAAGGTATTTCCTCATTATATAATGCTGCACAAAGCCGAGTCTTGTTGGCTGGAGATTATGGCCCTTTGTTTTATATTTCTCGATCAGTTCGTCAGGGTTGTCCACTGGCTCCCTTTCTATTCCTGTTTTCTGCTGAGGCAATGATTTCTTTTTTGAATGCTGCTGATATTGGTATACGTGGACTATGCACTCCCCTCTCACATATAGAAGTAAGGGATGCTGAATTTGCAGATGACACTGCCCTATACTTAAAAGGTGATTTGGAAAATTTGGAAAAAACAGAAGTGGCCATATCCACATTCTGTAAGGCTTCAGGTGCATTGGTTAATTGGAACAAGTCCTTTGCATTTTGGGTGGGAGATGTAAATCCTCCGTTATGGAACCCGCACCCGCAATTTCGATGGATACCATCAGGTTGCCTAGTTCAGTACCTAGGATGTACTATAGGTGTTGATCTTTCGATGGAAAATCAAGTGGCTCCCCTCTTATTGTCTTTGAGGCAAAAACTGTTATTATGGAGTTCAGCTAAGTTGTCTTTTGCTGGTAGGGTTATAGTTGCCAATCAGGTGTTATTGGCGTCAACCTGGTATGTTTTGTCATGTTGGATATTCTCCAAGTCATGTATTCTGAAAATACGCAGATTGATTCGTAATTTTCTATGGTCTGGCAAATCGGAAGGCAATGCTCGGTCTAAAGTAAAATGGGATGTTATTACCTTACCTCGCTCTAAAGGAGGACTAGGTATTATTGATCCAGTAGACCAATCAAGAGCACTATTAAGTAAGTTGCTCATTAGAGGATTTACGCCGGGGAAAGAGATATGGAAAATACTATTACTCGACCGCTGTTCAGACTGCTTTCCTCGATTAGGTGCCCCTTGGTCTAAGGATGTAAACTGGATATTTAGGGAAAATTTCAGAGTACCTGCAGCTAACAAGTGGGAAGACAGGTTTATTAGAACAGTATTTTCGGCATGGAAACAAGTATTACCTGGTTTGCTTCGCAATAAACCTAAGCCCAATCATTATATTGAGTATATTAGACAAAGGATAGTTTGGAATCCGTTGTTTACAACATCAGATGGTTCGTTGTTGGGTTCTAGACAATGGTTATCATGGGGAAAAATGGCAGAAGGTCCTGCAAAAACTGTTCAGACATGGCAACGTTTTTTATCAAGGTCATGGGAAGAACAAAAAGAAATCCTAGGTAGTATGCATGGGGGACAAATAATGTACCAACAAATTCAAGAGGCTATGAGTAGATTTCCTATTCCACCCAATAACTCTAATCACAGATGGGTTGGGGTCTTTTCAAGATTGGAAGTACTCTTGGCTGTTAAAGGATATTCAGATGATAAGACCTACCGATCCTTTGAGGTGGATGAAGCAAACCAATTGACACAATCCGGGGAAATGAGGATAGATTACCCTTATGCTATGGAACACAAGATAAGAATCATCGGATATGCTGACCGGAAATGGTACATTGACCCAATGATTGGGGAAATAAAGGCACATTGGAAGTTGTGGGTGTTGGCTAAAATACCGGTTTTCAGATTAGAATGGGATCCAATGGATTATCAGTGGACAGACCCTTTTACGGGTAACAAATTTAATTTTTTCCAATATTCTGTACAGTTAGGAAGACATGTGCTTTCAGATATACGAGATGTGACACCGGCTGCTTTTCAATTTTGGAATCAACAAGGTATTACTCCCCAATTCCTGGCAAATTTTTGGGTAGTGTTATGGGCTAGAAAACAGCCACACCAAATATTGCATGTACAGTGGTTGCTTGTACATCGAGCCTTGCCAGTTGGCACATGGCTGCATAGGATGGGAGTAGAGTCTACTTGCGCACGATGTCGTTTACAAATGGAAACTCAAAAACATTGCTTATGGGAATGTATTGAGTCTCAATTGATATGGCAACATCTCCTTAGAATTTTTGCTAATTATTTCTCCCCGTTGGTTTTCACTTGGGGTATGGTGGTTTGGCCATCTCTTGTCCGTGATGTATTTCATTATGATAACGAATCAATGGACCATGGATTTTGCACTAATTTTGGAAGAGTACATAAAGTACCATTGTTGTCACTACAGTTTACAGGAATACGAAAGGAAGTCCAACCAGTATGGGAGATATTGAGTAGTACCACTATATATCATATTTGGAAGACTAGGTGCTCTCTTATTTTCCAACAACTGAAAACACCACCAGCCGAATTGGTCTCAAATATTTGGTTAGACATAGTGCATACTTTGAAGGGACAATGGGATGGTATTATTGGTGACTCTGATGCTAAGATTGCTCAACGACATGAGTTTATCACTATATGGAAACCTTCTCCATTCATGACAGCCAACTGTGGTACTCCTTATTGGCATTATCAACCTCCGAAATGGTTGTTTCCCCCCCCCAATTACATAGAACTTTGAATCTTGTAAAATGACTATACTAATGACAGGATATCTTTTTTTTTTTTAAAAAAAAATATATGTATACTTACACATAAATTGGATATATGCATGCATATTATGTACATATTGCAAACAGACATCCATATATGAGCAATAAACATACTAAACATGAAAATACCCTAGAAATATACATACATAAATACATAAATATTACATATATACACATATGTGCATTTGTACATGGAAAAACATATATTCATTCATACATTGCTACACGTATATACGTAGACATGCCTACAATGATACATGTATAAATGTTACCAACTTACATCCATACATGTACATACATACAATACAATATGTACATACATGCATGCATATGTGCATATATGTATGTGGTGTGTGTTGTATGTATGTATTGTATTGTATGCATGAATATACACACATAACACATATACATGTGCCATACGTAGGATACATACATATGCACATGTAA
Source organism: Azolla caroliniana (assembly GCF_043228905.1). Lineage (NCBI taxonomy): Eukaryota > Viridiplantae > Streptophyta > Polypodiopsida > Salviniales > Salviniaceae > Azolla > Azolla caroliniana. The sequence continues at coordinate 3,679,395 of NW_028230457.1, read as the reverse complement.
AGAACATACATGCACAGACACATGTCATATATATAATACATACAACACATGCAATGCAATACATACATATGTACATCAATAGAAAATACACACATACATACATAGACACATGATATATGTACAATACATAATACATACATACATATGTAGAATATATAGAAGTCATGCACACATACATGTATAGAACATACAAACACATATAGCACATACATACATACGTGCGTGGACATGTGCCATACATACATATGCACATATATAGAACATACACACACATAACACAAGGATACATTATACATACTCACATGCCATGCATACAACACAGACAACACAATACAATATGTCAATATGTACATACATACACATGTACACATGCCACACATACAATGCATATATACAATAATGCAATGGATACAAAATTATACAATGCAATACAATATGTACATGCATGCATATACACATCAATACATGCATGCAACACATACATATATATATGTATGCAATACAATACGTATGCATATATATAGAACATACACACCCATATAACACATACATACACACATGCTATATGTATAAAATACATATACACATACATAGAACATACACAAGCACATAACACATACCATACATACTCACATGCCATACACACAATATATACAATACAATCTTGTACATACGTACATACACACACCACATACATATATATATGCATGCACATACACACACATAACACACACATGCATGTACATACATATGTAGACCATACACACATATCACATACTTATATATACACATGCCATACACACAATACATACAACACACGGAATGAAATACATAAATATGCACATGTACAGAGAGCACATACACACATACCTAAAGAATATGCACATGCATGAACACACACACATGTATAAAACATATGTACATACATACACACGCTATTTTTAAAACGCCAATTGTTTGAAAAAATGGGGGAAGAAAGGGGGGGGGGGGGAGATTACTAGATTAGATACATATGTATGTGTTAGTGTTTTAGCAAAAAAGTGGGGGGAATATAAGAAAGACGGAGAGAGAGAGACAGAGGAGAGAGAGAGAGAAGTTTTGCTTTCCTGCGTCAATGGAGAGAAGCCTCTTTGACCTCCTGCAGCAAAGCGATGGGTATCTCTCGGGACTCAACGCACAAGAGGCGCGGCATAGGAGGCAAGAAGAAGACATGGTGCAAGAAGAGGATAAGCTGCAATGACAAAGCTATCGAGCAACAAAACAATCAGGAACATCCGAGTGCATGGTGGAAATCTGAAATTTTGAGCTCTAAGACTCGATACTGGAAAGTATTCATGGGGATCTAAGGTTGTATTTCATACACAGATTTTAGATGTTGTCTACAATGCTTCTAACAATGAGCTTGTCAGAACAGAGACTTTGGTGAAATCTGCAATTGTTCAAGTTGATGCCACACCCTTCCACACGTGGTAGAACAATCATTATGGCATAGATTTGGGGAAGAAAAAGAAAGCTATTGCTACTAAGACCGAATCTGAGGAAGGAGAGACACTTGTTACAAGTGATGAAGAGGAAAAGAAAAGCAATCATTTTGTCCGTAGAAATGTTGACCGACTCAAGGAGAGGAAATTGGACCAGCACCTTGAAGATCAAATTTCCAGTGGTCGTTTGCTTGCTTGCATATCTTCTCGACCAGGTCGATGTGGTAGAGCTGATGGTTATAGTCTTGATGGCAAGGAGCTTGAGTTCTAGCAGAAGAAGATTCAAAGGAAAAAAGGCAAGACAATTGGATCTGTTGTGGCATGAGCGGAAATTATATTGTATGCTTTAGGAAACCGGGGCTTACAAATACATTGCATTGTTGGTGTGTGTTGGCTATTTTGAAATGAGTCACTTCCTTTGTTCTGCCCATGCCAATTTTTTGGTAATGACAATCTATAATTTCCTTTTCCATGTATTGACAATATGATTAGCTCTTCTACATAATTTAGTGTGTTTCAAGAGCAAGGATTTCTTATCAATCAAAAAAAAAGGAAAGAAATGGGGTTGGGGGTTGGACGTGGGGGGAAAAGGGGAGAGAAAAAGAGTACACAGAGAGAGAGAGAGAGAGCCATGACCGTGATTGACCTCTTCGAAGTGGCCCTTCCCTAGCAAGTAAGGATGTGCAAGATGAGCTACAAGTATTAGAGATCTAAGTACTCAAGTATGCTTAAGATAAGGATAAAGAAATGATAGATAGAAAGGAGAAAGAGAAAGAAGGGTGTCGATCCACCCGACCACCCCCGAGCGAAGGGATCGAGACGGACTCGAGCCTCGATCGGCGTCCCATACCACCGCCGTGGCGTCAAGTCGTACCTGGTGCTGGCGTGCTCGCTACAAGAGTTGACCCACCACAAGAGCAGAGTCTTGATGTAGTCAAAAGATGATTAAATGAGGGTAGCTAGGCCTCTTATTTATAGCGATACCCAAGGCCCCCAGGCAAGTTCACACTTGACCTAATGGGTTGTCTCAATCCCGAGGATTAAAAGTAATCCTCCCCTTCTTTACACTCTCGTTTAACCCTCACACTTATCCACGTGTATAGAATACTACGGTCAATTCTCACCACGGGATATTAAATGGTCATGCCCGTAACATACTCCCCCTCTTTAAAACATTGCACTCTTGCAATGGAAAGTTAGGGAAATTAGTTCTGAGAGTATTTTCGCGTTCCCATGTGGCATCTTTTATTGATTTATCTATCCATTTTATTTTAAATTCTCGGATTTCTTTAGTATGTAATTTTTTTGTTTTAACATCGAGAATTCTTTCTGGTACTTGTGGTTTAGAAGATAATTCTTCAGAAGTAACCAGAGTTTCGGTTGTAACTGTATTGTCACCAAAACCAAGAAGTTCTTTTAGACGACTCACATGAAAGACTGGATGAATTCCGACACCATCAGGAAGAGCGAGACGATAGGCTGATGACCCAATGCATTTGAGGACTGTAAAAGGTCCACAAAACCGTGGGGCTAACATAGCGCACTTACCCGTAGACAATGTCTTAGAATTGTGAGGTACACGTAAAAATACCTTTTGTCCAGGGTTGAATACACGAGGTTGCCTATGATGATCGGCATAAAAACGCGCTCTATCTTGAGCTGTTTTTATATTATCTCGTGCAATATGCAACATATCTTGCATATCCCGAAGAAAGTTTTGAGTACTTCGCAACTCATCATGATGTATATTAACATCAATCGGGGCTCGGGGCTGAAAACCATACATCAACATAAAAGGACTATATCCCGTCGACGTATGCTTGGAGCTGTTATAAGCAAACTCCAAAATTGGGAGATAACGTTCCCATTTTGTTGGTTTTGCACCAACGTATGCTCGAAGCATGTCCTCAATAATTTGATTTACTCGTTCTGTCTGTCCATCGGATTGAGGATGATCCGTGGAGCTCATGTTCAACGTAGTTTCTAACTTCTTAAAGACTTGCGTCTAGAAGTCACTAGTAAACTTTGGATCTCGATCACTCACGATATCCATCGGTAACTCATAAAAATGAAACAATTCGTCAACGAATTGGTAAGCCAATTCAGGAGCTGTTACCGTGGTTTTAGTAGCAATAAATCTGGCCATTTTAGTTAGTCGATCAACGACAACACAAATGGCATCATGACCTTTTTGGGTGCGAGGAAGGCTAACAATAAAATCCATGGATATACTTTCCCACTTATTATTGGGAATGTCCAAGGGATGTAAAAGTCCTGCGGCTTTAAGTTGCTTGACTTTGTTAACCTGACACTGGTGACATTTAGCCACATAGCTATGTATGTCAAGACGCATCTTAGGCCAATAAAATTGAGTGGAGATGAGAACGAGTGTACGATGTATTCCAGGGTGCCCTGTTGAGGGTGCATCATGGCATTAAAAAAGAATCCTCTTTTTGACCTCGGGTAAATCTGGAACACAAACCTTCCCATTACGGTAGAGCAAACCGTTAGCAATATGGAAGTATTCCTTCGAGGATGTGGTGGTGTCTGTTCCAGACTCAACTCTTGCCCAGTATTTTGCAAAATAACTGTCATCAGGATACTTTCCTCGAAGGTGATCATAAAGATCTGATGTTATTTCAGTGAAGCTAAGCTTGTTAACTTCACGGATGCGACTTAGTGCATCAGCGACAATGTTCATGGAACCTTTACGATATCGTATGGAAAAATCAAAGTCCTGGATGAGATCAACCCATCGTGCCTTACGACCTTTCAGGTCTTGTTGGTCACAAAAATATTTCAAGGACTCGTGGTCCGCATGTATAACTGCAAATAATTCCTATTCTTGAATGGTATACCGACATTGAGCAGAATCAAGTTTCTTACTCTCGAATGCTATTGGTTTACCATCTTGATACAAGACAACACCTATAGCATAATCGCTTGCATCGGTTTCAACCTCAAAAGGTTTTGAAGGATCAGGTAAAAGAAGTGAAGGAGCCTTGCAAACCCGGTCCTTGAGTTCCTTAAAGGCGAGGTCTAGTGTAGCATTCCACACAATAGGTTTTGTAGAATTACGCGTTTGACCTTTTAAAAGATCAGTAAACGGTGTCGTCAATTCGGAGTAATTACGAAGAGACTTTCGCAAAAACCCGACAAAACCAAGGAATGATCGAACTTCTCGAATATTCCGAAGAGTGGGCCAAAGCTTGATTTTCTCAATGCGAGAAGGATCAATTTCAACTCCTCGTTCGGTTATGAGATGTCCTAGATAAGTAATTGATTTCTTGAAGAACTCACATTTTGAGATCTTTGCATAAAACTATTTGTCACGCAATGTTTGTAAAACAAAGCGGACATGTCTAGCATGTTCTTGTAATGTACGGCTATAAACTAAAATATCATCCAAGAAAATAACGACAAATTTTCCAAGTTGTTCTCGGAAAATGTCATTCATTTCTTGTTGAAAAGTAGCCGGAGCATTGGTCAAACCAAAAGGCATAACCAAAAACTCGTAATGGCCATAGCGCGTACGAAATGCCGTTTTAGGAACATCGTCCTCACTTATTCGTATTTGATGGTAGCGAGTACGGAGATCAAGTTTCGTAAAATATCGAGCTCCTTGGAGACGGTCAATTAGATCGTCAGCCCGGGGCAATGGGTACGAATTCTTGATCGTCACTTTATTCAAGCGTCGGTAATTAATACACATACGTCATGTGCCCTCTTTCTTTTTAACCAAGAGAACTGGTGCACAACATGGAGATTTACTATAACGTATATAACCCATTCGTAAATAGTCCTTGAGTTGCTTAGATACCTCATCTTCTTCGGATCGACTTAAGCGATATGGAGGTATACTTATTGGTGCAACACCAGGTACAATATCTATACGATGGTCTATATTACGTTTAGGAGGTAACCCATCAAGTAGTTCACTTGGAAAAACATCATGAAAGTCATTTAAGATTTCATCAAGTTGTTGTTGTTCAAAATATGTTAATTGAACCGGGACATTATCGATATTGTAAACGTGAATGTCCGGATCAAGTACACAATAAAATAACGTAGAACAAGACAACTCGGATATTGATGGACACGAGGAAACAATCGAGAGGGATTGTTTTTTTACACATTGAATAAAATGCATACAATCGTTCAGTACAAAAGAAATGGAATGAAGAACCCAATCAATAAATAAAGAAGAGTTTTAATTATAAAACCAGGGATAACCCAGTATTACATCAGTGGTACAAAGATTCATTACATGGAAGTCTACTTACTCTATATAAGTATCAATAGAAATTCCTAATGAATGAATCGCCTCGTTGATATATTGTACTCTTCCATTAGCCAAGTGCACCGTGTAGGTGTGATCACTTACGGTGGGTTGGATTCCCCATATCTGAACCAAACGATCATTCACAAAATTGTGTGAGCTTCCCGAATCAAATAAAAATTGTACGGGAGATCCATTGATATACCCGTTTGCACGTAGTAAATCATTGGGACCCAATACATAGTGAGGCAAAGAACATTGACAATTACTTAAATGATGTGTATAGACCTGAAGGACATTAGGAATCTGACCTTTATGGTCTGCAGCTTTAGCTTTGTTGTCGTGCTCTTTCCGTTGGAGCTTTCAACATTTATCTTTTGTATGACCCTTCTTTTTGCAGAATACACAAAAAGGATGTTGTCGCTTACAATCGCAATCCAGGAATTTGTTGGGTGTCTTGCGTTTCCCAACAAATTGCGACTGCTTAGTCCCGGGCGCTTCGTTGGGTTTGTTGTGGTCCTTCTTCGAAGTGCGTTGATAGCGAAGAACTATTTCAACGGCCTCTTCGAAGGATTTTGGATCCTTATCGTGCACTATCCAGTGATTGTCCGAATTGGGGATGCAATTGACAAAACAAGCTATCAACCAATTGTCCCCTTCTAGACCCGATTTTTGGATTTGGGTTCTAGCATGGTGAACATAGTCTTCTAGAGAGGAAAATTTCCTACTAGAGAGGTTCATTAAAGCTTGTGTTGCCTCGGTTCAAGAGGGAGGTTGCAGAAATTGGCCCTTAAAAACCGTGACAAAATCTGTCCAGGTATCGGGCAATTTCCCCATAGTACGGAGCCCACGCCACCAGGCGGCGGCCTTACCCCCGAGTTCTCGGCCAACATATGCAATCTTCGTACTATCTGGCGTGGGATAGAGCTCAAAATGAGACTCCCATCGTCCCAGCCATGTGCAGATTGCTTCTTCGGTTCTTTCCTTTTTGTCTCCAGTAAATGGCTTAACGACAAATGATGGTTCACCTTGTCGCTCATCAGGTCTATTAGTCTCATGTTGTAGACTAATGACACGTGTCTCAAGAGCACTCTGAGATTGCCGTAGTTCGGTCATCTGTTGAGCGGTGAAACTAAGGTATTGGGTTATTTGTGCCAAATACATCTCAGTGGACATTTGTCCAAGAGGATTCCCTTGAGTTCCTTCCGCTTGAGCGGATGACATCGGGTCGTTAATTTGATCCATTAAAGATTATTTCTGGAAAAGAAATAGGACAAGGTCAGAGATATAGTCATAACATCATGTCGTGATGTAAACATATCATGGGCGAGCATTAATCGATATCATTATCTCACGTCAATACCCCTCTAGACGTATGAGATGAGGTTCAAGATCAGGTTACTATGGTAACACAAAGGTGTTTTAAAAACCATGGGGGTGACCAATAAATGTCTTTCCCTGATCTCTATATCGATTTTTTCATGGTGGCTCCCTGAGGCTCAACCATGTATGTTCGCGTCATGAATAGTTTATACACAAAAAAAATGTTAACAATAAACTATGTTTCGGTGCCCACATATGTGGTTTCGGCTCTTTATGTCCTATTACGAGGACCCCGAGGTGCACTTAGACCTTAAGTCTAAACATGTGTTATAGTCATATGTATCAAGGATGTTGTATGGTCTTGGTCATATTTGAACTCGAGACCTCGAGAAGAAATACATTAAACACTTGAGCCAACCAAGTAAGTTGGTCTTCTCGAATGCTTCATGTTTGATGCATATAAGAGATATGCGAGGCAATTGATCATATATGTTTTTTTTTAAAAGAACATATATTTCAAGGGTCCTTCTTTCGCCCTCATTTACCAAAACTATGTTGGTACGTTACCTAACCTCAAGTCTCGTAATTACGATGGCATACGCCAAATTGCAACGTAATGGTCAAGCCAAATGAGCCTTCGTTTCGTAGTAGGCCCATGTGGCCCATCACATGGTCACGTCATTACGAATGCCTCTCGTAAGAATGAGCTCATGGTGGCATCGTATCCATGTAACGAGGGAGGGATGTTGGATACGTGCATCATTGGAGCGACCTCACTTGAAGTGGGTCAAGCCCTATGTACTCAACATCATTATGGCTATTGGCGTTTCTTTACGTAACGAAATCGAGGTCATCAACGGGGTTGTCAACAATAAAAAATTGTTGAAAAAGGGATGGTGACAAAGCCATTCTCACAAAAATGTGAGGACGGCCAACAACATCCTTTTCCCGACAAGGACAACTTTCGATATAATCACGTAATAACGAATATACACATATGCTTACTTATCACATATATACGATCAAATACGTATATATGTGACCACATATGCCTATATTAAACATATCGTTATATTAAATAGCCACAAATGATGTGATCGAGATACGTAATCGAGGTATATACCTCTACGCACACGAAACATCCACAAATAGGAGATCATCGTAATACGCAATTGAGGTATTGACCTCTTACGCATACGAGACCAACCGCATATCGTTTACAACAAATCAAGGTATTAAACTCATACGCAAACGTAACATATGTTCGTGAACGTAATACGTAATTGAGGTATTCACCTCGTATGCATACGACACTCATCACATATTATTAATATGTCAAATGAGGTATTGACCTCGTGCACATATGTAAACGTTTTAGATAATCAATTAAAGACCACTACAACATCATTGACTTAATGAAAAAAAAAGACATATAAACTAAACACATGATTAGATGGGAGAAGAGAGAATAGAAAAAAAAAGTATGGAAAGAGTTACCGAAGTTCTTTGTTGATCGTTGTCTGGATCAAGGCCGACCGCACATCGATCGATCAACATCAATCAAATGACAAATGAAAAACAAAGAAACATTAGTACATAAATCTGATACCAAATATTAGAGATCTAAGTACTAAAGTAAGCTTAAGATAAGGATAAAGAAATGATAGATAGAAAGGAGAAAGAGAAAGAAGGGTGCCGATCCACCCGACCACCCCCGAGCGAAGGGATCGAGACGGACTCGAGCCTCGATCGACGTCCCATACCACTGCCGTGGCGTCGAGTCGTACCTGGTGCTGGCGCGCTGCGCTCGCTACAAGAGTTGACCCACCACAAGAGTAGAGTCTTGATGTAGTCAAAAGATGATCAAAAGAGGGTAGCTAGGCCTCTTATTTATAGCGATACCCAAGGCCCCCAGGTAAGTTCACACTTGACCTAATGGGTTGTCTCAATCCCGAGGATTAAAAGTAATCCTCCCCTTCTTTACACTCTCGTTTAACCCTCACACTTATCCACGTGTATAGAATACTACGGTAAATTCTCACCATAGGATATTAAATGGTCATGCCCGTAACAACAAGAAAGGCAGAATTTGTTGCCATCAGGATCCAAACCTCATTCTGAGGGTTCTTGGTTTAGTACCATATCAAATTTTAACCATGTTTCTATGTCTGCATGTGTGCATATGTATTTTCATATGCATGGTTATGTTTGTGTGTGTGTATTTTAATGCATATATGAACATATACACATGCATTGGCAACTATCCCTCTCATGTTTTTTTTTCCATGTTAATTTGTGTATTTGTTATTGTCATTTGATAGGAAAGAAAAGTTCTTTTTGTCTTAAGAAGCCTCATGGGGAGCTTGTGGTGGCGGTGCTTCCTTTGGGAAGGACCCTACATAGGTTGATTGGAGTTGATGTTACATTGTGAGGCAAGTTGTGAAGAGTATTGTTGCACCAAGACTTGCTCATCGTCCCATTGTCCAGGTATGTGAATGACCTTGGTGGATGTTGAGCCTTGTTCTTCACTCATTGTTGCATGTTTTCTCCTTTTCTATGCAAATAAAGTCATGAGAAAATATTGAACTTGATTCTTCTTAGGAGCTTACTAGAAATCAAGTTTGGTTGTGCTTATTTGTCAAGGAATGTATAATAGTTTAGGAAAATGTATTCGTTATGTTTCCTTTGTATTCCTGAAATTGAAAGGAAATGATAAGAAATATTTTTACTTTAGGAAACCCCAATCCCAATTATTTCCAATCTGAGGTGATGGCTATCCACCTCGAGCTTCGCAGAGGCAGAAGCAAACATTGCAAGAAGACCCCTCGTCTTACTTTCCTCTCGTATAATGAATTATTGTTTGTTTGAAACATTATTTGAACCTTCAGTGTTTCATTATCATAGCAAGTTGGTTTTGCATGTGTTTGTTGCGAACTATATCAACTAAGGAAAAGATGTATTAGAAAGAAATGTTGTATTGGCAATAGTGTGATTGATATGTATGTCAAATGTGGGTTGACCCATATAGCACATATATTACCTGATAAGCTTCACATATTGAATTAGTCATATTTTAATCTTTTCTTTGTTAAATAATGTTGTGATGTTAGAAATAATTGAGCATTTGAAGGAACTTCTTGTAGTGATGGAGTATTCATGATGATTGTTGATGAAATTTCATAAAGTTTAAATAGAGAATATCGACCAACCAAATAATGAACTATTCAATCTTTATTAGTAAAAGAATATTTATGATTTTAGGTCCAATAGACAGGAGCCACTACACAAACACAACACATAGATACATACAAACATGCCATACAACAAAAATATACAACGCATATAGTATAATACAAACATGCATATGAACATACACACACACACACAACCCATACATAAAAATATATACAACATATGCAATACAATATATTACATACATACATACACACACACATGTATAAAACATACATGTAACTTTTATGTAAGGGCATTTAAAATGAGCTATTTTCAAAATATATACTGGCCCCAAGGGGTATTTTTATTAGTCCTTTTTTCATAGAAGGGTATCTAAAATAGTAAAAACCATATGTATAAGGGGTTTATAAAAGATGTCATGAACGCATGTGATATAACCTCTTTATATATAGTGGAGCCCCCGAGCAGCAAACCTCTATAACATGTTTGAAAAAATTTATTTATTCATTCATGTCGCACGAGGATATAAAGTTTTTGTATACTTTCAAAATATGAAAAGGAAACCTTTCATGTGTCGGCTTGGCAAAATATTAAATACACATGGCCAATTAGCTCAGTTGGTTAGAGCGTTGTGCTAATAACGCGAAGGTCGCAGGCTCGAAACCTCCATTGGCCACGAGGAACTGGTCTTCGTTAGTATTTCCCAAGCTCTCTGAGGACATTACCATACGAATAGCCATAAAGTTTGGAGACAACCACAAGCAAAATTTAAAACAGAAATATGTATGTTGGCGCATATTAAGGCGAAATTATTGTCGATTGGCTACACACCTTTAGAATAAAATAGTAACTTGTAATCCACACATATCCTTCAAGATGGCCTAAAATTAAGATTAAATTGATAACTTCTCGTATAAAATGATCATTCATGATTTGGTTTCCGTCGAATACAAAGCAATAGCTTGTAATTGAATGAAGGAAACCAAATAGATCATTCATGTTTGGGAAACCAAAAGAATACATCTACACAATTAGGTAGTCTCATAACGATTGAGGATAAAATGATAATTAGGAAAAGGCAACACACATAGGAAACCTCTACAACATGTTTGGAAAAAATTTATTTATTCATTCATGTCGCACGAGTATATAAAGTTTTTGTATACTTTCAAAATATGGAAAGGAAACCTTTTATGTGTCGGCTTGGCAAAATATTAAATAAACATGGCCAATTAGCTCAGTTGGTTAGAGCGTCGTGGTAATAACGCGAAGGTCTCAGGTTCGAAACCTCCATTGGCCACGATGAATTGGTCTTCGTTAGTATTTCCCAAGTTCTCTAACAACTTCACCATACGAATAGCCATAAAGTATGTAGACAACGACAAGCAAATTTAAAAGAGAAATATGTATGTTGCCGCATATTAAGGCGAGATTATTGTCCATTGCTACACACCTTTAGAATAAAATAGTAACTTGTAATCCACACATATTCTTCAAGATTGGGTAAAATAGAGATTAAATTGATAACTTCTCATATAAAATGATCAGTCATGATTTGGTTTCCGTCGAATACAAAGCGATAGTCTCGAATTGAATGAAGGAAACCAAAAGGATCATTCATGATTGGGAAACCAAAAGAATATGTCTACACGATGAGGATAAAATGATAATCCATCTCCACGTTAAGGGTATATATCGTGACGGTAGAATCATAACCTTTAGTCAAAATCGATCATTCTTGATTGGGTATACTTCTTTACCATAAAATGATAACTTCTAATACAAAACGATGATTAGAGAATACATTTACACGTTGACGATAAAACGATAATACATCTACACGTGAAGGGTCTATATTCTGAGTATAAAGTCAAAACTTTTAGTCCAAATCGATCATTCTTGATTGGGTATTCTTTGTTACGATAAAATGATAACTTCTAATACAAAACGATCATTAGAGAGCACATCTACACGTTGAGGATAAACCGATAATTAGGAAAAGGCAACACCCACATGAAACCTCTACAACATGTTTGGAAGAGATTTATTTATTCATTCATGTCGCACGAGTATATAAAGTTTTTGTATACTTTCAAAATATGGAAAGGAAACCTTTTATGTGTCGGCTTGGAAAAAAATTAAATAAACATGGCCAATTAGCTCAGTTGGTTAGAGCGTCGTTCTAATAACACGAAGGTCGCAGGTTCGAAACCTCCATTGGCCACGATTAATTGGTCTTCATTAGTATTTCCCAAGCTCTCTAACACCTTCACGATACGAATAACCATAAAGTTTGTAGACAACAACAACCAAATTTTAAAACATAAATATGTATGTTGCCGCATATTAAGGCGAGATTATTGTCCATTGCTACACACCTTTAGAATAAAATAGTAACTTGTAATCCACACATATTCTTCAAGATTGGCTAAAATTGAGATTAAATTGAAAACTTCTCATATAAAATGATCATTCATGATTTGGTTTCCGTCGAATACAAAGCGATAGTCTCGAATTGAATGAAGGAAACCAAAAGGATCATTCATGATTGGGAAACCAAAAGAATATGTCTACACGATGAGGATAAAATGATAATCCATCTCCACGTTAAGGGTATATATTGTGACGGTAGAATCATAACGTTTAGTCAAAATCGATCATTCTTGATTGGGTATACTTCTTTACCATAAAATGATAACTTCTAATACAAAACGATGATTAGAGAATACATTTACACGTTGACGATAAAACGATAATACATCTACACGTGGAGGGTCTATATTCTGAGTATAAAGTCAAAACTTTTAGTCCAAATCGATCATTCTTGATTGGGTATTCTTTGTTAGGATAAAATGATAACTTCTAATACAAAACGATCATTAGAGAGCACATCTAAAGGTTGAGGATAAAATGATAATTAGGAAAAGGCCACACACACAAGAAACCTCTACAACATGTTTGGAAAAGATTTATTTATTCATTCATGTCGCACGAGGATATAAAGTTTTTGTATACTTTCAAAATATGGAAAGGAAACCTTTCATGTGTCGGCTTGGCAAAATATTAAATAAACATGGCCAATTAGCTCAGTTTGTTAGAGCGTCGTGCTAAGAACGCGAAGGTTGCTGGTCCGAAACCTCCATTGGCCACGATGAACTGGTCTTCGTTAGTATTTCCTAAGCTCTCTAACAATTTCACCATACGAATATCCACAAAGTTTGTAGACAACGAGAAGCAAAATTTAAAACAGAAATATGTATGTTGGCGCATATTAAGGCCAAATTATTGTCGATTGGCTACACACCTTTAGAATAAAATAGTAACTTGTAATCCACACATATCCTTCAAGATGGCCTAAAATTTAGATTAAATTGATAACTTCTCGTATAAAATGATCATTCATGATTTGGTTTCCGTCGAATACAAAGCGATAGCTTGGAATTGAATGAAGGAAACCAAAAGGATCATTCATGATAGGGAAACCAATAGAATACATCTACACGATTAGGTAGTATCATAACGATTGAGGATAAAATGATAATTAGGAAAAGGCAACACATATAGAAAACTTCTACAACATGTTTGGAAATTTATTTTTTATTCATTCATGTCGCACGAGTATATAAAGTTGTTGTATACTTTCAAAATATGGAAAGGAAACCTTTTATGTGTCGGCTTGGCAAAATATTAAATAAACATGGCCAATTAGCTCAGTTGGTTAGAGCGTCGTGCTAATAACGCGAAGGTCGTAGGTTCGAAACCTCCATTGCCCACGATGAATTGGTCTTCGTTAGTATTTGCCAAGCTCTCTAACACCTTCACCATACGAATAGCCATAAAGTATGTAGACAACAACAAGCAAAATTTAAAACAGAAATATGGATGTTGGCGCATATTAAGGCGAGATTATTGTCCATTGGCTACACACCTTTAGAATAAAATAGTAACTTGTAATCCACACATATTCTTCAAGATTGGGTAAAATTGAGATTAAATTGATAACTTCTCATATAAAATGATCATTCATGATTTGGTTTCCGTCGAATACAAAGCGATAGTCTCGAATTGAATGAAGGAAACCAAAAGGATCATTCATGATTGGGAAACCAAAAGAATATGTCTACACGATGAGGATAAAATGATAATCCATCTCCACGTTAAGGGTATATATCGTGACGGTAGAATCATAACCTTTAGTCAAAATCGATCATTCTTGATTGGGTATTCTTTGTTACGATAAAATGATAACTTCTAATACAAAACGATCATTAGAGAGCACATCTATAGGTTGAGGATAAAATGATAATTAGGAAAAGGCAACACACACAAGAAACCTCTATAACATGTTTGGAAAAGATTTATTTATTCATTCATGTCGCACGAGGATATAAAGTTTTTGTATACTTTCAAAATATGGAAAGGAAACCTTTCATGTGTCGGCTTGGCAAAATATTAAATAAACATGGCCAATTATCTCAGTTTGTTAGAGCGTCGTGCTAATAACGCGAAGGTTGCTGGTGCGAAACCTCCATTGGCCACGATGAACTGGTCTTCGTTAGTATTTCCTAAGCTCTCTAACAATTTCACCATACGAATATCCACAAAGTTTGTAGACAACGAGAAGCAAAATTTAAAACAGAAATATGTATGTTGGCGCATATTAAGGCCAAATTATTGTCGATTGGCTACACACCTTTAGAATAAAATAGTAACTTGTAATCCACACATATCCTTCAAGATGGCCTAAAATTGAGATTAAATTGATAACTTCTCGTATAAAATGACCATTCATGATTTGGTTTCCGTCGAATACAAAGCGATAGCTTGTAATTGAATGAAGGAAACCAAAAGGATCATTCATGATTGGGAAACCAAAATAATACATCTACACGATTAGGTAGTATCATAACGATTGAGGATAAAATTGTAATTAGGAAAAGGCAACACACATAGGAAACCTCTACAACATGTTTGGAAAAAAATTATTTATTCATTCATGTCGCACGAGTATATAAAGTTTTTGTATACTTTCAAAATATGGAAAGGAAACCTTTTATGTGTCGGCTTGGCAAAATATTAAATAAACATGGCCAATTAGCTCAGTTGGTTAGAGCGTCGTGGTAATAACGCGAAGGTCTCAGGTTCGAAACCTCCATTGGCCACGATGAACTGGTCTTCGTTAGTATTTCCTAAGCTCTCTAACAATTTCACCATACGAATATCCACAAAGTTTGTAGACAACGAGAAGCAAAATTTAAAACAGAAATATGTATGTTGGCGCATATTAAGGCCAAATTATTGTCGATTGGCTACACACCTTTAGAATAAAATAGTAACTTGTAATCCACACATATCCTTCAAGATGGCCTAAAATTGAGATTAAATTGATAACTTCTCGTATAAAATGACCATTCATGATTTGGTTTCCGTCGAATACAAAGCGATAGCTTGTAATTGAATGAAGGAAACCAAAAGGATCATTCATGATTGGGAAACCAAAATAATACATCTACACGATTAGGTAGTATCATAACGATTGAGGATAAAATTGTAATTAGGAAAAGGCAACACACATAGGAAACCTCTACAACATGTTTGGAAAAAATTTATTTATTCATTCATGTCGCACGAGTATATAAAGTTTTTGTATACTTTCAAAATATGGAAAGGAAACCTTTTATGTGTCGGCTTGGCAAAATATTAAATAAACATGGCCAATTAGCTCAGTTGGTTAGAGCGTCGTGGTAATAACGCGAAGGTCTCAGGTTCGAAACCTCCATTGGCCACGATGAATTGGTCTTCGTTAGTATTTCCCAAGCTCTCTAACACCTTCACCATACGAATAGCCATAAAGTATGTAGACAACGACAAGCAAATTTAAAAGAGAAATATGTATGTTGCCGCATATTAAGGCGAGATTATTGTCCATTGGCTACACACCTTTAGAATAAAATAGTAACTTGTAATCCACATATATTTTTCAAGATTGGGTAAAATTGAGATTAAATTGATAACTTCTCATATAAAATGATCATTCATGATTTGGTTTCCGTCGAATACAAAGTGATAGTCTCGAATTGAATGAAGGGAACCAAAAGTATCATTCATGATTGGGAAACCAAAAGAATATGTCTACACGATGAGGATAAAATGATAATCCATCTCCACGTTAAGGGTATATATCGTGACGGTAGAATCATAACCTTTAGTCAAAATCGATCATTATTGATTGGGTATACTTCTTTACCATAAAATGATAACTTCTAATACAAAACGATGATTAGAGAATATATTTACACGTTGACGATAAAACAATAATACATCTACACGTGAAGGGTCTATATTCTAAGTATAAAGTCGAAACTTTTAGTCCAAATCGATCATTCTTGATTGGGTATTCTTTGTTTTGATAAAATGATAACTTCTAACACAAAATGATCATTAGAGAGCACATCTACAGGTTGAGGATAAAATGATAATTTGGAAAAGGCAACACACACAAGAAACCTCTACAACATGTTTGGAAAAGATTTATTAATTCATTCATGTCGCACGAGTATATAAAGTTTTTGTATACTTTCAAAATATGGAAAGGAAACCTTTCATGTGTCGGCTTGGCAAAATATTAAATAAACATGGCCAATTAGCTCAGTTTGTTAGAGCGTCGTGCTAGTAACACGAAGGTCGCTGGTCCGATACCTCCATTGGCCACGATGAACTGGTCTTTGTTAGTATTTCCTATGCTCTCTAACAACTTCACCATACGAATAGCCACAAAGTTTTTAGACAACCACAAGCAAAATTTAAAACAGAAATATGTATGTTGGCGCATATTAAGGCGAGATTATTGTCGATTGGCTACACACCTTTAGAATCAAATAGTAACTTGTAATCCACACATATCCTTCAAGATTGGCTTAAATTGAGTTTAAATTGATAACTTCTCATATAAAATGATCAGTCATGATTTGGTTTCCGTCGAATACAAAGCGATAGTCTCGAATTGAATGAAGGAAACCAAAAGGATCATTCATGATTTGGTTTCCGTCGAAGCGATAGTCTCGAATTGAATGAAGGAAACCAAAAGGATCATTCATGATTGGGAAACCAAAAGGAAAAGGATTGGCTATACTTGTTGATAATAAATTAATAATTTCAAAAAGGAAAATGATTATTCATGATTGGGCATATTTCTTGACAATAGATTGATCACTTATAGATAAAATCATCCTTCGTTATTAGCTTTACCTCAAAAAGAATAATTAAAAACAAAAACTAAGCTATTTAACCATATTAAGTTGTGAACATTCACGATTGGGTATATATCGTAAGGATAAAATCATAACTTTTTGTCCAAATCTAACGTTCTTGATTGGGTGTGCTTGGTTAGAGTAAAATGATAACTTCTAATACAAAAAGATCATTAGAGACTACATCTACACGTTGAGGATAAAATGATAATTAGGAAAAGGTACCACAAATAGGAAACTTCTACAACAAGTTTTGGAAAGATTTATTTATTCATTCATGTTGCACAAGTATATAATGTTTCCATATACTTTGAAAATATAAAGAGGAAACATTCTATGTGTTGGCTTGGCAATATATAAAATAGACATGGCTCATTAGGTGAGTTGGTTAGAGTAGCGTGCTAAGAACGCGAAGGTCGCAGGTTCGAAATCTCTATTGAACACAATGAACTGGTCTTCGTTAGTATTTCCCAAGCTCTCTAATGACTTCACCATTCCAATAGCCATTAAGTTTGTTGACAAAGACTAGAAAAATTTAAAACAAAAGTATGTATGTGGCCGCATATTAAGGTGAGATTATTGTTGATTGGTTATACCCCTTTAGGATAAAATTATAACCTATAATCCAAACATATCCTTATAGATTGGCTAAAATTTAGATTAAATATATAACTTCTCATATAAAATGATCTTTTCTGATTTGGTTTCCTTCAAATACATAGTGATAACTTCGAATTGAATGAAGGAAACCAAAAGGATCATTCATGATTGGGTATACTTGTTGAGAATAAATTAATAATTTCGAAAAGGAAATTCATGATTGGGCATATTTCTTGAGAATAGATTGATCACTTATAAATTAAAATCATTATTCGTCATTTGGTTTATCTCAAATACAAAAATTAAAAACAAAAGGTAAGCGACTAGCCATATTACCTCGTGAACATTCACGATTCGTTATGTATCCTGAGGATAAAATCGTAACTTTTAGTACAAATCGAGGATTTTTCATTGGGTATGCTTCTTTACGATAAAATGATAACTTCTAATACAAAACGATCATTAGAGAATACATCTACACGTTGAGGATAAAATTATAATTAGGAAAAGGAAACACAAACATGAAACCTCTACAACCAGTATGGAAAAGATTTATTTATTCATTCATGTCGCATGAGTATATAACGTTTTCGTATACTTTCAAAATATGAAAGGGAAACATTTTATGTTTAGGCTTCGCAATATATCAAATAGGGCGAATTAGCTCAGTTGGTTAGAGCTTCATGCTAAGAACGCGAAGGTCGCAAGTTTGAAACCTCCATTGGCCACAATGAATTGGTCTTCGTTAGTATTTCCCAAGCTCCCTAACGACTTTACTATTCCAATAGCCCTAAAGTTTGTTGACAACGACTAGAAAAATTTAAAACAAAAGTATGTATCTTGCCGCATATAAAGGCGAGATTTTTGTCGATTGGTTATACACTTTTAGGATAAAATTATAACTTACAATCTAGACATATCTTTCAAGATTGGCTAAATTTGAGATTAGATGTATAACCTGTCATATAAAATGATCTTTCATGATTTGGTTTCCTTTGAATACAAAGTGATAACTTTAAATTGAATAAAGGAAACCAAAATGATGATTAAGGATTGGGTATACTTATTGAGAATAAATTAATAACTTCGAAGAGGAAAATGATCATTCATGATTCGGCATATTTCTTGAGAATAGATTGATCACTTATAGATCAAAATCATCATTCGTCATTGGCTTTACTTCAAATAGAAAAAGTAAAAACAGAAGGTAAGCTACTTAGCCATACTAAGTCGTGAACATTCATGATTGGCTATATATCCTGAGGATAAAATCATAACTTTTAGTCCAAATCGATCATTCTTGATTGGGTATGCTTCTTCACGATAAAATGATAACTTCTAATAAAAGACAATCATCAGGGAATACATCTACACATCGAAGATAAAATGATAATTACGAATAGGCAACACTAACAGGAAACCTCTACAACAACTTTGGAAAAGATTTATTTATTCATTCATGGCACACGAGTATATTCTGAAATGCTCTCAAGAATAGCTCACTTTCCATTACGTTCCAAGTTACATTTTATAGACTACTCATCGCGTGGAGGATGTTCTCCCGCTTCAATTAGCTCTTCTAATTATGGGGGCCTTGTAGGGGCCTAATTTAGGTGGCCTAATTTGGGTGTTGTCCATGTGACCGCCACAGTTCCCCCTTGTAAAATAAATTTATTGTGCAGTCGGATCGCCACGGGGCGTGGACGACGGTTCTAGGTGGGGGGATGACACGGGCGGGGGCGTGGGCATGAGTGTGGACGGGGGCAATGGTAGCTGATGGAAGGGCTTCATGCGAGACTGGTGGGCGAAGGTAGAGCGGTTGTTGGAGGTGCGACGGAGCAGATATGTAGTGTTGCGTATCTGGTTTTGAACTTCGAAGGGACCGATTCATCGGCCGTGACGACGGATGGGGAAATAGATGAGGACTTTGTCGCCGACATGGTATTGATGGTCGGCGCGGCCTGCATCGTGTTGTCGTTTTTGGCGTAGCTGTGCTTGGTGGAGGTTGCTCGTGATGGCTTTGCGGAGGAGGGGCTGGAGTTGTTCTAGGTGGGACCACCAGGACACTATGTCAGAGTGGAGTCATGTGATTGGTTGTGGGACAGTCGTGAACATTCACGATTGGGTCTATATCCAGAGTATAAAGTCAAAACTTTTAGTCCAAATCGATCATTCTTGATTGCGTATTCTTCGTTACGATAAAATGATAACTTCTAATACAAAACGATCATTAGAGATTACATCTACACGTTGAGGATAAAATCATAATTAGGAAAAGGCGACACAAACAGGAAGCCTCTACAACAAGTTTGGTAAAGATTTATTTATTCATTCATGTCGCACGAGTATATAACGTTTTCGTGTAGTTTCAAAATATGAAAAGGAAACATTTTATGTGTATGCTTGGCAATATATAAAATAGACATGGTGAATTAGCTCAGTTGGTTAGAGCGTCGTGCTAATAACGTGAAGGTCGTAGGTTCGAAACCTCCATTGGCCACAATGAACTATTCTTCATTAGTATTTCCCAAGCTCTCTAACAACTTCACCATTCCAGTAGCCATCAAGTTTGTTGATAAATACTAAAAAAATTTAAAACAAAAGTATGTATGTTGCGTACAAAGTGATAAGTTCAAATTGAATAAAGGAAACAATAATGATCATTCATGATTTGGGTATACTTGTTCAGATTAAATTAATAACTTCAAAAAGGGAAATCATCATTCATGATTGGGCATATTTTTTGAGAATAGATTGATCACTTATAGATCAAAATGATCCTTCGTTATTGACTTTACTTCAAATAGAAAAATTAAAAACACGAGTATATTGATTGATCACTTATAGATAAAATCATCCTTCGTTATTGGCTTTACTTCAAATAGAAAAATTAAAAACAAAAGCTCAGCTACTTAGTCATATTAAGTCGTGAACATTCACCATTGGGTCTATATCCAGAGTATAAAATCATACCTTTTAGTCCAAATCGATCATTATTGATTGGGTATGCTTGTTGAGGATAAATTCATAACTTGTAATATAAAACGATCATTATAGACTACATCTACACGTTGGGGATAAAATGATAATTAGGAAAAGGCAACACAAACAAGAAACCTCTATAACAAGTTTCGAAAGGATTTATTTATTCATTCTTGTCGCACGAGTATATAACGTTTTTGGATACTTTCAAAATGTGAAAAGGAACATTTTATGTGTATGGCCAATTAGCTCAGTTGGTTAGAGCGTCGTGCTAATAATGGGAAGGCCGCAGGTTCGAAACCTCCATTGGCCACAATGAACTTGTCTTCCTTAGTATTTCCCAAGCTCTCTAACAACTTCACCATTCCAATAGCCATTAAGTTTGTTTGACAAAGACTAAAAAAAATTAAAACAAAAGTATGTATGTTGCCGCATATTAAGGCAAGATTATTGTTGATTGGTTATACACTTTACGATAAAATTGAGATATATGCTTCAAGATTGGCTAAAATTGAGTTAAAATATATAACTTCTCATATAAAATGATCTTGCATGATTTGGTTTCGTTCTAATACGAAGTGATAACCTCGAATTGAATAAAGGAAACCAAATGATCATTCATGATTGGTTATACTTGTTTAGAATAAATTAATAAATTCGAAAAGTAAATTGATCATTCCTGATTGGGCATATTTCTTGGAAATAGATTGATCACCTATAGATCAAAATTATCCTTCATGATTGGGTTTACCTCAATTAAAAAAATTAAAAACAAACGGTAAGTTAGTTAGCCATTTATGTCATGAACATTAACGATTGGGTATATATCCTGCATATAAAATCATAATGTTTTTGTTGAGAATCAAGCTCAACATAGAGCAATGTGTGAACACACCTTTTGAGAATCTATGATTAGTTAAAGGTCTAGAGTCACACCACCACTCTCTACACATTAAACTATGTGTCATAGATTCATATTCTATGACACATAACTAATGGTTCCACATTCCCCATGACCGTAAGACTTCACATTCCTCAAGGCTCTAGTGAGAGAGTGAACGTTCTAGTGAGTAAATGAAGAGAGAGGGTGACTCTATATAAAGCACCCTCCTCTTACTCCATATCAAGTTGGTTGTGACTCCTTGTAATGCTACATTTTCATTTATCATATTCTCCTTGTTAATATACGTCTCCTTCTTCTTGAGTACTTCATTTTGTCTCTTATCCATCTTGTGTTTCTCTCCTGTCCTCTTTCCTCTCACACATACACATGCCACACATCTTTTCCGCTACACAAAAATCACCATCGATTCTTTACATGGTATCAGAGCGATTTGGTAGCTCGATATACACGACTCGCCTCATCGTGATCGTGTGTTGTGTTGTACGCCAACGTTGAAGAAGAACCAGCTCATCGCTATCGTAGTACTTACTACTACATAGCTCGTGTTCGAGAGGGAAGCAAAAGAAGAAAGGAAGCTTAATCGATAATGAATACTCAAATGGGGAGCGCTCTCCCTAGCGAGAAGTTGGACCGAAACAACATTGCATCTTGGGAGTACAAGATGCACCAATACCTTGTTGGCCAAGCCTATTCGAGCTACATCAAAGGAGCACAAGAAAATTGGCCCAACCCGGAAGACGCCGACTATGCAATGTAGGAGCAAGCAGCAAGCCGAGTGATGTATTGCTTGGCAACATGTGTTCACGCCCACATGCTCAGGTACATTCGAGAAGCCAAGACGCCGAAGGAAGCGTGGGAGAATCTACAAAAGATTTTCACTGCCAACACTACCGCGAGAAAGCTTCAACTCCGCCAAGAGTTGAATAATATCCAACAAAGGGATATGTGCGTCATGAGCTACACCTTGAAGATCAAGGAGCTTTGTGATTTGCTCGGCTGGATAAGCATAAACGTGGAGGATGATGAGATGGTGCAAATATGTCTTGGCGGCCTTGCACCACGATTCAGCGCGATGCAGACCGCCGTACTAGCACGGGAGAATCCGCCCTCCTTCTTCGATCTTCAATCCATGTTGTTGGTCGAAGAAAACCATGTTCGAACAAAAAGTACTGGCTCGGAAGGCCAAATGCTCTACATGCACTTGGACAGAGGAAGAGGACGTGGCCGTGCAAGAAGAGGCCGATTCGGCCAAGGACGAGGCGGACGAGGCCCGACTTACGAAAACAACTTGCAATTTCGGCCTCAAGACAGAAGCCATCGAGGAACCTTTGGAAGAAGGGGGACCTTCCATACCGGTCCGAACCGACAAAGATCGGACAAAAGCGGATATTGCGGAAAAATCGGTCACCACGAAGAAGAATGTCGTAAGAAGATACGCGAGTCGGCTTCCACTAGCCGACAACTCACCAACTACGCCATCAACTCCAACTATGACGATCGCGGCGGAATGTTCGTGATGACACATAGAGCGAATTCTATATCGGCCTCTACTTCTACTAGTGCCTCCAGTCCGGAAGAATGGTTCCATATGACGTCGCATCAAGAATGGTTCCGAGAACTTCGAGAGCCGGACCGACCCGCTATGTCAAAACCGGAGATGACACTACGCACCTGATTCGGCACATCAGCAATGTTCCATTCGGAAAAGAAGGTAACAAAAATTATATTAAAAATGTCTTGTATGTACCAACCATTACGAAGAATTTGGTCTCTGTCCGCCAAATTGTAGAGCAAGGAATGCAAGTTCGATTTAATCAAGGCGGTTGCTTCATCCAAAAAGAGGGCCGAGTCATCGCGCGTGGATGAAGAGAGGGCCGAATGTTCATTCTCGACTCGCACGAGATGAAATCAGCCATGTTCGCAAAAGGCACGAAAGCCGATTCTGACATAGAGTTATAGCACAAGCGGATTGGCCATATCAACCGCCAAAAGCTCAAGGCAATGCAATCGAAAGGAGTCGTCATCGGGCTCCCGACATTCACGGAGAAAGAGATTGAAGGTGTGTGTGCCGCTTGCCAATTGGGCAAGCAACATCGGCACCCATTTCCGAAAGAGCAGAACGTGAGCAAAGGCGTACTCGACGTAATTCATTCCGATGTATGGGGTTTGGCTCAAACGACGATATTTGGTGGATGCCGATACTACATGACCTTCATCGATGACTTCTCTAGGCACACTTGGATCTACCCGATGCGACAAAAGAGTGAAGTGTTCGGACAGTTCCAAAAATTTAAGAATGAAGTCGAGAAAGCCACGGGCCGACATATACGATGTCTTCGGTCGGATTGAGGCAAGGAGTACTTCTCCGACGAATTTTCGGCGTTTCTACAAAAAGAAGGAATACGGTGAGAGTTTTCGTGTCGACATACACCACAACAAAACAGAGTGGCCAAACGCAAGAATCGGCACATCCTCAAAGTGGCACAGGCTATGCTTAACGAAAAGCACATGCCGAAATTGTATTGGGCAAAAGTAGCTAACACGGCCGTCTATCTCATGAATCGGTGTACGACGTCAAGTGTGCACGAACTTACTCCGCACGAGAAGTTCTTCGGAAAGAAGCTGGACCTATCGCATGTTCGGATATTCGGCTCCATTGCGTACATGCACATCCCCGACGAGAAGCGTCAAAAGCTTGACTTGAAGTCGAAGAAATGTATCCTCGTAGGATACTCACTGGAGCAAAAGGGGTACAAGTGCTACAACCCCTCAACTCGAAAATCTCGAGTAAGTCAACTTTGACGAGTCCGCATGTTGGTACACACCAGAGACAACTTTGACTCCGATTCCACTCGACCCGGAATCCGTCGAACAAGAGATAGAGGATGAAGATCACCTTACGCGCATGTTCGAAGAAAGTTTGATCACGACCCGACTGAGCGGACCACAAGAGCCTTTGAGCGAGGAAAGCATATCTCGACCAAGTGCGAAGTTCGACAAAGGGAAGGCTAAAATGCCGGACTATGAAGACGCTTATTTCGATGGCAACAAATCGATTCACTCCCTCGATAGTGAGTTTGAAGGCCTTAAGATCCGAACAACTGGAGTGAAGAATGCTTTAAAATCCGCAAACGAGAAGCTACGCCGATCCACTTATGAAAACAACCCCGTAAGCCGCTTCGGCTACAATGAGTAAGTATGTGGCATACCATTACGCCTTTATGATGAAGGTCGCAACAGTACGGGAGCCGGAAACCTTTTCCGAAGCCGCGAAGGACCCGCGATGGATCGAAGCAATGAATGAGGAGATGTGTGCATTACGCAAGAACGAGACATGGGATCTCGTTCCCCACTCATCGCACAAGAAGGCAATTGGTTGCAGATGGATCTACAAGGTGAAGTATAATGTCGACGGCTCCGTCAACCGCTACAAAGCTCGACTCGTAGCGAAAGGATATGCACAAACACATGGAGTCGACTATGAAGAGACCTTTGACCCAGTGGCAAAGATGACGACGGTCCGGATCGTGATCGCACTTGCAGCGGCGAAAGGGTGGCACCTCCATCAAATGGACGTCAAGAACGCCTTTCTTCAAGGCGAATTAGCTGAGGAGGTGTACATGGTACAACTAAAGAAGCCTCTCTACGGCCTCAAGCAAGCACTGCGTGCTTGGCATTCAAAGATTACGCAATATCTTCATCAAATCGGCTTTCGAATGTCGAAATCCGACAACTCCCTCTACGTACACCAAGACTCTAGAAGACTAATTGTCATCATCCTCTACGTGGATGATCTCGTTATTGGAGGTGAGCATTTAGTCGACATCAACAAGGTGCAGTCTTTCCTCTCCAACAAATGTGAGATGACGGACATGAAGGAGCTTCATTACTTCCTAGGCATTGAGGTAATTCGGACTCCAGCCAACATTATGATTTCTCAATGCCACTACATTCTCATCTTGTTATACAAGTTCGGGATGACGGAGTGCAAATCGATCGCTACACCTCTCAATAGAAACCTTAAACTAGATGCCGACTCCGGCACGAATGAGTGTGATCCAACTCATTATTGACAACGGATCAGGAGTCTCATCTATCTCACGATCACATGACCCGACCTTAGCTATCTGGTCAGACTCCTTACCCAGTTCATGCAAACTCCGCGAGATATCCATTTCAATTGCGCTAAGCGAGTATTACGATATGTGAGCAGAACAATGGATTACGACATTCTCTACAAATCGGCCACACCAATACGACTTGAAGGATACACGGACGCGGATTGGGCTGGCTAACAAGCTGATCGACGATCAACCTCCGGATTCGTCTTCTCCCTCGGCAGTGGAGAGATTTCGTGGGGTAGCAAGCAGCAGCCTCCCATCGCTCTTCCGAGTACGGAGGCGGAATACAGGGGCGCAGTCGTAGCTGCATGTGAAGCTGTATGGCATAAGAGGATTTTGAAGGATCTGGGCATTCCCATTAAGGATCCGACTCCCCTTTACTGCGACAACGTGAGCAATATTTATTCAGCTTGGAACCCGGTGTTCCACGCACGCACAAAGCATATCGAAGTGCACTATCACTTCATTCGATAGCGTGTTCAAGCCGGAGATGTCTACCTTCTACACATCAACACAAATCTTCAAACGGCCGACATCTTCACGAAAGCCCTAGGATCCGATAAGCTTCGGCAATTCATGTTAGAACTTGGATTGATGATCCCTGACTTGCCAAGCTTGAGGGGGAGTACAAGTGAGAATCGGATAGCGACCAAACCGGGTACGAGCCAAAATGGACACCAGCCGAAAGGAGCCGACCAGAGTTGAGCTTGAGGGGGCGTGTTGAGAATCAAGCTCAACATAGAGCAACGTGTGAACACACTTTTTGAGAATCTATGATTAGTTAAAGGTCAAGAGTCACACCACCACTCTCTACACATTAAACTATGTGTCATAGATTCATATTCTATGACACATAACTAATGGTTCCACATTCCCCATGACCGTAAGACTTCACATTCCTCAAGGCTCCAGTGAGAGAGTGAACGTTCTAGTGAGTAAATGAAGAGCGAGGGTGACTCTATATAAAGCACCCTCCAACTACTCCATATCAAGTCGGTTGTCACTCCTTGTAATGCTACATTTTCATTTATCATATTCTCTTTGTTAATATACATCTCCTTCTTCTTGACTACTTCATTTTGTCTCTTATCCATCTTGTGTTTCTCTCCTCTCCTCTTTCCTCTCAAACATACACATAACACACATCTCTTCCGCTACACAAGAATCACCATCGATTCTTTACAGTTTAGTCCAAATGGATCATTCTTGATTTGATATGCTTCTTTAGGATAAAATGATAACTTCTAATACAAAACGATCATTAGAGACAACATCTACATGTTGAGGATAAAATGATAATTAGTAATAGGAAACACAAACAGGAAAACTCTATAACAAGTTTGGAAAAGATTTATTTATTCATTGATGTTGCACGAGTATATAACGTTTTCGGATACTTTCAAAATGTGAAAAGGAAATATTCTATGTGTAGGCTTGGGAATATATAAAATAGACATGGCCAATTAGCTCAGTTGATTAGAGTGTCGTGCTAATAACGCAAAGGTCGCATGTTCAAAAACTCCATTCGCCACAGTGAACTGGTCTTCGGTAGTACTTCCCAACCTCTCTAATGACTTCACAATTCGAATAGGCATAAAGTTTGTTGACAACAAATAGAAAAATCTAAAACAAAAGAATGTATGTTGCCCAATATTAAGGCGAGATTATTGTCGATTGGTTATACACCTTTAGGATAAAATTATAACCTATAATCTAGACATATCATTCAAGGTTGGCTAAAATTGAGATTAAATATAAAACGTGTCATATAAAATGATTTGTCATGACTTGGTTTCCCTTGAATACAAAGTGATAACTTCGAATTGAATAAAGGAAACCAAAATCATCATTCATGATTGCGTATAATGCTTGGGAATGAAGTAGTAATTTGGAAAACTATACGAATGCGAGATTATTGTCGATTGGTTATACGGCTTTAGGATAAAATTGTAACTTGTAATCCAAACATATCCTTCAAGATTGGCTAAAATTGAGATTAAATTTATAACTTCTCATATAAAATGATCATTCATGATTGGGTTTCCTCCGAATACAAAGTCATAACATCGAATTGAATAAAGGAAACCAAAATCTTCATTCATGATTAGGTATACTTGTTTTTTTCGGCATATTAAGGCGAGATTATTGTCGATTAGTTATATAACTTTAGGATAAAATTGTAACTTGTAATCAAGACATATCCTTTAAGATTGGCTAAAATTGAGATTAAATTTATAACTTCTCATATAAAATGATCATTCATGATTGATTTTCCATCGAATACAAAATGATAACTTCGAATTGAATAAAGGAAACCAAAATGATCATTCATGATTGTGTATAATTCTTGGAAATAAAGTAATAACTTGGAAAAGAAAAATGATCATTCATGATTGCGCATATTTCTTGAGAATAAATTTATCACTTATAGATCAAAATGATCTTTCGTGATTGGGTTTACTTCAAATAGAAAAATTATAAACAAAAGGTAAGCTACTTAGCAGTAAATGTCATAGGCAAGATGCTACATGGAATGGTGGGGGTTGAACCCATGATCTTCTGGTCTTATTGGGCAACCTTACCATTATTGTAGTGTGCAAAACTCAACTTATTTCATTATAGATTCATCGTTAGAACTTTCAAGAACCTTCTAGAGAATGCATCTTCATGCACTCTCAAGAATTTCCATGAACTCTCTAGAAATCTTCTACCTTTCATGCATACCTCCACATTCTTGTATAAATACTTGGGTGCACCTTGATTACAATCAAGGTGAGGAACACCAGTAACTATTACGAAAGTATATACAATTCTTGTTTATTTGTCTATCCTCTCTCTTGCTTGTTCTCTTGTCTATGCTCTCTCTCTCGCTATCTCTTAATATTGAGCCTCGTCTACTTGTCCTTGACAATCTTGTGATCTTGCTTATCCTCTCACTCTCTCTTAGTACTTGGCCTCATTCCACCCGTTCGTGACAGTTTGTTCACCTTCCCATTTTCTAAGCCTCAACATGTCGGATCTTACTGAGATAATAAATCACCTCATGGAAGCCATGCATCAACTTCAAATTGAGAATGACAACCTTCGGGAATTGTTATGGAAGCTTCAAGTTGGAACACCGACGGAACTCGAAGAAAAAACCAACTCTCCTCCTACATCAACAAATGTTTTACCTATAGAGCCTGGTTCCTCATCTAGGCTTTCTCCAACTCCTTCCCATCCCACTACAAGTATGGAGCCCAATATTAGTTTACCTGACAAGTTCGACGGCACGAGGAAGCACTTCTGAGGTTTCATAAATAAGATAAACCTTACTATCCAACTATAGCCTCAACTGTAGGCAGATGATTTTCGTCAAGTAGGTCTCATTGGGACCCTTCTGTCCGGAGTTGCACGAGCCTAGTTTGCACCGTTGGTCGAAACTTCATCACCACTTCTACAAAATTTTCTTGCCTTTCAGGCAAAGTTTGATGCAACATTTGGGGATACGGACCGATGCTGAACTGCCATCACCAAACTCTATTCATTATATCAAGGTATGTGTTTGGTATCAACATGTTCGTGTTCAGAAGTGGAAGGATCGCGCATTCCACTTTTAGATCCCCTTTATAGTTACACAATTTTAGCCTGTTGTGAAATATGACGTGCACCAGTATCACATGATAAACCACAAAGGGTGAATTTATTGATTTATTAATCTGATACATCTCTATACCTAGAGAACATGCTATTTATTGGGGAAAATATAAATGTACTAGATTTATTCTTGCAATGGTTACAAATTCAGGGTTGGTTTTTACCGCACATTCATTTTATACAAATTAATTATTTACCAAACAGAAATTTTCATTTGATTGTCTACACATAAACACTAAATCAAGAGGTTAAACACAATATACAAATGGAGTACTAATAATCTATATAGATCACACATTGATAGCCCTCCATACATCCAGTCCAGACAACCATCAACCATAAAAACATGATTATTGTTGTACAATCCCCTCTAATAAAGCAAATACTCCCCAATATCTACAAATGCCTCCTTCAGTCCCACTAAATGTTATTTATCATAGTTTTTCTATAAGTATAATAAATTTAAAAAGTGATTGGCAATAGCAAACATGGAAATAAGTTTTACAAACACAATTGATGGGTAAATATGAAGGATGAACATACATTTTCTTTGATCTGAACTATATACTTAGATGATAGTCCAATAAATTTAATAAATATGTGCAACAAGATATAAACATAGCAACAAATTAATTAAAACATAATATAACACCATATAAACATATAAATTGGATCATATTAAGAAATAGAATTGATTAAAAGATCGTTGATCAGAAGTAATACATTAAAAGTTTTTTTATAAACTCTAACTACATCGCTAGGAGAGTATCTATATCATTGGATTCATCATCAATCGGTGAACTATCATCCACATTTAGTGCAGTAGTATCCACTCCAGATAGACTCGCTACCATGGGGTCGTCCATTAAGTCATTGTCAAGCTCTACGAGTTCCCCAGGTTCACCAACCAAAGGAGGGATCAGTTCACGGGAGGCAACCTAAAAATGTTCGGTATTTGCTATATGCTTGGCCCCTACCTCCTCGTCTTGATTGGGGCATTCCAAAAGCGCGCGAAGCCTCATGTTGATGAAGTTCACCTGTTCCTCATCTTTCTCCAATGCAACCGAATTTCGGAAAAGCTTCAAAGCACATGCCGAAGTGGTCCCTAAACACCATAAATAAGAAATAATGAGTATTATCATAGGTCTAAATATAAATAAAACCTTCCACACATTGGGAAATTTATTTGAACATTTACCTATGCCAGAAAACAAGTCCAATATCCAGTCATCTTCATTCGAAAACATCTCCACAAGGTGCATCATTAAACGTTGGGGCTTCTGGTAGGGATTCACAAGCCCGCGCTCAGTTGTGGTCACATGTCGAAGCTTCCGTTTCATAGTTGGATATACGAGCAAGTTTGAGCATCCCACCTCATTCGAATGCTCCTTGAATCTTTGCTTCTTGATCTCGTCATAATAACCAACTGTTATATATTCCATTGCGTTGATGAACCGAAAAGTTGGTCCCCTATTTACGTTGGTTTTAATCCTGATCATTGAGAAAAGAAGTTATAAGCAGATTAAATTACAAAATATAATTCGATAGTGCTTTCGATAAAATCCTTACCAAACAAGGTTCTCAATTCCATGGCAATGAGGTCTCAACGCTTGAGCCACGGAATATCCTTGATTCATGCCATGAAATATTACAATTCTCCACAAGGAAGCGATGGTTAAGTCGGCGAAATTTTTTACCATTTTTTCCAATTGCTTGAACCTAAAAGGTTTGTCATCGTAGATCGATCCAGCCATACGAAAACCGTATGGAATATTAGCTACCATTAACGTATACTCTTTCTTTAGCAGCTTCTGGATCATGTCAGCCACATCACCACAATAATCATTGTAGTATAGATCTCTGGTGTTGTCTTTTTTGAGGCTGAACTTCTTGAAGGTGCCATCATCTTCCACCTCAAACGCCCTTACCAAGCGTCGATCCTTCTCTTTTCTGGCCCTTTCAAAATGGGCAAGAAAGGATGTTGGAAAGTCATCTATATCCTTTATTTCACCAGGCCTCTTACTTTGACATGGTTTCTAAAAAAAAAAGACATTAACAAAGTTATAGTCGATACACGGGATGGACCACCAGAAATTGATCAAACAAAGAGTTATACTCACCCAATCCTTAAATGCAATGAAATATTCCGATAACGCCTTGTACGAAGACGTTATTGGATATTCTTCAGTCACTTGTTCCCACGATAAACAACCTAGTTGCATCATCATCACTTCTTGTATTTTCATATAGACTTTGTGGCTCAAAATTTATAAACCAACATTAAAAATTCATTTCTTAAAACAAGGTAAACCATAAAAAATTTAGTAAGACCTTACTTGTTGAACTCCGTAACCATTTCCTCTAGGCTCAGCCTACAACTCTTGAAAGTACAGATATAAGAAGTTGCTCATGTTTGATCCCTTGCATTTCCCTCCATAAAGACAACTTCATATCATCTGTTCCTTCCTCAATGGTAAGCTCAATCTTCTTGGCAGCTGAGCTTTTCAATTCTAATTGAGGGTCAACTTTCGACTTCTTTTGTCTTTGACCCTTCACTTCCTTATTCTCCCACATCGTAAATATTTGATCTTCAGGATCCCAGGCTTCTCCATCCCTAAATGCGAGTTGAAACCACGACTCATACTTTCAGATTCCATCAGACTTCACCGCATCGTCCAACACAATTCCGAGTTCGTGGAGACATTGGCATCATAGAGCTGGATATAATTTCTCTCCAAATTTGGTTTTCCCGTCAAGGTACTCGTGGTGAAAAAATCTAATGCTTTCGATGGAGGACATCTTCTGCCAGAAGTCATTGTCATTATTGTGGTCCCATGCTAACAACTTTGCCTCCTCAGTTGTTAGCGCCACATAAATTTTGCATTCCGCATATGCAGACTAATTGTCGTCTTGCCTCTACTGAGTGAGATCTGCCAATCACAAAATAATTGTATTGGTCGTGCTTCTTAATATCAGAATCCTCTAGATTAGAACACTCAAGAGGATCCAACATTACAATAAAACCACGACCATTGCATGAGGGTTGATCTTCATTTGCTTCTTTAAATTTTGGACGTGAAGCTTATGTGGTACTCTGATCTCCAAAGGGCAGCATCCTGTATTCTCATCCAGAGGGGGGCGATGAATATGGGTTATCAGAAGGTTAAAAACTTGCCCCTTCCGCACAAGTTTTCTATGTATTATGTCCCTTCTAATTTTATTTTGTTCTGATGACAACACACCAGATGCAAGCTCTGCTCCTGGTCTAGATTGAGCCTCATCATCCTTTGTTGAACTCGATGACTCAAAATCTGACATTCTCGTCACCTTCTTTTTCTGAGGCCTAAACTGCACCGCAAATTTCCTTATTGGTGCTTTAATAAGCGATAAGGAAGCTATCTTCAAATTAACATGACCTTGAATATATGGCCTCAATGTTGTTATTAAGTTAGTACTTGTCTCAATGGCATTTCGGAAGGATTCTGGCCCGCATGAATCCTTCAACAAGTAGTCTTTGGAGACGATCATCTTTCAGACTCCTTTTGTACAATTGACTAATACAATCAAATTAGTTGAGTCAGCGTCTTCATAGTCTAGCCGCAAGATTTTGCCATAGCTAAATGCACGATCTTGAGCAAGCATACCACGTCCAGCCAGTCTGGTAACTAACCATACTACTTTCTTTTTCGAGTCTACATATTGCAATGCCCACTCAAATCCAGTTAAGTCTCTGTCCAACTGGTCCTCACTCCCTCCAACCGCGACAAATGTTTTTTGACTAACCTCGTTAGACGGCTGCCTCACGACTTTGTCTTCAAACATCAGTTTCTTTCCCTTTTGTGGATATGTCACAACAGGGATCTTTGTGGTGTCTAGAGGTGAGCTTTGATACTTAATCCGAATTCTGTTCAGTGGCCTCTCCTCCTTAGGGTCAGTCGACCTGCATGAAATAATACAACAGATGAACCTAAACCTATATTCTCTCAAATAAAAATCTATTGGAGTCTAGAAAATGCGAATACAAAGAATGGTTTGGCCTTATGAAGCACTTGCCTGACCACTAGTGTATGGGACCTACTTAAAGGATGTAGTCATAAGATCAAAAACATAGCAAAAGGCACTGGAAAGGGAGTTGAGATAAGTTATTAGTGAAACCTAAACCTATATGCTCCTTATTTGCAATGGTAGTAAGCTGGTAAAGTGGTATGGGGTACAAAACTTCATTCCAAGTATTGTTTTGTCCTCATTCAGTCTTATAGTAAGCACATTCATAGTAAAGAAAGATTTGTATGGGGTGTCAAATTATATACAATATGCAGATTGGTAGTATGGAATGCCAAATAAGCAATCCAGTATTGTTTTGGCCTCATTCCACTGTTACAGTTAGTACAAAACTAGTAAGGAGCCCAACTCGATACAGTGTATCTAGTTTTAGCCCTACGAGCCACAACTCGATACGCTGTATCGAGTTATGACCTCCAACTCCATACAGTGTATCTAGTTTTAGCACTGGGAGCCACAACTCGATATGACGTATCGAGTTATGACCCCCAACTCGATACTGCATATCGAGTTTTAGCCCTAGGAGCCATAATTCGATACGCCGTATCGAGTTATGTCCCCCAACTGGATACACCGTATCGAGTTGTAGCCCTAGGAGCCAAAACTCGATACGTCATATCGAGTTATGACCCCCAACTCGATACACCGTATCGAGTTGTAGCCCTAGGAGCCACTACTCAATACGTCCTATCGAGTTGTAGGCCTAGGAGTCACAACTCGATACGTTGTAATGAGTTATGACCCCCAACTCGATACGCCGTATCCAGTTTTAGTGCTAGGAGCCACAACTTGATACGCCATATCGCGTTCTGACCCCTAACTCGACAAGCCGTACAGAGTTCTAGCCCTAGGAGCCCCAACTCGATACGCCGTATTGAGTTATGACTCCCAACTCGATATGCCATATCGAGTTCTAGCCCTAGGAGCCACTAGATACGGCGTAACGAGTTCTAATACGTAACTCGATACATTGTAACGAGTTCTAACACTCAACTCGTTACATAGTATCGTGTTAAGTGTCAGAACTCGATACATCGTATCGAGTTCTTGGTCTTGGATCTATAACTTGATACATCGTACCGAGTTGTGACGCTCGTGTTGCTATAGTGTACCGACTTCGGGGCATAACTCGATACGATGTATCGAGTTATGGATCTAGGAGGTAGAAGTGGGCACGCAGGTTATTCTGAAAGAAATATAAAGTACGTAGATAGGACTATGTCTGTACAATTTAGGGTTTACATCCTACCTAGTGTCAGAACAGGCAGTCTTTTTGCTCGGCATGATGATCGTGTAGGTGAGGGGATGTGTGAGGTAGCTTGGGAGTCCTTGCGTCTATTCTTTCGTGCTCTCGAGAGTGGTTACGCTCAAATGTAGGGAAAGAAAAAGAGAGGTCGGTTCTATTTGTTTGGGGGGAAGGGACCACAGTTAAATAACTAACCACGGTTAGAATTAAATGCCATATAGTGCCTTTAGTTATTTTTATTTGAATTTGTATTTAATATTATCATAACATAATAATTATCTTTATGATCTAGTAGTTATTATGATTTCATCCTTATGTGTATTATGGTTTAGTACCTATTATGATCTAGTACTTATTAGGATTTAATACATGTGCAAGGTTAGTCCAATGATTGAGTACCCTTATCTACATTTTTGGCAGTCTAATGATTTTAATGTGCAATAAAGTAAGAAATTATTTATAGAAATTGAGAACATTCACTAATTGGGTGAGGATAATGGTATTGTGCAAATAGGTGTAGGCTTGGCAATATATAAAATACACATGGCCAATTAGCTCAGTTGGTTAGACCGTCGTGCTAACAACGCTAAGCTCGTAGGGTCGAACCCGCCATTGGCCCCAATGAATTAGTCTTCGTTAGTATTTCCCAAGCTCTCTAACGACTTAACCATTTGAATAGCCATAAAGTTTGTTGACAGCGACTATAAAAATTTAAAACAAAGGTATGTATGTTGCCCAATATTAAGGAGAGATTGTTATCGATTGGTTATACACCTTTAGGATAAAAGAATAACCTATAATCAAGACATATCCTTCAAGAATGGCTAAAATTGAGATTAAATATATAACTTCTCATATAAAATGATCTTTCATGATTTAGTTTCCTTCGAATACAAAGTGAAAAGTTTGAATTGAATAAAGGAAACCAAAATGATCATTCATGATTGGGTCTACTTGTTGAGAATAGATTAATAACTTCAAAAAGGAAAATGATCATTCATGATTGGCATATTTCTTGAGAATAGATTGATCACTTATAGATCAAAATCATCCATCATCATTGGTTTTACATCAAATAGAAAGCTTAAAAACAAAAGGTAAGCTACTAGGCATATTAAGTTGTGAACATTCACAATTGGGTTTATATCCTGAGGATAAAATCATAACTTTTACTCCAAATCGATCATTCTGGTTTGGGTATGCTTCTTTAGGATAAAATGATAATTTCTAATAGGGAACACAAACAGGAAACCTCTACAAAAAGTTCGGAAAAGATTTATTTATTCATTAATGCCGCACGAGTATATAACGTTTTCGTATACTTTCAAAATATGAAAAGGAAACATTTTATGTTTACGCGTTGCAATATATAAAATAGACATGGCCAATTAGCTTAGTTGGTTAGAGCATCGTGTGAATAATGCAAAGGTCGCAGGTTCGAAACCTCCGTTAGTATTTCCCAAGCTCCCTAACGACTTCACCATTTGAATAGCCATCAAGTTTGTTGACAACGACTAGAAAAGTATAAAACAAAAGTATGTATGTTGCCTAATATTAAGGCGAGATTATTGTCATTTGGTTATACACCTTTAGGATAAAATTATAACCTATAATCCAGACATATCATTCAAGATTGGTTAAAATTCAGATTAAATATAAAACATGTCATAAAAAATGATTTGTCAAGATTTGGTTTCCCTTGAATACAAACTGATAACTTCGAATTGAATAAAGGAAACCAAAATGATTATTCATGATTGGGTATACTTGTTGATAATAAATTAATAACTTTGAAAAGGAAAATGATCATTCATGATTGGGAATATTTCTTGAGAATAGATTGATCACTTATAGATCAAAATCATCCTTCGTTATTGGCTTTACTTCAAATAGAAAAATTAAAAACAAAAGGTAAGCTACTTAGTCATATTAAGTCGTGAACATTCACGATTGGGTCTAAATCCTGAGTATAAAATCATACCTTTTAGTCCAAATCGATCATTCTTAATTGGGTATGGTTGTTTAGGATTAAAATGATAACTTCTAATAAAAAACGATCATTAGAGATTACATCTACACGTGGAAGATAAAATAATAATTAGGAAAAGGCAAGACAAACAAGAAACCTCTACAACAAGTTTGGAAAAGATTTATTTAGCCATTCATGTCACACGAGTATATAACGTTTTCATATACTTTCCAAATATAAAAAAGGAACCATTTTCTGTGTAGTCTTGGCAATATATAAAATAGACATAGCAAATTAGCTCAGTTAGTTAGAGCATCATGCTAATAACGCGAAGGTCGCAAGTTCGAAACTTCCATTGGCCACAATGAACTGGTCTTCGTTAGTATTTCCCAAGCTCCCTCATGACTTCACCTTTTGAATAGCCATAAAGTTTGTTGACAAGGACTAGAAAAATTTAAAACGAAAGTATGTATGTGGCCGCATATTAAGGCGAGATCATTGTCGATTGGTTATACACCTTCAGGATAAAATTATAACCTATAATCCAAAACGATAAAATGATAACTTCTAATACAAAAGGATCATTAGAGACTACATCTACACATGGAAGATAAAATGATAATTAGGAAAAGGCAACACAAACAGGAAATGTCGACAACAACTTTGGAAAATATTTATTTATTCATTCATGTTGCACGAGTATATAACGTTTTCGTATACTTTCCAAATATGAAAAGGATCAATTTTATGTGTAGGCTTGGCAGTATATAAAATAGACATAGCCAATTAGCTGTTGGTTAGAGCTATGTGCTAATAAAGTGAAGGTCGCAAGCTCGAAACCTCCATTGGCCACAACTCGAT
Organism: Azolla caroliniana; assembly: GCF_043228905.1. Classification (NCBI taxonomy): domain Eukaryota; kingdom Viridiplantae; phylum Streptophyta; class Polypodiopsida; order Salviniales; family Salviniaceae; genus Azolla; species Azolla caroliniana. Next base: position 3,641,486 of record NW_028230457.1, on the reverse strand, counting down.
ACATCGTATCACGTTCTAACCCCTAACTTGACAAGGTGTACAGAGTTGTAGCCCTAGGAGCCCCAACTCAATACGTTGTATCAAGTTATGACTCCCAACTCGATACGACGTATCTTGTTCTAGGCCTAGGAGCCACTAGATATGACGTAACGAGTTCTGACACTCAACTCGTTGCATCATATCATGTTAAGTGTCAAAACTCGATACATCGTATCGAGTTCTTGGTCTTGGATCTATAACTTGATACATCGTACCGAGTTGTGACCCTCGCGTTGATACAATGTACCGACTTCGAGCCATAACTCGATACGATGGATCGAGTTATGGATCTAGGAGGTAGAAGTGGGCACGCAAGTTATTCTGAAAGAAATATAAAGTACGTAGATAGGACTATGTCCGTACAGTTTAGGGTTTAGATCCTACCTGGTGTTAGAACGGGCAGTCTTTTTGCTCGAAATGATGATCGTGTAGGTGAGGGGATGTGTGAGGTAGCTTGGGAGTCCTTGCGTCTGTGCTTTCGTGCTCTCGAGAGTGGTTATGCTCAAATGTAGGGAAAGAAAAAGAGAGGTCGGTTCTATCCTTTGGGGGGGAAGGGACCACAATTAAATAACTAACCACGATTAGAATTAAATGCCATATAGTGCCTTTAGTTATTTTTATTTGATCTTGTATTTATTATTATCATAACATAATGATTATATTTATAGTTTATGTGTATTATGTTCATTATGATCTAGTAGTTATTATGATTTCATACTTATGTGTATTATGATTTAGTACCTATTATGATCTAGTACTTATTAGGATTTAATACATGTGCAAGGTTAGTCCAATGATTGAGTACACTTATCTACATTTATGGCACTCTAATGATTTTGATGTGCAAGAAAGTAAGAAATTATTTATAGAAATTGAGAACATTCAACAATTGGTTGAGGATAGAGGTAATGTGCAATTATGTCACGTGGACACGTGATCAATGAATAAGAAGTTACATAAATTTTTTTTTAAGACCTAATTAAGGCACGTGACCATATAAGGGGGACAAGTATATATAACTACACATAAGTTTAATTATGATTTATATTTTTAATATTTAACCTCTTTTAAATTTTTATTTATAACTATTAGAAATATATAAAAAATTATATTAGAAAATATACAAATTACATATATAGTTCCTTAGAATACTATTTGTAGTTTAAGTATGTCTTACCATTTGTATTCTTGGGGAGTGAAATATAAAGGATATTAGAACCTTAAACAATGGGAACAAATTCACCCTTTTCCGTTGAGGAATATCAACTATGATAGGATTCCTCACCTTCTTTGGGGTTTTCAGTAGAAGAATACCATTACTCTCAAGATTCTAATTTCTCCATTGAGGAGTATATAATCTCCGAAAGTCCAGTCAATACGACAAGATGCTATGAATTCTCAATTGAACAGTATGACCCATACGCGGACTCGGGTGAGAATGTAGGTGATTGTCAATGTTCTGAAAGTATTTCTACCCAACAACCGAGAACAAATGTGCGCCAAGAGGAAGACACACCAATATCAGCTAAGTATGACAATAAGTCAGTGAGCCCCTTATTTTTCAAAAGGGTCTGACGACGTATTAGTTGAGAACCATTTGCTTTAGTGACATCTGAGGCTCAACTTACCGTAGATGTTAAAAAGACATGCTACGCTCGTGGGTGTATGGCGATGATTGGAAACCAAAACTTGCGGTTTTTGAGATGTTACTATTTTGCAGTCAATGGTGATGAACAAGACACTTATCTTATGACACACTTACAGATGGTGTCAGACAAAGCTCAAATATCTCGATTTCTTTCGAGTATTACCTCTTTACGGCATGACAATGTTGTAGAGTGGCATTCAAGATCGCACTTTGTGTTAGCAACATGAGATTACATAGAGTGCTACAAAGAGTCTTAAACGGCAACAATCCTATTGAAGATGATAATTTGCCAAGTATGAAGGGTGCATCAGGTAGAAATGCGATCTACTAGATGAAGACATACTTCAAGTTCAATTGTGAGATAATGCCAACTACCAGTAGGTTGCATCCTATACACGTCAAGAAGTTTATGATTCCTATAGATTGGAAATGTCAACTTGTGGTGACAAGTATGTCACCTACAGTCAGTTCACAAGGTTGTGGTCATTCCACTTTAGTAATGTTATTATACGTCGCAAAGTATGTATGGTGTGTTGTTCAATATGTGCAAACCTAAAGAGCGTGTGTAAAGGGGCAAAGACAGCTACAAAGAAGGAGCTAAATAAGAAATTGTTACAAGATCACTGAGATGCCCAAGCATTAGAGAGAAAAAGAGCTATGCACCATAGGGAAAAGTCGATAAACAATCTAGCTAACTACATGTGTTTAATGATAGATGGAATGGACCAAAAGAAGACGTGTCTACCTCGTCTTAAACGTCTTCCTAATGATGTCAACGACGATTGTCTCGTGCAGATGCACTTGCTGGGTTGTTTAGCCTATAATGGAAGTGTGAAGCCTCATGTCTTCTTCACCTACCCAAATGTCCACAATGACCCTAATTTAACGTCATTGTGATTCCAAAAGTATTGATGTCTTGGGGGTAGTCTTTGCCGCCGGTTTTATTTATTCAACTAGACAATATTGCTTGGGAAAACAAAAATTCTATGGTGTTTGGTTATCTAAGTATGCTGGTGAACCAAGGAATATTTAGGAAAGTGAAAGTTAACTTTCTATTGGTTGGTCACACACATGATCATATCGATCATATGTTTAGTAACTTTTCTAGGCAGTTATCACGATATGATGCTTTTATGTTACCTAAGTTGTTCGAGATCATTCGTGATGCATACATATACACCACACCCAATCATGGAACACTTGAAGGAAATATATGATTTTAAGAGATACATATTAGATGATGGTGAGGGAAATGCCAAAGTGTTAGTGCCATTAAATAATATAAGTTTCAACCATGTATTCTTAATAAATAAAAATGATCATAGTGGTTGTACATTATTATATGCCAAGCAATATTCATCCTCCCCCCAATGGGAGCCTGAAAGCGGGTGTCAGCGGGTGTCAGTTTCTACTTCATATGCCTTCAACTTTTGTTTATGGTGTAGGACAAATGCCGATTGAGACTAAGAAAGTTGTCACCAATGTACAATGTACTAGCTGATAATCCAAAGAATGTTTGGATGCAAGCATTGCAAGACAAATGCAAGCACATTGACAATGTGAAGAAGTATGTTGGGGAGCAAGACACATCATGGTGGGATGTGTTCTTTAAAGATCAAGAACAAATTGTTTACAATTGTGTCCTTGGTACTTAGACCATGCAAATACCCTTCACCTGGAATAAACAACAGTGTCGTAATTCTCAGACTTCTCCTCTTGCACCTAATGCGATTAATGATAGCTTGCTCCATCCACCACAAAGGGACATATATGTTGGACCCAGGTTGACAAAAACAGCGGAAGCAAGATGGCAAGGAAACTTGCAAGAATTTAAGGTGGGTATGTTAATTTCTACACCTCTTGATGATAATGAGTTGGGACATCAATTTTGGATTGGTAAGGTTTTAGATGTGGTGATGCATGAGAACCAAAGCCAAATCTAGTCTATAAACGTGCATTAGTACAACACTAAAAGCAAAAATGCCTTTACAAGCAAGTATGCTTTAGAGATGATGGAATGTCCACGGTCAAGGGGGAACAGAAAGAGGAAAAGAAATATTTGTAGCACTTCATACCTAGACATTGGTGATGGAGATATTATTGTTTACGACTTCGCACTAACAAAAGTTGGACGTCTCAGGAAGTCTACAATAGATATTATCAAGAAGAAATTAGGGTGAAAGCATGGGAATGGGAACAATTAGCTATGTCCTTGACATAGCTAATTAGCTACCTAAAAAGCTACATGTAATCTGTATATTTTGGCAAATTTAGGGATGATTAGAATTTGATCTCAGAAAAAGACTAGCTAAACGGTGGACCATAAATGGTAATATTTCCATCTCCATAATAAATGATACATATCTTTAAGATCTTCCTAATAAAAATTAGCTATAAAAAAAACTATTTAGCTGTGGTCAGTTTAGCAGCTAAATAGCTATAATAGTGTTTCCATTCACATGCTTTCACCCATTACCTATTCTACAAGGGGTCTCATGTCAAAGGCAAACAAGATCGTCTATACATAACATGGAATGTCAACATCTAGTTTTAGATGAAGACAATGCCTTAATAGGTACATCCAAAGATGACTAGGAACAATCTACATTGTATATTAGTTATACTAGCAACTCTAGATCATGATACAAGTGATTTTTGTAAATTTTACACTTAATGAAATTTTGGTATCTAATGTAAGAGAATGTTGTTTGTAATACTCGAAAGATATAAAAATTATGTTTAGAAATATTATTGCTTTGTACAAACATTGTTTGTTACAAAATACATTACTTCTTGACTTTTGAGTGATAGTGAACATTGTACCATTTCAATTATAGCATAATTTTAGCGTTTTATCAAGTTTAGGAAAGGATGACTTTTTGAGGTTTTCCAACGACATTTTGAGAACATGTGATACTGGTATCATTAAGTTTTGTGAATAGAGTATTTAAACCCCAAAATTTTAGGGAATATTCCTTATCCTTCCATTTTTGCGCGATCCTTCCACTTCTGAACGCGACCGTGTTTATCCGTTTATGCGTCTAAATTTAGACAATTAGCATGTGATGTTTAGTGTGATGGCCAACCTCTCTGTGACCATTTTCGTCAGGGCCTTCGAAGCGAGATTAAAAACTTACTACTCAACTTTCCGGAGCCTACGTCATTGTCGCAAGCCATCACGCAAGCAGTTAATTGTGACAATCGGTTGTTTGAGCTTCGTCAAGAGGAACGAGCAACTTCAAGGTGGAAACCCTCTTCGAGATCTTCTCCATCGTCATCGTACAATGACCCCATGCCAATGGAAATTGATCGAGCTCGCGCCCCGCCACTCACCGAGGGTGATCGGAGGTATCGCCGAACCAACAGGCTATGTTTATATTGTGGTGCATCCACCCATCTCATTCATTTTTGCCCAATCAAGAATAATCAAAGATCAATATCTACAAACAATGCGAAAAGACGGCCCCAACAATGGGAAAACGATGGTGTCCAACTATAGTAGGAGCCATGTGGTTGGACAATCCGCATTCGTGTCACTCCCATAGTTCGGCTACATCGACAGAAGATTTCTCCTTTCCAGTAAGAATCCATTTCAAGTTGATTTCAATTAGATCCTTAGCACTTCTAGATTCCAGGGCAACAATGTGTTTTATGGACGAAAGGTTCGTTCATAAACACAAATTCTCGGTTGTCCGATTGTCCAAGCCAATCCCAGTGGAAGCTATCGATGGACGCATGCTTTCTTCGGGAGCAATCACCGAAGCCACTGTCCCACGTATCTTACAGCTCGGGGACCACCAGGAGGCCTTAACGTTTTATGTTATCACTTCACCGCGACATCCTGTCATCCTCGGTTTGTCTTGGCTGAAGCCACAGAATCCACTTGTTGATTGGCACAATCACTCTATTACTTTCTCCCAAACCAGCTCGGAGGTGCAAGCAATATCTCATGTTGTTGCAGGTGCTCACCCTCCCAAGCGGAATTAGCTCCAAGGCGGATGCTCACATCCCAGTTACAACAAGGAAAATAGTGCATAGTGCCTCGTCCAACAATCCAATGAAGACAACTACTGACTCACTACCGTCCAAGTATGAAGACTTCAAGAACGTATTTGAGAAAAAGAATGTTGATCACTTGCTTGAGCATTGACACTACGACTATCCGATCGATCTGCAAGAAGGTGCTAGTCCATGTTATCGCTAGGGCCGGACAATGTCCTAACATAGGGTGTCCCCTTGAGACACTTCACCAAAAGGGTGTTGTGGTGAGATAGAGTTAGACCGACTATTAATGGAACCCTAATTGGTTACTAGTGACAATATCATTAGTCACAATACACGCATAGGATAAATTACACTTAGCACAGAATGGTAATTAACAATGATTACGATACAGAACAACAACACTCTATTAATTATCCTCTAATGCTTACAATCTAACCGGGCCCTTTTTATAGGTCTCCGGTTTTAGGTACAAACCGGTGCCAACCGGCAACCGGCTACGAACCGGTTCGGATCCGGATCGGCATACCAATTCCGTGTCCGTCCGTTCACTTCTCAAATCATAATAATTCTATATAAATATATAATCAGCTCCCGGTTATTAATTATCCCCTCGTTTCCCATTTTGGACTACCCTTGTCGGCCGGCTAACACATGGCACACCCATGGGACAGTACCTTGTACATCGAATCCCATGATTCATCCTTCATTCGTCCTCCAAAATGTCCAGAATGCTCTGATCTAAGGGTTCCAATGGTTCTTCGGGAAGCTGTTCTGTACTCTACTGCTGCTATTGTTCCTCCGGATGTGGCTGTTGCTGGTTGACGTCTATTGCCTACGGCTCCGTCGGTCTAACCGGCTCTGTATCCATTTCCGTTCCGGCTCAACTGGTCTTACCGGCCCTTCCTCCTTTTCCGGCTCTACCGGTCTTGGCATCTCCTGGTTCGATTGTCCGGCGTGCACTAGTTCCCACGGATGATCTTCCTTTAGTGGCTCCTCCTGAGTACTATCTGGTTGGCTTCCCCCGGCTTTAACCAGTGTTTGTTCTGAAGATGGCTCCTCGTAACTGATGCTAATCATCGCAGTTTTCTTGGCCACTTCTTGCCATCACCTTTCCCGTTCGTACTTCTCGAAATCGAGTTGGTTGTCCAACTGGTCATCATCCATCTGTGCCACCAACTAGTGTACCGCCACCCTCTGCTCATCAGCCAAGGATATGAAATCATCTGCCAGTTCCTATTTTATTGCTTCAATGCTTTCTTTATCCCGGATGTACACTTTGTCACCCTCTTTCCACCGGTTCTCCGCATCTGCCGGCAGCAACTGCAGCTCTGTTGCCTGCTTAGCCCAGTTCGACCACCACTGTACTAAGCTTTCTTCCACCAATTGCTTTGTTTGATTCCTCCATGCCAGTACGATGTCCCGGATCCTCCCCAACCCCATCTTCAACTTGTTTTCCGTAGCCCGGTTTTCATCCTTCAATTGTTTGATCAGGCTTGCGGTTGCCACTTCTTGGCTTCTGTAGTGCATGAGTTGGGTTTGATATGTCGTCTGAACTCGGTTCAGAGTCATTGTAGCGTGCTCCGTTTCTGCATGGTGTTGCACTTGCAGGTCCAGTCTCTCTTTCACTACTGCCACTAGTTGTTTCGCTACTTCGGCTCCCTTCGACTGCTCTTCCAGCACTACCGCCGTCAACCGGTTAACTTCCTCCCAGAGTTCTCTGCACTTTTCCTGCTGCCTGTCACTTTCGGTAGTCAATTCTTATGATCGGCATCCAAATTCTTATAATCCCGGTGCAGTCGGTCAAAGTCATTAGTTTTCTGTTTGAGCTTTTGATTGATAAGCCGGCGAGCGCGGTCCTCACAGTCTTTTTCTTGCCGGAGCTCTCCTTTGAGGCGCTCAATCTCCACTTCTGCCATCCTCCAGAGTTTCTCATTTTCTTGCAGGAGTTTTTCTTTCTCTTCTTTCAGCCAATCATACGCTTGATGACCTCTTCTCAAGCTTCCCTCTGTTCAACCAAGGCTATCAGCCGTTCTCCTTTGTTCCTCCTCTACCGCTTTTTTTAATTCGCGTTCCCTGCCTCGTAAGGCTTCTTGTGCTATCAGGTTCTCCCTTAGTGTGGCAAGCTCCTGTGTTGACGATTTATGAGTATCTGGGCCTGCCGCTGTCACCGAGGTTTGAACGTTCTGTAGAGTTACTGGGACCACCAGTTCCGATTGTTGTGGTCCTTCTATGACCAACTTGGCCATTTCTGTTCTGGCCTTCTTTATGTCTTCTTCCATGTGTCAGATTCTTGACTGGGCCATCTCTAATTCCTCGGTTGTGGCTAGCAACCAGGCTTCTTGCGCTTTCTCTTCCGCTTCTAACTGGTAGACAACACCAGTCACTTGTTCTGCTACTCATCGGAGCTATCGACTGTCGGTGCCTTGTGGTCGTGGGATAGCGTTTTCACTGGTCACGAGCCTACTATTGTTGACGGTTACGTCACACGGTCGCTCCGGTTCTGGTTATTGCTGCTGCGGCGGTGATGCCGGCAATTCAATGACCGGTTCCTAATTCACCGGTACTGCCGTGTCCTGGACCGCAGGTTCCGCGATGTCCTGCTGCTGCACTTGCTCCGTGCTCGATTGTGGTTGAGCCAGTTCTGTCGCCTTCCTAGGTTGCAACTCCTTAGGGAGGGGTTCCTTTATATTGTCCTCCGCTAGCCTTGATGCCCCCCCTTCGTGGCCTTTTTCACTTATTTGGCGACGCCGTAGCAGCGTCTCAGTCGGCTTGTCTTCCTGTTGTTCTTCTTCCAAGGTCGTGTTGTTGATTAACTCCGCTAAGGGGTCTTGCCCCTGCATTTTCTCCGGTTGCTGTTCTGCTTGTTGTTCGGATAGGCGCAACTTGATTTTCAACAGTCTCCCCGAGGTATCCACCGATACCTCCTTCTCTGCCAGCCTCTTCCAATTAGGTCATTCTTTCGCCTGGGTAGCCAGGAGTTGCTGTCGTTTGGAAGTTGCTTTGGGGGTCGATTCTATCAGTCTTCCCCTCTTTCTTTGTTTTGTGGGCTCTACCGGTGGTGCTAACAAAGTGAGCCATCGCCCCACTGCTGTCCACATCTTTTTGCCATCTTTTATGGAGACGATGGCAGCACTCAGGCCGTCGGCAATCATTACCGACCAATCCACCTATCCTCCGTCATAAGTGGCTATGATCAAACCGGCACTATTCCTAGGCATCGCCGGTGGTCGGGGGTATACATGGCCATACTCATGGAGTACCCGAGCAATTTCCCGAAACAGAAGGTCTTCACAGCCTTGCGTGCGGTACGCCTTGTTGCCCAGGGAGTATTCCCCAAAATACCTCGTTTGCAGATCTTGTGAAGGGTTGTCGATCGAGTGGATCCGCCCTTCTGGTAGGCCGGTCATGGCTCGGATGGCTTCCTCGGTGATGACCTCCGTGTCGATGACTTTAACGACATTTTCTGCATCTCCGTTCGACGGTGCTTCGACTATTCGCAAGAATCCCTCTAGACCTAGTTGCGTTGGCCATTTCTTAGCCGCTTCTTAGAGTACCATACATTCCATGTCGTCTTCGGAGTCGGTAGGTTGTGGTAAGATGGGTGCGCATGCGTACTCTGCATGCTCTCGCTTGATCACTCGTAATCGCCTGTGGACACCGAGATCAATGTGTTCGCGAAATGAAAGGGACTCTATGCAGCGTAGGTTTTCTTTCTCCATGCATGGCGCGTTTTCTTGATTCCTGCACATGCACGTCCTGTACTAATATAGCAGTCGGTTGACACGTGGTGCACCTGTTTTTAAAGAATTTAGTTAGCCACCCACCAAACCTTTTCAAAGTGCCCGTTCGCTCCTCGCTTGTGCATGATGACTTAAATTGAGTTATAGTTAGCTGGAAGCACCGGCTCTGTATCCCGGTTTTTCCCCATCTTCATGTTTGCCGGCCACCTGTTTGTCGTTATCCAGTAACGCCGGCTCTGCCTGACTATTGAGTACTTCTTTCCTGCTTCCCACTGTTGTATTAGCCTCCGTCTGCTCAAACGGATTCTGTGGCATAGGTCCACAATATAGTTTAGTCGAAACCCACTGACCCATTTGCCCATTATCTCACCAGCGAGTGTTCCAAGCTGGCATGACCAGTTGAATTCCCACGTTATCCAATACGGTCTGGTTTGCTCATCCTGAAAATCTTCTCATTGCCCTTCTGGTGCCGGTTGACAAACGCCTTCCTTCATCGTTGCTCTAGTCCAACTGCATGAGACTTGCTATCCGATGCTCCTTGAGTTCGCATAATGTGGCTAACCGGATTTTTTCCGATTCCTTTTCACTTAGTCGTTCTCTAACCTGTATCCGCAAACTCGGAACCTGAAATTCAATCGGCATTACTGCTTCAAGCCCAAATGCTAACCGGAATGGAGTTGACCGGATACTTGTTTTGTGTGCCGTCCGGTATGCCCATAGTGCACTCTGCAGCTTAGTGTCCCAATTAGTTTGGTTTTCATTGACGATCTTTCGCAAGATGTTTTGGAGCGTTTTGTTCGTGGATTCGGCCAGTCCATTGGCCTGTGGATAATAAGGGGTATTGCACTTGTGTACCACTGCTTAGAATGTTGTTAAGCTCTCCACTACTTGACCGAGAAAATGTACGCCTTGGTCGCTAAATAACTCGATCGGACATCCATACTGGCACCAGATGTACTCATATAAGAACTTTGTCATTGATGCCGCAATGTTGTCCCGCAAAGCCTTCGCTTCTACCCACTTGGTGCAATAATCGGTGGCAACTATAACATATCTGTTGCCGGTTCTCATTGCGGGAGGTTTAAACGGCCCAACGAAATCCAGCCCCCATTTCTGAAAGGGTCCTAAGGGTAGCACCTACTGGTGAGGCATCCTTGCCTGTTCTGTTGGTTGACCCATCCACTGACACAAATCATCGACTTTCGCGTACCGAACCGAGTCCTTTAGTGTCGTCAGCCACCATAGCCCGTTATGCCATATTTTTCTTGTCGTAGCATCCCCGGCATAGTGCCCTTCGGCAACTCCACAGTGCGCTTCTCGTAAGATTGTGTCGTTTTCGTCGCTTCGCACAACTCGCCGTCATATGCCATCCGCGCCTTTGTGGTACAGGGTGTCCTGTAGTAGACAAAAATGTCGGCTTTGCACCGCTAACCGCTTGTGCTCATCCTGGTTCATCTCCTCTGGTGGGAGTCCCGTGCTTAGGAATTGATGCATGTTGGTTAGCCATTTGTCTTTGTCGACTACCGTGCTATCGGCTGCCGTTTTTGCTATTACTTTAAACAACTCGGCATCCAGAAACTCATCCGGGACTCCATCACCGGTCTCGTCGGAATCTAACCGGCTCAGATAATCGACAAACGCATGTTGTATTCCCAACTAGTGATATATTTTGAACTGAAACTCTTTTAGCAACAATGTTCACCGAGCCAACTTGTCGGTGAGCGATGCCTTTGCGACCAAATATACTAGCGCTGAGTGGTCGACATGAAATGAGAATTTCTTTCCCATTAAATAGTGCTAGAGCTTGGTAACACTGTAAATCATCCCTAAGGCTTCTCGTTCCGTTGTTGAATAATTTCGTTCTGCCTGGGATAATTTCCGGCTATCATAATAGATCGGTCGGTACCATTTCGGTTCCGTCTGTTGCATTAGTGCACTACCGATTGCTATGTCGGATGCATCAACGAACACGTGGAATTCTTTTGACTAGTGCGTTGGTTGTACTACCGATGCTTGTGATAGCAGTACTTTCAATGCCCGGTAAGCCTCATGCTCAGTATTTGTCCATTGGAACAGTATCTGGTGAACCGTGGCATGCAATGGTGTAGCAAGATCGGCCAAATACCAGAGCATCCGGCTATGCCACCGGATTTGCCCTAGAAACCGACTCCAAGCTTTGGCTGTGGATGACGCCGGTGCTTCTAAGATTGCTTTCACCTTATCAGAGTCTACCGCGATCCCGACCTTCCTGACAAGAGGGCCCAGCAATGCACTGCATGTTACTCCGAACATACACTTTGTTGGATTCAGGCTTAGCCGATAACTCTTGCATTTCTCGAGACATAGCCGGAAGTGTTGGACATGTTCTCCTTCTCGGCTATACACGGCAAAGTCATCCAGGAATACCTGCATGAAGGCCGAAATGAACTCGCCAAATATTTCCATGATTATTCGTTGGAAGGTCGTCGGAGCCCGAACATCACTACCACTGCGACAAAGACTCCCCATTCGGTGACGAAGGCCATCTTGTCTTGGTCGTCGGGGTGCATCCTGATTTGATTAAAGCCACTGAAACCGTCTAGGAAGCTATACTCTTCATGATCGGCTACCATGTCCAGCACTCCATCCTGAGGATAAAATCATAACTTTTAGTCCAAATCGATCATTCTTGATTGGGTATGCTTATTTATGATAAAATGATAGCTTCTAATACAAAACGATCATTAGAGAACACATCTACAAGTTGAGGATAAAATAATAATTAAGAAAAGCCAACACAAATAGGAAACCTCTACAACAAGTTTGGAAAAGATTTATTAATTCATTCATGTCGCATGAGTATATACAGTTTTTGTATACTTTCAAAATATGAAAAGGAAACCTTTCATGTGTAGGCTTGGCAATATATGAAATAGACATGGCCAATTAGCTCAGTTCGTTAGAGCGTCGTGCTAATAACGCGAAAGTCGCAGGTTCGGAACCTCCATTGGCCACGATGAACTGGTCTTCGTTAGTATTTCTCAACCTCTCTAACGACTTCACCATACGAATAGCCATAATGTTTGTTGACAACGACAAGAAAAATTTAAAACAAAAGTATGTATGTTGCCGCATATTAAGGCAAGATTATTGTCGATTGATTACACACCTTTAGACTAAAATAGTAACTTGTAATCCACACATATCCTTCAATATTGGCTAAAATTGAGATTAAATTGATAATTTCTCATATAAAATGATCATTCATGATTTGGTTTCCGTCGAATACAAAGTGATAGTTTTGAATTGAATAAACGAAACCAAAATTATCATTCAAGATTGGGAATCCAATAGAGTACGTCTACACGATGAGATAAGATGATAATACATCTACACGTTAAGGGTATATATCCTGAGGGAAAAATCATAACCTTTACTCAAAATCGATCATTCTTGATTGGGTATACTTCTCTACGATAAAATGATAACTTCTAATACACAACGATCATTAGAGAATACATCTACACGTTGAGGATAAAATGGTAATACATCTACACGTTGAGGGTATATATACTAAGGATAAAATCATAACTTTTACTCCAAATCGATCATTCTTGATTGGGTATGCTTGTTTACGATAAAATGATAACTTCTAATAAAAAACGATCATTAGAGAAAACATCTACATGTTGAGAATAAACTGATAATTATGTAAAGGCAACTCCAATAGGAAACCTCTAAAACAAGTTTGGAAAAGATTTATTTCTTCATTCATGTCGCACGAGTATATAAAGTTTTTGTATACTTTCAAAATATGAAAACTAAACCTTTCATGTGTAGGCTTGGCAATATATGAAATAGACATGGCCAATTAGCTCAGTTGGTTAGAGCGTCATGCTAATAACGCGAAGGTCACAGGTTCAAAACCTTCATTGGCCACGATGAACTGGTCTTCGTTAGTATTTCCCAAGCTCTCTAACGACTTCACCATACGCATAGCCATAATGTTTGTTGACAACGACAAGAAAAATTTAAAACAAAAGTATGTATGTTGCCGCATATTAAGGCAAGATTATTGTCGATTGATTACACACCTTTAGTCTAAAATAGTAACTTGTAATCCACACATATCCTTCAATATTGGCTAAAATAGAGATGAAATTGATAACTTCACATATAAAATGATCATTCAGGATTTGGTTTCTGTCGAATACAAAGTGATAGTTTCGAATTGAATAAAGGAAACCAAAAGGATCATTCATGATTGGGAAACCAAAAGAATACGCCTACACGATGGGATAAAATGATAATACATCTACACGTCAAGGGTATATATACTGAGGATAAAATCATAACTTTTAGTCCAAATCGATCATTCTTGATTGGGTATGCTTGTTTACGATAAAATGATAACTTCTAATACGAAACACTCATTAGAGAACACATCGACACATTCAGGATAAAATGATAATTAGGAAAAGGCAACACAAATAGGAAACCTCTACAACAAGTTCGGTAAAGATTTATTATTTCATTCATGTTGCACGAGTATATAAAGTTTTTGTATACTTTCAAAATATGAAAAGGAAACCTTTCATGTGTAGGCTTGGCAATATATGAAATAGACATGGACAATTAGCTCAGTTTGGTAAAGCGTCGTGCTAATAACGGAAAGGTCGCCGGTTCGAAACTTCCATTGGTAACGATGACCTGGTCTTCATTAGTATTTCCCAAGCTCTCTAATGACTTCACCATACGAATAGCCATAATGTTTGTTGACAACGACAAGAAAAATTTAAAACCAAAGTATGTATGTTGCCGCATATTAAGGTGAGATTATTCTCGATTTATTACACACCTTTAGAATAAAATAGTAACTTATAGTCCACACATATCCTTCAAGATTGGCTAAAATTGAGATTAAATTGATAACTTCTCATATAAGATGATCATTCATGATTTGGTTTCCGTCGAATACAAAGTGATAGTTTCGAATTGAATAAAGGAAACCAAAAGGATTATTCATGATTGCGAACCCAAAAGAATATATCTACACAATGGGATAAAATGATAATACATCTACACGTTAATGGTATATATCCTAAGGGTAGAATCATAACCTTTAGTCCAAATCGATCATTCCTGATTGGGTATGCTTGTTTACGATAAAATGATAACTTCTAATACAAAACGATCATTAGAGAATACATCTACACGTTGACGATAAAATGATAATACATCTACATGTTGAGGGTATATATCTTGAGGATAAAATCATAACTTTTAGTCCAAATTGATCATTCTTGATTGGGTATGCTTGTTTACGATAAAATGATAATTTCTAATACAAAACGATAATTACAGAACACATCTACGCATTAAGGATAAAATGATAATTAGGAAAAGCCAACACAAATAGGAAACCTCTACAACAAGTTAGGAAAAGATTTATTTATTCATTCATGTTGCACGAGTATATAAAGTTTTTGTATACTTTCAAAATATGAAAAGGAAACCTTTGATGTGTAGGCTTGGCAATATATGAAATAAACATTCCTATTAGCTCAGTTGGTTAGAGCGTTGTGCTAATAATTCGAAGGTCATAGGTTTCAAACCTTCCATTGGCCATGATGAACTGGTCTTCGTTAGTATTTCCCAAGCTCTCTAACAATTTCACCATACGAATTGGCATAAAGTTTGTTGACCACGACAATAAAAATTTAAAAAAATGTATGTATGTTGCCGCATATTAAGGTGAGATTATTGTCGATTGGTTACACAACCTTAGTACTTGTAATCCACACATATCCTTCAAGATTGGCTAAAATTGAGATTAAATTGATAGCTTCTCATATAAAATGATCATTGATGATTTGTTTCCGTTGAATACAAAGTGATAGTGTCGAATTGAATAAAGGAAACCAAAAGGATCATTCATGATTGGGAAACACAAAGAATACATCTACACGATGAGGATAAAATGATAATATATCTACACGTTAATGGTATATATCTTGAGGGTAGAATCATAACCTTTAGTCCAAATCGATCACTCCTGATTGGGTATGCTTGTTTACGATAAAATGATAACTTCTAATACAAAACGATCATTAGAGAATACATCTACACGTTGCCGATAAAATGATAATATATCTACACGTTAATGGTATATATCCTGAGGATAAAATCATAACTTTTAGACCAGATTGATCATTCTTGATTGCATATGCTTGTTTACGATAAAATGATAACTTCTAATACAAAACGATCATTAGAGAATGCATCTACACGTTAACGATAAAATGATAATATATATACACGTTAAGGGTATATATCCTAAGGATAAAATCATAACTTTTAGTCCAGATCGATCATTCTTGATCGGGTATGCTTGTTTACGATTAAATGATAACTTCTAATACAAAACGATTATTAGAGAACACATCTAGACATTGAGGATAAAATGATAATTAGGAAAGCCAACACAAATAGGAAACCTCTACAACAAGTTTGGAAAAGATATATTTATTCATTCATGTCGCACGAGTATATAATGTTTTTGTATACTTTCAAAATATGAAAACGAAACCTTTCATGTGTAGGCTTGGCAATATTTGACATAGACATGGCCAATTAGCTCAGTTGGTTAGAGCGTCGTGCTAATAACGCGAAGGTCGCAGGTTCAAAACCTCCATTGGCCACGATGAACTCGTCTTCGTTAGTATTTCCCAAGGTCTCTCACGACTTCACCATACGAATAGCCATAATATTTGCTGACAACGAAAAGGAAAATTTAAAACAAGACTATGTATGTTGCCACATATTAAGGCAAGATTATTGTCGATTGATTACACACCTTTAGAATAAAATAGTAACTATTAATCCACACATATCCTTCAAGATTGGCTAAAATTGAGATTAAATTGATAACTTCTCATATAAAATGATCATTCATGATTTGGTTTCCGTCGAATACAAAGTGATAGTTTCGAATTGAATAAAGGAAACCAAAAGAATACATCTACAGGATGGGATAAAATGATAATACATCTACACGTTAAGTGTATATATCCTAAGGGTAGAATCATAACATTTAGTCCAAATCGATCATTCTTGATTGGGTATGCTTGTTTACGATAAAATGATAATTTCTAATACAAAACGATCATTCAATAATACATCAACACGTTGAGGATAAAATGATAATATATCTACACGTTAAGGGTATATATTCTGAGGATAAAATCATAACTTTTAGTCCAAATCAATCATTCCTAATTGGGTATGCTTGTTTACGATAAAATGATAAGTTCTAATACAAAATGGTCATTAGAGAACACATCTACACATTGAGGATAAAATGTTAATTAGGAAAAGGCAACACAAATAGGAAACCTCTATAACAAGTTTGGAAAAGATTTATTTATTCATTCATGTCGCACGAGTACATAAAGTTTTTGTATACTTTCAAAATATGAAAAGGAAAACTTTGATGTCGAGGCTTTGCAATATATGAAATAGATATGGCCAAATAGGAAAGTTATGGGCAATGGCTTCCTCAAAATGTCGAAGGAAGCAATGGCAATAGTTCAGGAAGATATTGCTAAGGACCTATACGACATGGCGGCTTATTTTAAAGAAGAAATTAACCGAGTCATGCAGGAATTTGACAAGCATGATGTCGATATATCTGTTGAGTTAGACAATATTGAAGCTCAAAAGAAACCAAAACACCTGGACTTGGAGCACCGGATTCGGCAGAGCCAAAATCATCAAGTGAAGAAACGTTGTAGGTAAACGACAGGCAGGACACCGAAGTTGAAGATGAAGACGACGTAAGCGTGGCAACACAAGAAGCAGAACCCCTCCTTATTCGACATTTTGCAGGAGGACGCAGACGATGATTTCAAGATGGAGGAAGATCTTTCCTCCGAGCTGCAGGAGTAAAGGGTTCCGTGGGTTCGCCAGACAACGTCCTGGCCCACAAGCATGCGAAGTGTTACTCGAACAAGTATACATACATCGGAGTTGGAAGGATATTCAGAGTTGGAGGTGAAGTCGGATCGATAGTTCGAATCGATGACTCAGCAAATAGACAAATAGGACATTGTTAGTTACGAAGTTTTGTAATTCTTGATAATTATAGGCAATAGGATTTCTTGATGAGAAATGACCTTCGGGTTACCTATAAAATGAAAACAAAGGCATTGTAAAGATCAATCATTGTAATTAGTAATATAATGTTTGGTTAGGAAATCTCTCTGTATGGATTACATTTTGCCATCTATTTCTTTCTATCTAAACTATATTACATAAGTCACGATCTAGGTGTCTATTATCACCGATAAGTTTACAGATAATTAGTAACTATTCGTCTAACCACAACTTCTTGATAGAACGTTAGGTATGAACGTTCGTCTTATACTATGTAAGCAAAGTAGTAATTGTCGACCGAACAACAATACACATCATTTAAGTAATTGTCAATGTTCTTTCCCTTACTATATATTGGGTCCCAATGATTTACTACGTGCAAACGGGTATTCCATAGATCTCCCGTACAATTTTTGTTGGATTCGGGAAGTTCACACAACTTTGTGAATAATCGTTTGGTTCAGATATGGGGAATCCAACCCACCGTAAGTGATCACACCTATACGGTGCACTTGGTTGATGGAAGAGTACAATACATCAATGAGGCGATTCATTCATTAGGAATTTCTATTGATACTTATATAGAGGAAGTAGACTTCCATGTAATGAATCTTTGTACCACTGATGTAATACTGGGTTACCCCTAGTACTATAATAAAAACTCTTCTTTATCTATTGATTGGGTTCATCACTCAATAACTTTTGTACTAAACAATTGTCCTCATTTTATTCAATGTGTAAAAAAACAATCCCTCTCAATTGTTTCCTCTCCATCAATATCCGAGTTGTCTTGTTCTACTCTATTTTATTGTGTACTTGATCCAGACATTCACATTTACGATATCGATAATGTCTCGGTTCAATTAACATATTTTGAACAACAACAACTTGATGAAATCTTAAATGATTTTCGTGATGTTTTTCCGAGTGAACTACCAGATGGGTTAACTCCTAAACGTAATATAGACCATTGTATAGATATTGTACCTGGCATTGTACCAATAAGTATACCTCCTTATCGCTTAAGTTGATCCGAAGAGGATGAGGTATCTAAGTAACTCGGGACTATTTACGAATGGGTTATATACATTATAGTAAATCTCCATGGGGTGCCCCAATTCTCTTGGTTAAAAAGAAAGATGGCACATGGCATATGTCATGATATGGCAAGACTCGAACCCATGACCTTATGCTACATGGGTCGAGCTCTTGACCATTAGACTATACATTGTAATACGTAAAATATTATTTTCATTTATGTTTTATTATAGAAAATTGATGTATATTCCAGATTTCTCTGGAACATTCTAGAAACTTCAGGAGTATTCCTTAGAACACTATAAAAGGAGGCACAAGGCATTATTTCGAACCAAATCGGTTCAACGCCAGTCTTAAGCCTCCTAGCTACTGTACATTTTCTTCACATAATATATATCTTTTCTTATCATCACTCTCTCTCTCTCTCGATCTCTCTCTCCCTCCCTCTCACTCACTCTTTCCTTCTCTCGAGAGTTCTTCACCTCTCTTAGTACTAATACTTCTTTTAGTACTAATTCCTTCTCTGTCTTAGTACTGTTCCTGACAGTTTGAACCGATTTTCCCTACCTTCTGTCTCTCTCATTTCCTACTAATCTCTTATTCCTCTTTTCTTTCATCCCATCGCCATTGTTAGCGCTGAAGAATATCAATCCGTTTTTCGGAATTTCAATGCTTGAAAGAGAAGTTCTATGCTTTGGAACAAGAAAACCAACGGTTGCTGGGGGATCTTCAGCAAATCTCCTTAGAAAAGCAGCAAACGCAACAACACCATGGGGAACTTGCGTTACGCGTGCAACAACTCGAAGCCACCATTGTAGCGATGCAACAACAAGGGCCCGGAACACAAGGGATTCATAAAGAACCCAAGATTGGCCTTCCCACAAAGTTCGATGGAACGCGATCGCAGTTTAGAGGGTTCCTTAACCAGGTACGATTAGTTATTCAAATGCATCCTTCCCGATATCCCACTGATGCATCACGAGTGGGTTTAGTAGGCACTTTGTTAAGTGGCTCAGCGTTGGCATGGTTCACTCCACTATTAGAAAAGGAATCTCCGTTACTCAACAATTTTGAAGAGTTTCTAGGTGAGTTTAAAGCATGTTTCGGAGATACTGACAGCATCAGGACCGCAATCAACAAAATTCGGCGATTACACCAAGGTGACCGTCCAGCCTCTGCATACGTTGCAGATTTTCGCCTACCCGCCGCCGATATCCCTTGGGATGATCAAGCGTTGATAGAGCAATTCCGTTATGGTTTACGCAACGACGTCAAGGATTTACTCTTGACCTTCCCCGAAGAACCAAAGTCCTTAACAGAAGCAATTAGTCGCGCGGTGAGATGTGACAACCGCCTCTTTGAGCGACGTTCGGAACGACAGCTACAAATGCCGAGGGCAAGATCAGAGCCCACCTACGCCTCAGTGGTATCAAGACCTTTTCCGAGGGAGTCATATAATGCGCCTCCAGTGAATACTCCGACTCCGATGGAGATTGACACTACACGTCGTCGAGGGCCATTATCCGAAGAAGAAAAGCAACGACGCCGTACAAATCGACTATGTCTTTACTGCGGTGGACCAGGACATATTGCAATAAATTGCCCCCATAGGCCAAGAAGACATGTAAACCAAATAGTTGCTAGTTCTAATTGTACTAAACCCGAGCCTATTTCAGTAGGGATATCTGATAGTCCTAATAGTACTAATAGCCCAGATCTAGCGAACAGATTTGATGTCCTTAGTCAATTAGAAGAAGAGTTAAACGACTAAGTCCAGCCAAAATAGGAGCCGTTTGGTTGGACAGCCCTAGATCTGTGCAGCCCATTAGTGGTTCCATTCCCTCTAAGCAAGTTAGTGATGTGTTCGTAGCCCAAGTAATAGTTAGTACTAAAAGTACCCCTCCAGTACATGTCCTAGCACTCCTAGATTCTGGAGCTAACTCTTGCTTTATGGATAAGAAATTTGCTCAAGCTCATAACATATCCCTAAGAAAACTCCAGTGTCCAGCCTCTATAGTAGTCATTGATGGACGTCCCATTGCTTCCGGAAATATCATAGAAGAGTCAGAGCCCATTAATATTGTCCTAGATAACTTAGCATGTGTAGTATCATTTAATATTATTAGTATCCCAGAACATCCCATAGTTTTAGGATTATCGTGGTTCGAGTTCCATAACCCAGACATAGATTGGAGAACAAGAGAAATCCGGTGTCAACAAACCCAAGGGTCAACTCAGAAGATGGCAACCATTTTGCTTTGTCAGTTGCGTAAAGAAGGGCGCAAGGAAGAAATGTTCTTCTTTGCAATATCAGTAAACCCCTCCAGCACCACTAAAGATGAATCCACCGTTCAACTTCCTGAGAAGTATCGTCATTACGTCGATGTGTTCGATAAAGTACAAGCCAACACACTTCGTCATCATCGACCGTACGATTGCCCCATCGATTTACAACCGGGAAAAGAGCTGCCATGGGGACCGATCTACAATTTGTCACCAACCGAGCTGGAAGTCCTTCAGGCCTATATAAAGGAGAATTTGGAAAATGGTTTCATTCGGCATTCGAAATCTCCAGCTGGCGCGCCCATTTTCATCGTCAAGAAAAAGGATGGATCGCTTCGTCTTGTTGTAGGTTACCGTGGCCTGAATAAGGTTACAATCAGGAATAGGTATGCTCTTCCCCTTATCTCAAGTCTTTTAGAACGGATCAATGGTGCTAGGTTCTTCACGAAGATCGACTTACGGGGAGCATATAACCTCGTACGGATCCGACCAGGAGACGAATGGAAGACCGCGTTTCGCACCAGATATGGGCACTTCGAGTATACGGTCATGCTGTTCGGCCTCACTAATGCGCCGACAGTCTTCCAGCACATGGCTAATGATATATTCCGAGATCTATTGGATGATTGTTTGATCATCTATTTGGATGATCTACTGGTTTATTCAAAGACCCAAGAAGACAATGATTCTCATGAACTATTAGTACTAAAACGACTTCGAGAACATGGTCTATACGCAAAGCTGGAAAAATGTAGTTTCGGGTGCAACTAAGTGGAATTTCTCGGGTACATAACTTCCTCAGAAGGCATCTCCATGGACCCATCTAAGGTCAAAATGGTGGTAGAATGGCAGATTCCGCGTTCGGTGCGGGATGTGCAATGCTTCCTAGGCTTTGCCAATTTTTACCGGAAGTTCATACAAGATTACTCAAAGATCGTTCTACCTCTCACACAACTTACCAGGAAGGGACAACCGTTCATTTGTTCTGAAGAAACAGACATGGCTTTCGAGAGTCTTAAAAAGACATTTACATCGGCTCCAATTCTAGCTCATGTCGATCCGAAAAAACCATTCATTATCGAAGCTGACGCATCGGATTTTGCATTGGGGAGAATTCTGTCACAACAGGGGAATGATGAGAAGCTACATCCTATGGCTTTTCACTCACGCAAGTTTGACGCCGCCGAAATCAACTACGAAATTCATGATAAGGAGCTATTGGCAATAGTGGATTCTTTTATGCAATGGAGGCATTTTCTGGAGGGATCCTCTCATCCGGTCACTGTATTTAGTGACCACAACAAGCTTGCCTACTTTCAGGATGCTCGTGTGTTGAATCGACGTCAAGCTCGGTGGGCCCACTTCCTCACCGTTTCGACTTCAAAATTACATATCGTCCGGGGAAGCACCAAGGGAAGGCAGATGCATTGTCACGACGTTCGTATCTAGCACCCCGTCCCGGCGAGCCAGCTTTCGATAACCAAAAACAAGTCATCTTGGGACCGGCACGACTACAAGCAACACAGATCTTTGACATGCCCATGGATACCCACGTTATCGATACCATACGCGAAGACTTGAAGACAGATGCGTTCGCCCAAGATATACTAGCACAAATTGATCCCTCTCGCGCGTCGTGTTCACAGTCGCAACCACTAGGTACGGACTATCGGAAATTCAAATACCATGATGGATTACTCTTCTTTAAAGAACTTTTGTATGTTCCTAATGGTTCTTGCCGCCTTCAAGTAGTACAAAACTATCATGACAGATATAGAGCTGGGCATTTTGGTAGTACTAAAACATTACATTTAGTACAACGATCATTCTGGTGGCCCTGTATGCGACAATTTGTCGACGATTTTGTTCGGACTTGTGATACATGCTGCAGAGCGAAAATGCCAAGGCATCATCCATATGGTTTATTAGAACCATTACCAATTCCAAGCAAGCCGTGGCAATCCATTGCTCTAGACTTCATCACAGATCTTCCAGTCTCTAAGGGGTTCAATGCGATTCTAACGGTGGTCGATCAATATACGAAGATGTCTCATTTCTTGCCATGTACTAAGGAGATCTCGAATGAAGACACTGCCGAAATTGTCATGCGTGAAGTATGTCGGCATCATGGACTTCCCGATAGTATCATCAGCGACCGTGGACCCCGGTTCGTGTCAAAATTCTGGAAGCACCTTTTTAACATGCTCAAGGTCACTTGTAACCTCTCCTCCGGTTACCACCCCCAAATCAATGGCCAAGCCGAACGAACCAACCAAACGCTGGAGCAGTATCTGCGGTGCTTTCTCAACTATCATCAGGATGACTGGGCAGATATTCTCCACTTCGCCGAATTTGCCTATAAGAACTCTATCCATGCATCCACTAAAGTTATGCCATTTTATGCTTATACGGGATGTCACCCCCGGTGGTGTGTACTTGAAACCCCAGAGGTGTCCACAAATCCTTGCGCAAAAGATCGTTTGGAGAGGTTACGCAAGATACAAGCGGATGTATCTACTCACCTCCAACAAGCTCAACAAACACACAAGGTTTATGCGGATTGTCATAGACTCCCATCTAGTTTTAACATTGGAGATCGGGTATGGCTACTCCGACGACACATCAAGACCACTCGCCCATGCGAGAAGTTGGATTATCGGCGATTAGGTCCTTTCCGTATTATAGGAAAGATTAATGATGTCGCTTTTCGTCTTGATCTACCTCCACAACTTCGGATACATCAGGTGTTTCATAGTTATCTCCTCGAACCCTATCAAGAGAGCACCATCCCAGCACGTATTACACAGCCTCCACCCCCGATCGAGCTTGAAGATGGACCTGAGTACGAGGTTGCCGCCATTCTTGATTCCAAGCTTGTTCGCAACAAGCTCTACTATCTAGTCGATTGGCTAGGATATAGTTCCAGCGAGCGTACTTGGGAACCGATAGAGAATGTCACCAATGCTCGTGCTCTTCTTGAAGACTTCCATCGTCAATATCCAGACAAACCGGGTCCTCAATCCAAAACGACTCGTTACACTCGTCATTTTAAAGGGGGGATAGTGTCATGATATGGCAAGACTCAAACCCATGACCTTATGCTACATGGGTCGAGCTCTTGACCATTAGACTATACATTGTAATACGTAGAATATTATTTTCATTTATATTTTATTATAGAAAATTGATGTATATTCCAGATTTCTCTGGAACATTCTAGAAACTTCAGGAGTATTCCTTAGAACACTATAAAAGGAGGCACAAGGCATTATTTCGAACCAAATCGGTTCAACGCTAGTCTTAAACCTCCTAGCTACTATACATTTTCTTCACATAATATATACCTTTTCTTATCATCACTCTCTCTCTCTCTCGATCTCTCTCTCCCTCCCTCTCACTCACTCTTTCCTTCTCTCGAGAGTTCTTCACCTCTCTTAGTACTAATGCTTCTTTTAGTACTAATTCCTTCTCTGTCTTAGTACTGTTCCTGACAGTATATGTGTATTAATTACCAATGCTTGAATAAACTGACGATCAAGAATTCGTATCCATTGCCCCGGGCTAACGATCTAGTTGACCGTCTCCAGGGAGCTCGGTATTTTACGAAACTTGATCTTCGTACTGGTTACCATCAAATTCATATAAGTGAGGACGATGTTCCAAAAATGGCATTTCGTATGCGATATGGCCATTATGAGTTTTTGGTTATGCCTTTTGGTTTGACCAATGTTCCGGCTACATTTCAACAATAAATGAATGACATTTTCCGAGAGAAACTTGGAAAATTTGTCGTTATTTTCTTGGATGATATTTTAGTTTATAGTCATACATTACAAGAACATGCTAAACATGTCCACTTTGTTTTACAAACATTGCGTGACAAACAGTTTTATGTGAAGATCTCAAAATGTGAGTTCTTCAAGAAATCAATTACTTATCTTGGACATCTCATAACCGAACGAGGAGTTGAAATTGATCCTTCTCGCATCGAGAAAATCAAGCTTTGGCCCACTCTTCGGAGTATTTGAGAAGTTCGATCATTCCTTGGTTTTGTGGGGGTTTGCGAAAATCCCTTCGTAATTACTTCCAATTGGCAACGCCGTTTACTAATCTTCTAAAAGGTCAAATGCGTAAGTCTACAAAACCTATTGTCTGGAATGTTACACTAGACCTCGCCTTTAAGGAACTCAAGCCTGACCTGGTGTGCAAGGTTCCTTCACTTCTTTTACCTAATCCTTCAAAACCTTTTGAGGTTGAAACCAGTTCAAGCAAGTATACTATAGGTGTTGTCTTATATCAAGCTGGTAAACCAATAGCATTCGAGAGTAAGAAACTTGATTCTGCTCAATGTCGTTATACCGTTCAAGAAAAGGAGTTATTTCCAGTTATACATGCGCTCAAAACATGGCGTTATTATCTTTATGGAAATCACTTTGTGGTAACTATGGACCACGAGTCCTTGAAATATTTTTGTAAACAACAAGACATGAAAGGTCGTAAAGCAGGATGGGTTGATCTCATCTAGGACTTTGATTTTTCTATACGATATCATAAAGCTTCCATGAACACTACGGACCACGAGTCCTTGAAATATTTTTGTGACCAACAAGACCTGAAAGGTCGTAAGGCACGATGGGCTGATCCAATCCAAGACTTTGATTTTTCCATACGATATTGTAAATGTTCCATGAACACTATTGCTGATGCACTAAGTTGCATCCATGAGGTTCACATGCTTAGCTTCACTGAAATAACATCAGATCTTAATGATCACCTTCGAGGAAAGTCTCATGATGACAGTTATTTTGCGAAATACTAGGCAAGAGTTGAGTCTGGAATAGACACCACCACATCCTCGAAGGAATACTTCCACATTGATAATGGTCTGTTCTACTGTAATGGGAAGGTTTGTGTTCCCGATTTTCCCAAGGTCAAAAAGAGAATTCTTTTTGAATGCCATGATGCACCCTCAGCAGGGCACCATGGAATACATCGTACACTCGTTCTCATCTCCACTCAATTCTATTGGCCTAAGATGCGTCCTGACATAGATAGCTATGTGACTAAATGTCACCAATGTCAGGTTAACAAAGCCAAGCAACTTAAAGCCGCAGGACTTTTACATCCCTTGGAAATTCCCAATAATAAGTGGGAAAGTATATCTATGGATTTTATTGTTATCCTGCCATCTGGGTTGTGGTTGATAGACTAACTAAAATGGCTAGATTTATTGCTACTAAAACCACGGTAACAGCTCTTGAATTGGCTTACCAAACCGTTGACAAGTTATTTCATTTTTATGGGTTATCGATGGATATCGTGAGTGATCGAGATCGAAAATTGACTAGTGACTTCTGGACGCAAGACTTCAAGAAGTTAGAAACTACATTGAGTATGAGCTCCACGGATCATCCTCAATCTGGTGGATAGACAAAACGAGTAAATCAAATTATTGAGGACATGCTTCGAGCATACGTTGGTGCAAAACCAACAAAATGGGAATGTTATCTCCCAATTTTGGAGTTTGCTTATAACATCTCCAAGCATACATCGACGAGATATAGTCTTTTTATGTTTATGTATGGTTTTCAGCAATGAGCCCCGATTGATGTTAATATAGATCATGATGAGTTGCGAAGTACGCAAAACTTTCTTCAAGATATGCAAGATATGTTGCATATTGCACGAGATAATATAAAAACAGCTCAAGATAGAGCGCGTTTTTATGTCGATCATCATAGGCAACCTCGTGTATTAAACCCTGGACAGAACGTATTTTTACGTGTACCTCACAATTCTAAGACATTGTCTAAGGGTAAGTGCACTAAGTTAGCCCCATGGTTTTGTGGATGTTTTACATTCCTCAAACACATTGGATCATCAACCTATCGTCTCGCTCTTCCTAATGGTGTTGAAAATCATCCATTATTTCATGTGAGTCGTCTAAAAGAACTTCTAGGTTCTGGCGACAATACAATTAAAACTGAAACTCTGGTTACTTCTGAAGAATTATCTTCTAAACCACATGTACTAGAAATAATTCTTGATGTTAAAACAAAAAAATTACGTACTAAAGAAATCCAAGAATTTTAAATAAAATGGATGGATAAATCAATAAAAGATGCCACATGGGAGCGCGAAAATACTCTTAGAACTAACTTCCCTAACTTTCCATTACAAGAGTGCAATGTTTTAAAGAGGGGGAGTATGTTACGAGCATGACCATATAATATCCTGTGGTGAGAATTTACCGTACTATTCTATACACGTGGATAAGTGTGAGGGTTAAACGAGAGTGTAAAGAAGGGGAAGATTACTTTTAATCCTCGAGATTGAGACAACCCATTAGGCCGCCAAGTGTGAACTTGCCTAGGGGCCTGGGTATCACTATAAATAAGAGGCCTATCTACCCTCATTTCATGATCTTTTAACTACGTCAAGACTCTGTTCTTGTGGTGGGTCAACTCTCGTAGTGAGCGCGCCAACACCAGGTATGACTCGACGCCACGACAGTGGTATGGGATGCCAATCGAGGCTCAAGTCCGTGTCGATCCCTCCGCTCGGGGGTGGTCGGGTGGATTGACACCCTTCTTTCTCTCTGTCCTCGCTATCTAGATCTATTGTTTATACTTATCCTTTCCTTACATTAGTATATATCTCTAATAGTGACAGGGGCAAACAAGTTAGAATTAGGAAAAAGGGGAGGGGTATTATATCTAAATAAGGAGGGGTTATTTTTCAAATTATGTGATAATAAGGGTGGGGGGGTGCATGTGTGGAATTATTAAGAAAGGAGAGGGAGTGTCTGAAGATATTAGGGGGGAGGGACCTGTGTTAGAAATAGGGGGAGGGGTAAGACCAGAATTATACAAAATCTTGGGGGGGAAATATGGGTGGGGTTCATTACAAAAAGGGGGGACGGGGTTTGGTTGGGGAATATTAGAAAGTAACAAAGGGGTATACAAGGATTTTGTAGAAAGGGGTTTAGAGAGTGAAAGGGGTGTGGGTGTAGTGGCCATGAATAAGGAAAGAGGGATGGGTTATGCTGCCCTATTGTAGGATGAAAGAAAATTGAGGGGGAAAGGAGGAGGGGCTTAGTATACAAAGGAGGGCTGGAGAGCAAGGGGGGAAGGTTAGAATGGGGGATGTCGACGCCTCTATAGTCGATTGCACGCGCCGCCCGTCTTTATCTTTAATCCATCGTGTTGTTGGTGGCTATGTTGGGCCGACGAGAAACCAGCAAGTGCGGCCGATGAGCGGAAGCTATGGATCAGAGATGGGGGTATTCCGTGTGAGCTGTGTGGCCAAGCTAGCGTATGGTGGTTGATGTCATTGTCGTCGTTGTCGTTGCTGTTGCCGTCACCACCGCCGAGGAGTGATTATGGTCAATGATGGAGATCCTGTGGTGGATGATGCGAAGGACCTGTATAAGGGGAAACATATGTGGTGAAGTTGGAGTTCAGGAATGTTGGTGTTATCCTCATGTTATGGTGGAGGTAGACTGAGTTTGTGTTCGAGCCTACCGAAAGGTCATTGGGTCTATAGAATAATACTTATGGGTTTCTATGATTGAGGTTGTTAGGATAAGGGTTCGTGCTAACTTCATTATTATTTATGTTGCAGATGAATTGAGGATGGTTGTGGTAGTTGGATGATTCACGCTTAAATTGTTGTGGAGGAGGTTTCGGGTTTGTTGTTCGAGGCCAATAGTTAGGGTTGGGGAAGTTTGGGTTGGCGTTTGTTTTCAAATTAGGGTTTGGGTTAGGGTTTATTCTTGAGTTAGGGTTAGGGTTAGTGTTAGGGTTAGAGGTAGAGGAAGAGTTAGGGTTTGTTCTCAAGTGAAAGTTATTGTGATGAGATGTAAACTGAAATTTGTCATATTCTACTTTCTCAAAACTATCTACTACCTTTTCACTATCATCTTCAGACTCCATATCTAGGTCTATCTCTCTAATGTGGTGCTTACTTGTGCTTTGAGTGTTGTCGTTTATTAATTGTGCTTTATCTCTTGTTTGCATTGCAGCACTCCTAAAGGCTTCCCTATAAGTGAATGATAGAACTATTGTATTACATTCTTTTAAAATATTAGTGACTAATTCTTCTCTGAAATCTTCAAGTTGTTTGCTAACTGAGTTTGGGTTTGAATCGGGTTCTATTCTGTCAAAACAAGCGGGGGCTTTTAGGAGACTAGCAAGCTTGAGTATATCTGCTCACATGGTTGTAGGAAAGTCATCTACAATTTTAGTATAATAATGGACAAGGTTGTGTAAATGCTTAACATAGGCGGTAGTGAGATCTTTACTATATTGTGTTGTAATGGAAGCAAACTTCGATTCGGGTGCACTCAAATCGAGCTTGGTGTTCCTCTTCACCTACCTCTACCCACCGATTATCCACCATTCCGCACTCCTTGTTACGACCGCAAGGACATCAACCCTAAACCCTCAAAACCCTACACGCCTCCTAAACCCCGAAACCCTAAACCTCTCTTACATCTTGGCTCTACCCACCGATGATCTACCATTCCGCACTCCTTGTTATGACCATATGGTCAACATAGAACATCGTCTTACTTTCTATGGAGGCCCACGTTGTCGTGCCTTTCGGCTCCGGATCGTTGCGTGAGTCGGGTGGGAACCACCGAGGTTTTGGACTAGGAGGAGGAAGAATTTGAGGCTAATCTAGTTATGAATATGAATAGATTATAAGAAAGAGATATAGAAACTTGTGAATCCCACAAGTATAATTGTTTTAGTTTATCTAAATCGTAGTAATAAATTGAAATAATTTAGAATAGATTAGAGTAGATTGAGAAAAGAGATCAAACCTTGTGAATCCCACAAGTATTACATTAATCAATATTTATGTAAGAATATGAATTTAGATTGAAAGAGATAGATTATCTTAAACTTCGTGAATCCCACGAGTATATTTTATTAATTGGTGTTTTAGGAAATATATCCAATTTCCCAAATATTTCACACACAATTACATTGTGCTCCCCATCCTTATGTAGTGATGAGGAAGTCTTAGTAATCCATGATTTTTCTCTAACTATAGACCCCATGCTTTTCCTATAGATAGACTATATGCTTTATCTAAAGTGATCATGCACACTAAATATGCATGTGATGCTTTTCTAATCCTTGCTTTTATTTGCTAAATATAGTGCTCATGCACGCTAGATGTGCATGAGTCACTTTTTAGTTGCTTGCGTTTTTCTATAAAATATTCACGCACTCTAAAAATGCATGATTTACCTTTTAATAAAGGTAGGCACAAATAAAGCACTTATAGTTATTAAATCTATTTGTAGAACACTAAAGATAAGGTAGCATAATGGTAAAGTTGAGGTTTGGCTACGTGGAGGTATAGGGTTCGAATCTTGCCCTATGCACGTGATAAATATTTTGATATTCTTATTTTATTTATTTATATGTAATTAAATCGTTTATATTATTTTTACTTTTTCACGTAGTGTACGAAATACACTACGACACTCGCCCCCTCCGAACCCGCACATCCTCCGGTATGTGCCGAAGTTGCCAATGCTCGTTGTCTCCCCTTCATCCTCCGTTTGTCCCGCTATGTCAACTTTGTCTCTCCATTTTGAGTAGACCCATTCTTTCCACCCGAACCATTGTCGCCATCCGATCCACCATATTCTATGTTCGCTTTTTGCATGGCCCGCTTGGTCCTTGTCATCCGCGGTAGTATCTTTTCTTGCCCTCTTTCTTTTCTTCATCAATCTCGACTTCTTTTCGGATTTTCGGTTTAGTCGGATTAGCTTACTTCCGATTCGGTCTCGTCGGATCGTCTTTCGTTTAGTTCGGCTTCCTTTCCGATTTGTATTCGGTCGATCCGGACTCGGTTGATCGGTTTTTACCGATTCAGTGCTCTTTCGGGTCGGTTTCTTTTCTTTTCTTTTCGTCCGGATTTGCTTTCTTTTCTTCGTTTTCACCTGCCTTGTCCGGTTCGACTTTCGGCACTTCTTTCCGTTGTTCGCCACGTAGGTCCTCCGATATGTGCTCGTTGTTCGGTCCTCGTGTGGTTGTAATGCATGCTTCTTTTCTCGCCGTAGCGCGTGCTTCTTTATTCGCCATAACACGCGTTTCTTTATTCGCCGTAGAGCGTGCTCTGTATTACGCGCTTCTCCCGTCGTAGACCCGACCTCCGCATTGTCGCACTTTCTTTTAGATTGGAATTTCGGATGGATCATTTTCCATCCGAACCGACTTCCGACTTTACCTTCCTCGCCGCCAATCTTCGTTCCCGCTCCGAGAGTCGAGCAAAACGATGCTCGAACTCTAGGAACGCTTGCGTTGCACTTCGGTGAATCTTCTCCGACGCCACCCATTCGTCGAATTCTCGTCGATCTCGTCCCGTCCATCTCTCATAGTCATATGCCTCCCGTAAAGCTTCTTCAAAGGACTCCCATGTCGAGTTTTGTTGTTGTATCTTGTGGATTCTCTCTTGTAGTTCGTCCGAGGCCACCCGACTAAAGGATATCACTTGCAATCCTTCCGGTATCCGATATTGCATCATCTCCGCCTTATATTCACGTAGGTAGCGTGACACACCCTTACCGTTGAATTGTCCGTTTCGTTGTACGAGCCGCTTTACTACCGCCGTGATCTCCGACATCGCTCGTTGTTCTTGTAGCATCCGTTCGAACATCATCATCATCATGTTCATCGCCTCTTGTTGATTCTCCATCCCCTTGCCACCCGTCTTCACGTCGTGTTCACCAACTGTGTCGTGCCTTTCGGCTCCGGATCGTTGCGTGAGTCGGGTGGGAACCACCGAGGTTTTGGACTAGGAGGAGGAAGAATTTGAGGCTAATCTAGTTATGAATATGAATAGATTATAAGAAAGAGATATAGAAACTTGTGAATCCCACAAGTATAATTGTTTTAGTTTATCTAAATCGTAGTAATAAATTGAAATAATTTAGAATAGATTAGAGTAGATTGAGAAAAGAGATCAAACCTTGTGAATCCCACAAGTATTACATTAATCAATATTTATGTAAGAATATGAATTTAGATTGAAAGAGATAGATTATCTTAAACTTCGTGAATCCCACGAGTATATTTTATTAATTGGTGTTTTAGGAAATATATCCAATTTCCCAAATATTTCACACACAATTACATTGTGCTCCCCATCCTTATGTAGTGATGAGGAAGTCTTAGTAATCCATGATTTTTCTCTAACTATAGACCCCATGCTTTTCCTATAGATAGACTATATGCTTTATCTAAAGTGATCATGCACACTAAATATGCATGTGATGCTTTTCTAATCCTTGCTTTTATTTGCTAAATATAGTGCTCATGCACGCTAGATGTGCATGAGTCACTTTTTAGTTGCTTGCGTTTTTCTATAAAATATTCACGCACTCTAAAAATGCATGATTTACCTTTTAATAAAGGTAGGCGCAAATAAAGCACTTATAGTTATTAAATCTATTTGTTGAACACTAAAGATAAGGTAGCATAATGGTAAAGTTGAGGTTTGGTTATGTGGAGGTACAGGGTTCGAATCTTGCCCTATTCACGTGATAAATATTTTGATATTCTTATTTTATTTATTTATATGTAATTAAATCGTTTATATTATTTTTACTTTTTCACGTAGTGTACGAAATACACTACGACAACGTATTAGGGATAGGCACCCACAACGGGATAACATCATCAACCACGGAGCCCTCGTTCGTGTCGAGTGCCCCTGCAAAACGTTACATGGCATTGCAAATGGTGTCATCAGCTACTAAAAATGCCGTCTACATTTTGTAACTTTTCAAAACTCTACCCACTCTTTACTTTTCTAAAACTACCCTCTTACCCTTCCCTCTACTTTTCAAAATTACCACCCTACCCTTCCCCTCACTTTTACTAAATTACCACCCTACCCTTCCCCTTACCTTTGTTTAAATACCCTCCTACCCCTTTAAACCCTCACCTTTCTTTTTTCTTATGATCATACCTCTACCCCTCCCTCACCTTTACCTCTATCCCCTCCCTCCACTTTGTTTTAAAATGTTTTTTTACCCCATCCCACCTTTAACCTTTTTTCCTCTACCCCTCCAATTTTCTTATTTACGCCTCTACACCTCCTTCATTTTACCTAACCCTCCCTATACCCCTCCCTATCTACACCTCTACCTTTACCTCTCCCCCTACCTTTACCTTTTTACCTTACCACCCTACCTTTTCTCTCTCTCCCTTTGCCTAACCCTTTCCCTCTCTACCTTTTTGCACGCATTACCACTCACCTTATCACCATTCCCTTTTCCTTTTCTTATATACCATTACCACATTAAAACCCACTACCCTTTCCTTTCTTAAGTGCACATGTGCACATAGCACACCCTCAACCCCCACTCCCTAATTTGAGCCCTCTCCACCATCGACCTTACCCCTCCCTCCTAAACCTTATATAAACCCCCTCAAATCCACTCATGGTCTTATGGCACTAATGAGCGGTTAGGGGCAAAACTAGTTTGCCAGTAGCATTACTGTTTATGTTTAGGCTTAGTATGTTAATTGTCTCCCCTCCCCTTACCCCTCGTTTTTAAATTTTAATTATATCTTTAATCTCATTTTTATAATTTATTTTTAATCCTAGCCTTAATTATGACTTAATCTACCTCCTTCCCTCCCTCTCCCTCTCCCTCTCTTGCACTCTTGCACTTTATTTTAATTTGGTGTGTTAATCCCTTCCCCTTACACCTCTCTTTTATCTAACCCCCTATTCCTCGTGATGTGGTCTCCCTCTCCCCTTCCTCTACCTCGTCTTTGATTCGGGTGCGCTAAAATCGAGGTTGGTGTTCGTCTTCCCCTACCTCTACCCGCCGATGATCCACCTTTGCGCACTCCTTGTTATGACCGCAAGGTCATCAACCCTAAACCCTAATCCCTAATCCCTGCACCTCTCGTAAACCCCTAAACCCTAAACCTCTCTTACATCTAGGCTCTACCTACCAATGATCTACCATTCCGCACTCCTTGATACGATCGTATGGTCAACATAGAACATTCACGATTGGGTATATATGTAGAGGATAAAATCATAACTTTTAGTCCAAGTCGATCATTCTTGATTGGGTATACTTCTTTAGGATAAAATGGTAACTTCTAAAACAAAATGATCGTTAGAGACTACATCTACATGTTGAGGATATAAAGAACCAAGAGAGAAAGAGAGAGATCGAACAAGAAACTGTATATTACTTGCAACAACAACTAAGTTACAAAGGCTTGGTTTAATTTATCAGAGGAAACCAAAATTATCATTCATGATTGGGTATACTTCTTGAGAATAAATTGATAACTTCGAAAAGAAAAATGATCATTCATGATTCGGCATATTTCTTGAGAATAAATTATTCACTTATGATTCGAAATTCACAACTTCGAAACCTCCATTGACTAACAATTATGATTTTGAAAACAAAAGGTAAGGTACTTAGCCATATTAAGTCGTGAACATTCACAATTGGGTATATATCCCGATGATAAAATCATAACTTTTAGCCTAAATCGAGCATTCTTGATTGGGTATATCCTGACGTCTACACGTTCAGGAGAAAATGATAATTAGGAATAGCAAACACAAACAGGAAACCTCAACAAAATGATTGGGTATACCTCTTGAGAATAAATTGATAACTTCGAAAAGAATGATCATTCATGATTCGGTATATTTCTTGACAATAAATTGATCACTTATGATTCGAAAGTCGCAGGTTCGAAACCCCCATTGACTAAATGTTGTGATTTTAAAAACAAAAGGTAAGCTAAGCCATATTAAGTTGTGAACATTCACGATTGGGTATATATCCTGAGGATAAAATGATAACTATTAGTCCAAAGCGATCATTCTTGATTGGGTATAGTTCTTTACGCTAAAATGATAACTTCTAAAACAAAATAATCATTACAGATGACGTCTACACATTCTAGGTAAAATGATAATTAGGAATAGAAAACACAACTAGGAAACCTCTAAAACAAGTTTGGAAAATATTTATTTATTCATTCATGTCGCACAAGTATATAATGTTTTCATATACTTTCAAAATATGAAAAGGAAACATTGTATATGTAGGCTTGGCAATATATAAAACAGTCATGGGCAATTAGCTCAGTTGGTTAGAGTGTCGTGCCAATAAACGGAAGGTCGCACGCTAGCTTCTCATATAAAATGATCATTCATGATTGGGTTTTCTTGGAATACAAATTGATAACTTCGAATTGAATAAAGGAAAACAAAATAATCATTCATGATTGGGCAAATTTCTTGAGAATAAATTAATCACTTATAGATGAAAATGATCGTTTGTGATTGGGTTTACTTCAAATAGAAAAATTAAAAACAAACGGTAAACTACTTAGCCATATTAAGACGTGAACATTCACGATTGGGTATTATATCATGAGGATACAATTATAACTTTTAGCCCAAATCAATCATTCTTGATTGGGTCTATACTTCTTTAGGATAAAATGATAACTTCTAAAACAAAATGATGATTAGGGACGACGTCTACACGTTGACGACAAAATGATAATTAGGAATAGGAAACACAACCATGAAACCTCTACAACAAGTTTGGAAAAGGTTTACTTATTCCCTCATGTCGCACGAGTATATAACGTTTTCGTATACATTCAAAATGTTTAAAGGAAACATTGTTTGTGCAGGGTTTGCAATATGTAAACTAGACATGGCCAATTAGCTTAGTTAGTTAGAGTCTAGGGTTAATAACATGAAGGTCGTAGGTTCGAAACCTCTGTTGGCCACAATGAATTGGTCGTCGTCAGTACTTCTTGAGCTCTTTAACGAATTCACCATTTGAATAGCCATAAAGTTTGTTGACAACGACTAGAAAAAATTGAGATGAAATTTATAACTTCTCATATAAAATGATCATGCATGATTAGGTTTCCTTCGAATACAAAGGGATAACTTTCAATTGAATAAAGGAAACCAAAATTATCATTCATGATTGCGTATACTTCTTGAGAGTAAATTAATAACTTCGAGAAAAAAAAAGATCATTCATGATTGGGCATATTTCTTGAGAATAAATTGATCACTTATAGATCAAAATAATTATTCGTGATTGGGTTTACTTCAAATAGAAAAATTAAAAACACAAGCTAAGCTACTTAGCGATATTAAGAAGTATGTATGCTTCAACATATTAAGGTGACATTATTGTCAATTGGTTATACTTATGTGGAATAAAATTATAAGTTGTAATCCAGACTTATCCTTCAAGATTGGCTAAATTTGAGATGAAATTTATGACGTCTCATATAAAACGATCCATCATGATTGGGTTTCCTTTGAATACAAAGTGATAACTTCAAATTGAATAAAGGAAACAAAAATGATCATTCATGATTGCGTATAAAATTCTTCGGAATAAATTAATAACTTTGAAAAGAAAAATGATCATTCATGATTGAGCTACGACTCGATGGTCTTTCTCAATGAAGCTTTCGTAAATGTTGAATTGTACTTGCATGCCTTGTTCGACAAATTGGCCAACCGAGACCAGGTTTTTCATGATGTTTGGGGCGTGGAGGACATTTTTTAGGTAGGTTTGTTTGTCATAGTTTCCGAATGGAACGTTCCCGATATGCCGTATTGAATGAGTCATGTCATTGCCTGTTTCGACATTTCTGGGGCGTTCTGGCTTTCATAATTCTCGGAACCAATCGTCATGAGATGTCATATGATTGGATGCTCCCAAGTCAATGAAAGATACATTATCTGAGGGCGTGGTGCTTGTTTCACCTTGTGTCGCCATTTAGTGCGTTTTGTGCCTCATCATGAACATTCCGCTACGATCGTGGTAGTCGTAATTCGATGCATACTTCGTGAGTTGTGGACTGGTCAAAGAGGAGTCTCGTTTCTTCTTTCGGCACTCCTCTTTGTAGTAGCTGAGTATTCCGCAGTACCCACATTCGATCGGGTTGTTACGATTGCTTGGTCAGGTAGGTTGGTTCCCCCTTCTTCTGAACGCTCCACTCCACCTCAAGTGTTTGACGCGTCTTGTTGGTAGTAGAAGTTGTGTTCACGGGATTGCTCTTGGTTGTATTGGCCTCGTCCAAATTGGCCTCTATTTCCTTGACCTTGTCCTCTTCCTGTCAAGATTCGAACTCTTGACATGACCATGTTATAATCGAGTGTTATGTGTTAACCACACATCTAGCATATAATCATGTATATACTTCCTCATTGTCGGTTTTTGCTAGCATCATGTGCATAATTTCTCCCTTGTATTATTTACACTTGGCACATGCATGCGTACCTATTGCCTACATGCGTGTAACAGGTATGCATGCCACTTAGTATAAATAGTTGAGTTCACCTTGAAGGAATTCAAGGTGAACAACGCCAATCATGGACATATCAATCTAGTATTCCCATTTCGCCCATCCTCTCTCCTTCATCTTCATCTCTATCTTTATGCTCTTGTATCATTCCCCATCTTAAGCTCCTCGCGTCATCGCTCCATCATAGCCTCATCATCCATGCTCCATCTTAGTTCGCGCTTGGTGTGTCCGTGACACTTCCTCCTTCGAGGTTCGAATAGATCATGTGAGTGGTTCCTTTGTCGAACATGATTTTCTTCGACCAACAATATCGAATGGAGATTGAAGAAGGAGGGAGAATTCTCTCTCGTGAAAATGACTGACCTTATTGCGTTGAATCGAGCTGCCAAGCCTCCCAGGCATATTTGCACCATTTTGTCATCGTTGATGACGACATTAATCAACCTGAGCGCATCGCACAGCTCCTTGATCTTCAAGGTGTAGGTGCTAATTTACATGTCCCTCTGTTGAATACTATTTAGCTCCTGTCGGAATTGGCGCTTATGCGAAAATCTTCTTGAGATTGCCCCACGCCTCTTTCAGAATTTTCGACTCTCAAATGTAGACGAGTATGTGATGATGATCGCATGATGCAAGGCAGTACAACACACAACTCGTTGCATGCTCCCAAGTTGGGTAGTCGGCGTGTGTTGGGTTGGATTGTGTTCCATGGGCACCTTCAATATACCTTCAGTAGCCTTATCCGACAAGCTATTGATGCATCTTGTACTCCCAAGATGCGAAGTTTGTTCGATCTAGCTTCTTTGTAGGAAAAGCGCTTCCCATCTTAATGTTCATTATTTCGATTTCTCCTCTGTTGCTTGAACCAGTTCTGATGATCGTTGGTGTTCTGATCATAACACAATTGAGCGAGTTTGATTAGATAACCACACCCTCTGATACCATGTAAAGAATCAAGAGAGAGAGAGAGAGATCGAACAAGAAACAGTATATTCCTTCCAACAACAACTAAGTTACAAAGGGTTGGTTTCAATACCAACTACTCTAGGGCAAATGCCCTTTCAACAATTTAATCAAACGAGCATGGTGTGTCCAAACACAAACAAGAAACCTCTACAACAAGTTTGGAAATGATTTATTTGGAAATGATAATCACGCGAAGGTCGCAGGTTTGAAACCTCCATTGGTCACAATGAACTAGTGTTTTTCAGTACTTCCCAAGCTCTCTAACAACTTCACCATTCGAATAGCCATAAAGTCTATTGACAAAGACTAGAAAATTTTAAAACAAAAGTATCTATGCTTCCATTAGCTTCTCATATAAAATGATCATTCATGATTGGGTATAGTTCTTCAGAATAAATTGATAACTTCGGAAAAAAAAATGATCATTCATTATTGGGCAAATTTCTTGAGACTAAATTGATCACTCATAGATCAAAATGATCATTCGTGATTGGGTTTACTTCAAAGAGAAAAATTAAAAACAAACAGTAAGCTACTTAGCCATATTAGGTCCTGAACATTCACGATTGGGTATTATAAAATGACAATAAAATCATAACTTTTAATCCAAATCAATTATTCTTCGTTGGGTGTATACTTCTTTAGGATAAAATGATAACTTCTAATACAAAACGATGATTATGGACGACATGTACACATTGAGGATAAAATGATAATTAGGAATAGGAAACACAAGCAGGAAACCTCTACAACAAGTTTGAAAAAGATTTATTTATTCCGTAATGTTGCACAAGCATATAACGTTTTCGTATACTTCTGAAATGTGAAAAGGAAACATTGTATGTGTAGGGTTGGCAATATATAAACTAGACATGGGCAATTAGCTTAGTTGGTGAGAGCGTTATACTAATAACGTGAAGGTCGCAGGTTCCAAACCTCCATTGGCCACAATAAATTGGTTTTCTTCATTAATTCCGAAGCTCTCTAACGACTAGAAAATTTTTAATCAAAAGTATGTATGCATCGGCATATTAAGGCAAGATTACTGTCAATTGGTTATACTTATGTAGAATAAAATTATAAGTTGTAATCTAGACTTGTCCTTCAAGATTGGCTAATATTGAGATGAAATTTATGACTTCTAATATAAAATGATCCATCATGATTGGGTTTCCTTCGAGTACAAAGTGATAACTTCGAATTGAATAAAGAAAGCAAAAATGATCATTCATGATTGCGTATAATTCTTGGGAATAAATTAATAACTTTGAAAAGAAAAATGATCATTCATGATTGAGCTACGACTCGATGGTCTTTCTCAATGAAGCGTCTGTCAATGTTCAATCGTACTTGCATGCCTTGTTCGACAAATTGCCCAACCAAGAACAGGTTTTTCATGATGTTTTGATCCCTCATCTCCCTCAGCCCTCCCTCTATCTCTTCTAATCGTCGCCTACACCAAGCTTTGTCTACGATTTGGATGCGCTCAAATGCATCTTGGTGGGCTCGTCTCCCTCTTGACTTATATCTACAACCCACCAATGATTTCCCCGTTCCGCACTCCTTGTACCGGCCGTAAGGTCAACAAAAATACATGAAGAGGAACTTATTTAATATGGAGGTCTACATAACGGGGATAGGCACCCACATCGAGGTCACATCGTCATTCGTTGATCCTTCGTCCGTGTCGAGTGCCCCCACTAAGCGTTATGTAGCGTTATGTACCTTCTTCACTTCATTTTTCATTTTGTATCTTAAATCGCGATGTTAAGCTAGTTATAACGTACACATACACCTCTTGTTAATGCATCATAACCTACCCCTGTTGTCGGGGTGCGGAGTGAAGACTCCTAGAATGGCTTCACCCCCCTCCCAAGGGAGTTACAATATGGAGAGAGCTAGAGAGAGAGACAAATAGGAAATGACACAAATATGAGAGGGGAAAATTGTATATCTCATTACATACCCCATAGGGGGTTTATATAATACATCCAATATAACGGTTACATGACCGTTATAAATAAGACCGTTACACATTCTTGTACACATGCACATAATTGTGCATGTGTCCATAGACACACTCATCCTCACACACTCATTTACTCTACACATACACATCAACCACATCATTACACATAACCACATCATCAGTACAATGTGGCATGGATCGTGAAATCGTGTTGTGCATTTGTGTATTCTTTTTTCCATCATCTGAAGTGAGTTTTATATTTTTTACCCTTTGGTCTTTAAATTATTTTACCCTCAAATTTTTTGAAATTTTATATTTGGCC
The DNA here is from genome assembly GCF_043228905.1 of Azolla caroliniana. Taxonomy (NCBI): domain Eukaryota; kingdom Viridiplantae; phylum Streptophyta; class Polypodiopsida; order Salviniales; family Salviniaceae; genus Azolla; species Azolla caroliniana. Next base: position 3,600,988 of record NW_028230457.1, on the reverse strand, counting down.
CTTGTGTTTTCGAAATTCTGCATTTTGGCCTCCAAATTTTGAAATCTCATGTCATGCTCTTTAGCTTTTGAAATTTCATCTCATGCCCTTGAGCTTTTAAAATTTTATCTTCTCTGTCCTTATGTTTTTTTTTTGAATGCCCCTCTCTTCTTGCTTCCATTTATATTCTCGCCTTTCACTTCTAGCGGATTGCGGCGGCGGCAACGGCGCGGCGATAGTGGCAACGATGGCGGCGGTGGCGGTAATGATTGCGGCAGTGGCGACATTGATTGCGGCAGCAACGCTCTTGGAGGTGGAAATGATTGCAGTGGCAGTGGCGGTGGCGGTGGCGGTGGCGACGACGACAATTACAGCGACGGCAACGATGACGGCAACCTACTCCTCAAACGACCTCTTTATTTCGAGTACATTGGAACGTAGGCTTAGCCATGGCTTCGTTCATTCTTCTCTACTTTGTTCTATTTTAGAGAGTCGTGAATCTCTGTTCTCTACAACGGAGTCTGCGAACAGTCGGGTAGCAGACCTCCTGCGAACAGTCGGCTAGCAGACCTCACATATGCCGAAGCGTTTCCTTCCCTTCTCTGTGGAGAACCGTTTCACTTTCCTCCTCTTCTTCGCCCTTCATCATTTGGAAGTGGACACAAACAGACACATGCACAACACAAACACAACGCAAATTCACAAAATGAGAGAGATGGATGGACATAGAGATGAAGGTTGGGGTGTCTAGGGTTTTAGGTAGAGAGATTGAGGAGAGAAATTAGTGATGGGGACGGGGAGTGAGGGAGTGACTTCTTCTAAAGGGAGGTCGGTCGGTCGGTCAAGCGTACCAAAAGTGTTGTTGGGTGGGGGGGTGAAACCTAAAATGGCTTCACCCCCTTCCCAAGGGGGTTATGTTCGAGAGGGAGCAAGAGAGAGAGACAAATAGGAAATGACACAAATGTGAGAGGGGAAAATTGTATATATCGCATTACATACCCCATAGGGGGTTTATATAATACATCCAATGAAACGGTTACATGACCATTACAAAAAAAAACCGTTACACATTCTCGTACACATGCACCTAATTGTGCATGTGTCCATACACACACTCATTTACTTTACACATATACACATCAACCACATCATTACACATAACCTTATGCCTCCCCGTATATTTTTACGGGTAACAACCCCCCTCCACCAATTTCTCCTAATTTTAACTCTTCCCCTACCCTATCTTCTCCTATTTTTGAACCCTACCCTCCCTAATTTCCCTATTTATCTTCTATTCCTTTCTCATATTTTTATCCATACCCCTTGCCTACTTTCTCATATTTCTTTCCCTACCCCTCCCCATTTGTTCCTTTACTTTTTAATTTCTAACCCTTTTTATTCTCACACCCTTTAACTTAATTTTTGTTATTTCTTGTTCCCCCTTCCTTTTCCTTCTCTCTTCCTTCTTTATGTTAGTTTTTTAATTTTTTTCCCTTTTTCCCTTGCCCCCTCTACGTTTTTCTTATTAAAATATACCCTTTCATTTTCATATTCCTTTTTCAATATGCTACCCTCGCCCATGTTCTCATTTGTTTGCCCTCGTCCATGTGTCACTTTACCTTACCTCTCCTTGTCCTTTCTCTAAATCCTTTTGAAGTCCCTCCATTTTCTTTGTAGTCTTTCTACACCTTTCTATTTTTCATTTTATTTTCTCTTACTTTATCTTATTTTCATTTGTACCCCTCCCTTTTCTCTTCTCCCTAACCATCTCCATTAGTTCCTTGAGTTTTTCTTACTTTCTAGCCTTTTTTATTTTTGGCCCCTTCAATTTGATTCTAATTTCTGTTTTAGTATTCCTCGCCCCCCTCTAATTGTTTTTCCAATCCTATGCTTCCCAAATTTACTTTATGTTTCCTTTTAATCTTCTCTTACATTCTCTTATTTTCATTCATACCCCTCCCTTCTGTCTACCTTTATTACCCTCACCCATATCTCACTTTCATTTACCTTACCTTAGCCTCTAGTCTCTTCTCTCTTTTTAAATCCCTCCTCTTTCTTCACATAATACTCTCCTTACCTCTCTCTTACATTTTAGTTACTCTTGCCTCTTCACTCTCTCTCCCCTTTCTCTCTCTTACTTTTCACGTTTCACCACCCTCTCTCCACTCTCTTGTCTATGTCTAATCATTCGTGATTGGGTTTACATCAAATAGGAAAATTAAAAACACAAGGTAAGCTACTTAGCGATATTAAGTCGTGAACATTCACATTTTAGTATATACCCTTAGGATAAAATCATAACTTTTAGTCCAAATCCATCATTCTTGGTTGGGTATAATTCTTTAGGATAAAATGATAACTTCTAAAACAAAACGATCATTAGAGACTATAGTTACACGTTAATGATAAAATGATAATTAGGAATAGGAAACTGAAATACAACACCTCTACAACTAGTTTGGAAAAGATTTATTTATTCATTCATGTTGCACGAGTATATAACATTTTCATATACTGAAAAAAGGTGAAAATGAAACATTGTATGTGTAGGCTTAATATATAAAATAGACATCGGACACATTGCTATAATATGTAAATATGGTTTGCCATGTCACACTTCTTCATATTTACTACGAACACAACGGTGTAGTACAGATTAGCTCAGTTGGTTAGAGTGTCACGTTAATAACGCGAAGGTCGCAAGTTCGAAACCTCCATTCGCCACAATGAATTGGTCTTTATTAGTACTTCTAAAGCTCTCTAACGACTTCACCGATCGAATAGCAATAAATATTGTTGACAACTGAAAAGAGAGATGATGATAGAAAAGAGAGAGAAGGAAGATATAGAAAACCCAAATCTACAAAGATATATTAATAAGGAGTGATGATCATAGAAACAAGAGAAAGAAGATACATAAACTCAAGCCTACAAGGATGAATTGATCACTAGAAAAAACGCACTACATGAATAGGCAAGAAAAACCCCACAAGAAAAAGGCTCTTCCTCACCACCTCACTCTTCTTGCTTTATATGAAGTTCTCCCCTAGTAGATAAGTTTCGCTTGCTTTCTTTTCCACGCTTTTTTAGAGCTTTTCCATCTCCTATTCTTAGCTATGACACAATGATCTTCTAATCGTCATATCTCCCTCATCCATGCTCCAAATTTAGAGTTTTAAAAAGCTACGGATAGCTCTCGTTATAAGCTTTCTAACCCATATTTACACGTGATATTTGGGTGTCAAACGAGAGAGTTATGAGCATTCGTTGTAGACTGCATTTTGGTGCCCACTTTTTTCTTCTTTTACTTTTCTCCACGTGACTTGCTTTTTGTTTGACTTATCCTCAAGACCTTAGCTCGTGATCTTGCCCTCCGGATGTGAACGCACCATACCTTATATTCTTGTAGACTTCAATACCTTGAATTCTAAAAACACTTTCACAACAACGACTAAACTTTAAATCAAAAGTATGTATGCTTGGGCATATTAAGGCGAGATAGTTGTCAATTAGTTATACTTATGTAGAATAAAATTATAAGTTGTAATCCAGACTTATCCTTCAAGATTGGCTATAATTGAGATCAAATTTACGACTTCTCATATAAAATGATCCATCATGATTGGGTTTCTTTCAAATACAAAGTGATAACTTCGAATTGAATAAAGGAAACAAAAATGATCATTCATGATTGAGCTACAACTCGATGGTCTTTCTCAATGAAGCTTCCGTCAATGTTGAATCGTACTTGCATGCCTTGTTTTACAAACTGGCCAACCGAGACCAGGTTTTTCGTGATGTTTGGGACATGTAGGACGTTTTTGAGGTAGGTTTGTTTGACATTGTTTCTGAATGGGACGTTCTCGATATGCCGTATTGAATGAGTCATGTCATTGCCTGTTTGACATTTCCGAGCCATTTGGGCTTTCATTATTCTCAGAACCAATCGTCATGAGATGTCCTATGATTGAATGCTCCTGAGTCAACGAATGATACATTATTTGAGGGCGTGGTGCTTGTTTCGCCTTTTGTACACATTGAGTGCACTTTGTGCCTCATCATGAACATTCCGATATGATCGTCGTAGTGGTAATTTAATGCATAATTCGTGAGTTGTAGACTAGTCGAAGGAGAGTCTCGCTTCTTCTTTTGGCACTCGTCCTTGTAGTGGTCGAGTTTTCCATAGTACCCTCATTTGATCGGGCCGTTACGATTGCTTGGTCAAGCAGGCTAGTTCGCCTTTCTTCCGGACTCTCCGCCTCGCGTGTTTGATGCGTCTTGTTGGTAGTAGAAGTTCTCTTCACAAGGTTGCTCTTGGTTGTGTTGGCCTCGTCCAAATCGGCCTCTTTTTCCTCAACCTTGTCCTCTTCCTCCTTCGAGGTTCGAATAGAGCATCTGACCATTATGTGAGTTGTTCCTTGGTCCAATATGATTTTCTTCGACCAACAATATTGACTGAAGATCGAAGAAGGAGGGAGAATTCTCTCTCGCGAGAACGACCAACCTTATTGTGTTGAATCGAGGTGCCATGCCTCTGAGGCATATTTGCACCATTTTGTCATCGTCGAGAACGACATTAATCGACCCGAGCGAATCACACAACTCCTTGATCTTCAAGGTGTAGGTGCTGATTCACATGTCCCTTTGTTGAATACTATTTAGCTCTTGTCAGAGTTGGAGCTTACGTGCAACCGTGTTGGCTACAAAAATCTTCTTGAGGTTGCCCCTCGCCTCTTTCACCGTTTTCGACTCTCGAATATAGACGAGCATGTGATGATGATCGCATGATGCACGACAGTACAACACACGGCTCGATGCATGCTCCCAAGTTGGGTAGTCGGCGTGTGTTGGGTTGGATTGCGTTCCATGGGCACCTTCAATATACCTCCACTAGCCTTGTCCTACAAGCTATTGATGCATCTTGTACTCCCAAGATGCGAAGTTTGTTCGATCTAGCTTCTTTGTAGGAAAAACGCTTCCTATTTTAATGTTCATGATTTTGATTTCTCCTCTGTTTCTTGAACCGGTTCTGATGATCGTCGGTGTTGTGAGCACAACACAGTTGAGTGTGTTTGATCAGATAACGACACCCTCTGATACCATGTAAAGAATCAAGAGAGAGAGAGAGAGAGATCGAACAAGAAACTGTACATTCTTTCCAACAACAACTAAGTTACAAAGGGTTGGTTTCAATACCAACTACGCTAGGTCAAGTGCCCTTTCAACTATTTACAAAAATAGCCTGGTGTTTCCAAACATAAACAAGAAACCTCTACAACAAGTTTGGGAAACATTGTATGTGTAGGCTTGGAAATATATAAAATAGGCATGGCCAATTAGCTTAGTTCGTTAGAGCGTCGTGCTAATAACGTAAAGGTCTCAGGTTCGAAAACTCCATTGGCCACAATGAACTAGTCTTCGTCAGCTCTCTAACAACTTCATATAGTTTCAAAATGTGAAAAGGAAACATTATATGCGTAGGTTATATATAAAGTAGCCATGGCTAATTAGCTTAGTTCGTTAGAGCGTCGTGCTAATAACGTAAAGGTCTCAAGTTCGAAAACTCCATTGGCCACAATGAACTAGTCTTTGTCAACTCTCTAACGACTTTATCATTCGAATAACCATAAACTTTGTTGACAACAACTACAAAAATTTAAACCAAAGTATGTATGGTTCGGCATATTAAGGCGAAATAATTGTCGATTGGCTATAGTCCTTTAGGATAAAATTGTAACTTGTAATCCAAACTTATCCTTCAAGATTGGCTAAAATTGAGATTAAATTTATGTCTTCTCATATAAAATGATCTTCAATTATTGGTTTTCCTTCTAATAAAAAGTGATAACTTCAAATTGAATAAAGGAAACCAAAATGGTCATTCATGATTTGGTATACTTGTTGATAATAAGTTAATAACTTCAAAAAGAAAAATGATCATTCATGATTGGGCATATTTCTTGAGAATAAATTGATCACTTATAGATCAAAATCATCGTTCGTGATTGGGTTTACTTCAAATAGAAAAATTAAAAACAAAAGGTAAGCTACTTAGCCATATTAAGTCTTGAACATTCACGATTGGGTATATATCCTGAGGATAAAATCATAACTTTTAGTCCAAATCGATCATTCTTGATTGGGTATATACTTCTTTAGGATAAAATGGTAACTTCTAAATTGAAACGATGATTAGGGATGATGTCTACACGTTGAGGATAAAATGATAATTAGGAATTGGAAACACAAACAGGAAACCTCTACAACAATTTTGGGAAAGATTTATTTATTCATTCATGTCACATAAATATATAACGTTTTCGTATAGTTTTGAAATTGTGAAAAGGAAACATTGTATGTGTCAAAAAGTTGAAAAGTTGTTCTGGTTCGGTCTTCGGAGTACTTCGATTCAAACGAATCGGATTCGAACAAGGAGCTAGCACTCATGGCTATGCAAGTACCAAGCTATGTGGATAAAGATCAATCCACAAATGGAGGTAGGCCTAAAGCTTTGCGGAAAGCTTCAAACATCTCCCTAGGCAGAGCCTTTGTGAAGAGGTCTGCATTGTTCTCTTGCATGGGCACATAAGCCAAACTGATCTCTCCGGCGGAGAACCTTTCCCTGACATATGTGCTTAGTGCAAGCATGGAACACAGGGTTCCTCGCAACTGCCATTGTGCTTTGACTGTCAACGAAGATGGTGGTGGCAGAAGACTGACCAACACCCAAATCAGCTAAAAGGTATCTGAGCCACGCACACTCAACTGTAGTTGTGAAAGTTGCCCTATACTCAGCCTCACAACTAGAAGTGGCCACAGTAGGTTGCTTCTTGCTCAACCAAGATATGCATGAGCTACAAAGCATGAAGCAAAAACCACTTGTGGACACACGAGTGTCATAAGAACCAACCCAATCAGAGTTAGAAAAAGCATGCAGATCAGGCGGTAGTGTTCCCCTCTTTGGATAAAACAACCCAAGTGACCGGGTACCACCCAAGTAGCGAAAGATGCGCGTAACTGCCTGCCAATGCTTAACTCATGGGCAATGCATAAACCTGATCATTTGAGAGACAACAAACTAAATATCAGGTCGACTTATGCATAAGTAAATCAAGCATCCAACTGCTTACTGATAGAGAACATCATGAAATGCATCTCCAGCATCATGAAGGCTCAAACGTAAACCTGTCCCCATGGGAGTGGCAATAGGTTTACAGTCTTCAAGGCCAAAATGCTGCAATAATGTGTCAATGTATTTCATTGACACAAAGCTATTCCACCATCAACTTGCATAAATTGAATGCCCAAATAATGATGCAAATGCCCAAAATCTGACATCTCAAAAGAGGCATGCAAATCAGCCCTAAAGTCAGCAATATGCTTCTCATTGGGACCAGTGAGCAACATATCATCAACATACACAACCATGATCAGAAATACATCATCAACACACTTAACATATGGTGCTTTCAGTTGGATTATTATCAAACCCAAATGTAATCAAATAGGCATGTATCTTTTCATACGAAGAACGTGGTGCTTGCTTCAAGCCATATAATGCCTTTCTCAATTTGCACACTTTGTGTTCATGCCCTTTCTACACAAAAACCTCAGGGCTGGGATACATACAGTTCCTCATGAAGATCACCATTTAGAAATATTGTTTTAATGTCCAACTGATGTACATTCCAACCACAATGAGCTGCAATTGCACAGATGCTACGAACAGTAGTCATATGGCAGGTGAGCACAAAGGTCTCATCAAAATCAATGCATTTTCTTGGGCATAACCTTTCGTAACAAGCCTAGCCTTATACATGTCAATTGTTCCATCATGTTTACGCTTTAGCTTATATACCCACTTAGTGCCAATAGCCTTCTTGCCAGGAGGCAAGTCACATAAAGACCATGTACCAGTCTTCATAATAGCATCATATTCTGATTGCATAGCAGCCATCCAATTTTCTGAATTTTGTGCTTCATCAAAAGAAACAGGCTCATTCTCATCACAAAGACCAGAGGCAACCATAGCATAACAATCTGATGCAAAAGAAGCACTATGATAGCTTGAACAAGTACGATATGACAAAGGAAAATCCAATTTACTGTCTTGCAAAGTCTGCAACAGCTATTTAGGCACAGTCTTTACCTCCTCTATATCAGCCCTCTCATTAATAAGTCCATCATGTAATTCTGCATCAGAAATAGAATGATCTGCATTAGAAATGGAATGATCTGCATCAGAAATGGAATGATCTGCATCAGAAATGGAATGATCTGCATCATTATGAGTAGCTTCCAAAGGCTGTGAAGGTGCCTCAAGTGGGCCAACACTTAACTGTCCACTTGTAAACAGAGGCAACAAAGTGTCATACACATCTCTGGAGCTAACTGATGTCTCCTTCGTACATGAAAGAAGTGAATTGCATCCTCCACAAAAACAACATCATGGCTAACCAAAATGCATTTAGATTGTGGATGATACATATGATAGCCTTTACTTTCAAAACTGTATCCTACAAAAATACATTTCACTGCTTTATCATCCAATCTTTTGCGTTGTTATTTAGGCACTAATGCATATGCCAAAAAACCAAAAACATGTAGATGAGCAATAGATGGCTTTTGGCCATGCCAAGCTTCATATGGAGTGATAGAGTGCAGTGCTTTAGTAGGACACCTGTTGAGTACATATGTTGTACACATGACATCCTCAAGCTAGAAACTATGTGGTCAGGTTTGAGTTTTGACCATACACCTCGCCATTTCCATGAGTGACCTGTTCTTTCTTTTAGCAACTCCATTTTGTTGAGATGTATATGGCACTGTACACTGATGTTTTATCCCACGTTCAGCCAAAAATGCATTAAACTAAGAAGACATATACTCCCCCCCTCAATCAAAACGGAGGGTGCCCATTTTACATGCTGACAAATTCTCAGCCAAAGCTAGAAAGTGAAGCATAGAAACACTTAGGACTTTGCTTTCAATTGATATACCCATGCATGCCTAGACAAGTCATCAATGAAAGTCACAAAATAAAGATAGTTCCCAAGAGAATGTGTCTGCATAGATCCACAGACATCGCAATGAACAAGCTGCAATTTCTGTGAAGCTCTAACTGAACCATCTTTTGGAAAGGATGAACGTTGCATTTTGCCCAAAATACAGCCTTCACAAACATGCTTTCGAGGTGCCTCAAGTTTGGGCAAGGAGGACACCATTTCAGATTTCTACAAGCGAAGCAAACTTGCAAAATTCAGATGACCAAAGCGTGCATGCCAAATCTTTGCACATGTTAAATCATTTATAGATCGTTCATAATCTACGAGCTTATACAGACCACAACATAAAATGCCAGAAGCAATAATAACAACCCCATTGGACAGATCATGAACCGTACACCTGTCATCAACAAATTTAACAACCAAGCCAACCCTGGCTAATGCTGAAATTGACAACAGATTTTTCTTGATCCCTGGCACAAACAAAGCATCTGACAAGATGAAAGGACTACCATCAACAATAGTCAAAATGATCTTACCAACACCCATAACTGGATAAGATGAGTTGTTGGCACATGTGACAGTATTCCCTGTAGGGGCGGGCAGGCTCCAATGAAGTGAAGAAATTGTGTTGCGAGGTAATATGATTGGTTGCCCCACTGTCGAAGTACCAAACATCTGATTGTACAATAGATATACATTGTTGAAGTGAAGATGGTTCAAAACTGCAAACAGTAGTAAATGCCCATTCTTCATTCTGCACAAGATTTGCAGACTCTGTTTTTGGTGCAGAGACTTCTGCAATAACGAGTCCTGCCTCCTTTTTCTTTGCCTCTTTTGTAGCCAATTTTTGATAGTTCTTCATAATATGATCAATTCCTTTACAATATTTGCAAAACAGTATTTGTTTCTGCTCTTGTTTTTTTTCATTTACTTGTGAATTATTAGCAAATCTCTGCTTGCTAGCAGAAGAGTTCAATTTACCTTTGCCCTTCTGACTAGCTAGGAAAGCTTGATCTACAACACGCATAATAGACCTGTTTTGCCTAGACTAATCTTCCTGTAACAAAACAGAGAGTAGCTCCTCAAATGATAAGGCATTGGGACTACCTTTCATCATTAAACGAAGAGTCAAAGAAAAACTCTGATATGAATTAGGAAGACCATTTAGAACGGTCTACACAAGTGAACTATCAAGTATCATTTCATCAACAAAAATTAATTGTGCCTTTAAATCTTTGATTTTTGTAAGAAAATTGTCTATAGAATCACCTTCATTCATTTTCTTGCTCTCCAATTGTTTTCGGAGATAAGCAACACGAGCTTCAGTTCTTGGTTGGTACAAAGTGGTAAGAGTATCTCAAGCATCCTTTGTTGTCTTGCAAGAGCGAATATGGGGAATACTGGCACGTTTCACAGACAAAGCTATCAAAGCATGTGCCTGAGCATCTCTGCCATCCGAACGAAGTTGCTTTGCAATTGGTACAACAGAAACTGTAGCATGGGCATGAGCAGGATGATCAACATCCTTGACAAAATCAGTACCATCAGCATTTGTGTTCTCAACAGCAGGATGTTTTCAGCCCCTTGAACCACATTCCACAACCCCTTTGCTACTAATACATGGCGCATCATATAAGCCCAGAGGGGGTAATTTGTTCCATCCAGTTTATCCTCAACAAAAAGCATCCGAAATACATCATTGCTCTCGGCCATGGCCATGGACTGAACATATTTTGATGTAAAAAATGGACTGTTGAATGAGTAAAAGGGAATAACGTACCTCTTTGACTTGAAAGATGAACAAGCAAAGAGAAAAGGGAAGCAAATCTGATTTCTGAGGGGTTTTGTGGGAATGTCTTGGAAGAATCAAGGAAGCAAATCCCATTGTTGGGTTCTTGCTTTGAATCCCAAAAAGCTTACCCACTTTAGGGTTATGAGAGTATATATAAACAGGAGGGAATAACCTCCTAACGAGGGAAAAAATTGTCCTAAGTGTGTTCACACATCACTGTCCTAAGTGTGTTCACACACATCACTATCCTAAGTGTGTTCACACACATCACTACTGAAATATGTCAACACATTCATGATTGGGCATATGTCTTGAGAATAAATTGATCATTTATAGATCAAAATGATCATTTGTGATTGGGTTTACTTCAAATAGAAAAATTAAAAAAAAAAGGTAAGCTATTTAGCAATATTAAGTCATGAACATATACAATTGGGTATATATCCTGAGGATAAAATCATAACTTTTAGTCCAAATCGATCATTCTTGATTGGGTATAGTTCTTTAGGATAAAATGATAACTTCTAAAACAAAATGATCATTAGGGATGATGTCTACACGTTGAGGATAAAATGATAATTAGGAATATGAAACACAACCAGGAAACCTCTACAACAACTTTGGAAAACATTTATTTGGCCACTTTCTCAACGCGGTTATTCAAGGGCTCACCCACCATTACACCATAGTGCACAAAAAGAGAACCACGTACTACCCAAAGATGAATGGACTCGCAGAGTCGACGAATAAAACCTTGCAAAACATTTTGAAAAAGATTGTCAACGGAACCCAGCGGACTCCCTGATCCCGCACCCATAGAAGCGACCGGGCCTATCGATGCCAGGCCTACAACGCAACCTCTGATAAACCCCATCACGACTACCAACACCGACCGTCAATAGCCGAACATCATAAACATTTTTGACGACGAGTGGGTCCGACCGTGCCAACACTATCCCACAAGCGTGCCATGTGTTGGCCACCTTGGTCGGTCATGTGGGAAAAGGCGAAGGAAAGGAAAGACGCAGGGATGGTTACGGGCCGTAGCATAATCATTAGGAAACGGTGCCATCCATAGGAATGAATAGAGAGTTATGAACGCATGTAACAGTTCACGCGCCAAGCGTAACTGACCATGACCCAATATATAAAGGGCATGGAAAACTTGTAAAAGAGCGTAGAATTATTGTATTCCAGTGTTTTTGTTTTGAATATAGTTTCTGTTTTGCCCAACTTCCAGTGTTCTCTACGTCACGTGCTTCGCGTAATTAATCTATGTTGAGTTGTTTCTATGTCAAGTATACGCACCGTATAGAATAGTGTAACGAGTTAGTTGTAACTGTCTCCCCAACCTCCATAGTCCCCACGCTTACGCCTGCACTACGCACCACACCCTTAGTCATCCGTAAGACGGTCGGGACGTTGTCACAGTGATCTGCAACTACAAGTCGGAACGGGGTTGGATCACCAGGGTCTCTATCCGAGGAGCCAGCGACAAAAGAAGCGTGGTCCGGACCGATGTCCAGATACCTCTGCCGGTTCGGCTTTCGGACGCGCATCCAATCTGGAATGGTGAGCGCACGGCTCGGGGATATGTATTGTCCCAGACCGTACGCCGGATAACATTGATGAGCTCATGGGCTCACAGACACGGGCATGCGCACACCAAAGAAACAGAACGGAGATAAGAACAAGAGCACGCGACAAACGAAAACAGCTCGGAAATATTCGAGTACCAAAAGAGATTCAGCGAAATACTAACAATGAATAGAGAACAAGAAAAAGTACACCCAGGCGCGGCCAGTAAATAGAGCTTCGAGCTCCTAACACACACACACACAGTAGCAGGCCTCCGATTGGGTGCATACGAGCTACCAGCACAAAGAGATCTCAAAACATGAAGACATGATGGAGGTCTCACAACACGACAATAGGAACAAAGATCAGGAAGGCCAAAGTCTGCAGAGCTCGGTCTGGCAACACTTCGTCCTTCCAAAACATCCATCCATCAAACAATCTCACACCTCCCCTTTTATAGAGCAAGGGGAGGTCGTTACATCGCCATAAAGCCATCCCTTTTTGGGTAGAGATTTCCCCCGGTTTACTCCATCGGATATTATCCTTATTCTCTATGCGTGTGGGACTAAAAGTACTCATTCAATCCTACTACCTAGTACTTACTAGTCCTATGTTATCTACATGTGCTTTTACATTTCCGTGTGCGTCCTTGCACACCCCCGTTCATGCGCATACGGTCCTTTTTCTCCTCATAGCCAGAATCCCTCACGACATTCACCCCCACCAAACCGCACATCCTCCAGCATGTGCCAAGCAGAGAACTGGTGAGGATTCCGGCTTGTTCTTCACTCGTCCTCGCTCGACCCGTCGTCGGTTCGGTCTTCAACCGACTACTCGCCCTTGCCGGTGTCGTCCCCGGTCTCCAGATCCACTTACGTTTCATGTCGTTTCTTAAAGGCCTCGATCCATTTTCCCGCGACCGGGACTGTGCTCCTCGTGTCGTCAAGCTCCACTTCCGCTTGAGTTGTCAAATCTGTCCCGCCAAGAGCTCCTCTCGGTTCTCTCCTCTGTCCAATCGATTGCCATCCATGATGAGTTTATTCGCTCTGTTGGGAAACAGGTCCCTCCAGATGGGATCTGGATGAGCCGGATTGGACGAGCCGAAGGAAGTAACCGGACCTGATGGGTCCGGAAGGTATCCGGAAGGAGTCTAGCCGGATGCGGTATGAACCAGCAAATAGGAACATATTATTAAATTTGTTCATACGTGACCGTTGAGGTCATATTTGTAAATAGGCCCAAAGTTATATAAGTATAAATATAACTTGGGCAATACTGTTTGTGTATGTATGTTGTTATCATTGTTATTGTACAAATAGACAGAGAGAGAGAGAAACAGAAATAACTCTCTGTTGTAACCGCCGATTGGCGAAGACATAGAGCTCGAGGTCATTGCCTTTGAGTCTCTCATTGTGCCCTTCCTCTCATAGTGATAGTTGGAGTTTGTGGGCTCCCATGATTTTTCCTGATTAGGGTTTTCCACGTTAACATCTTGTGTCGTCTTATTCCTATTTTCTATTTTCTTCCATTGAGTGATTAAGACTCGGTTGTGGCCAAGCACCATTTCCGCACAATCTGGTATCAAAACGAAGCATGTTCAAGCTCACTAGCTCCAATTACCCAGTATGGAAGTCGAAGATGCGGGACATGCTCTTGGTTAAAAATCTCTGGCTGCCAGACAAGATCAATGCCGCTACTTGGGAAGAAATGCATATGAGGACAACGACAGACATTCGATGTTTCACCGACATGAGCCTGTACAACAACTTCAATGAAGAAAGTGTTAGGATTTCGGTCCCTCTGGATGGGATGATGAAGGCCCAATGAGAACCGGATGATGTGTACCCGGCAAGGAAGACCCGGTGAGAACCAGATGATGTAGACCCGGTGAGAATCTCTCACCGGATGAAGTGAGATATATGTAAATATGTTTCTAAGAGTCCATTGGGGCTATATTTGTAAATAGTCATATTAGTATAAATATGACCTAGGGCAAACACCTCTGGTGATGATGGTGCATTAAGGCCAATGTTGATATAGAGTTATTCTTGTGTAACTGTTGTATAGAGCGTAACAAAGAGTCAGAGATAGACATAGAGTGATTCTCTGTGGTACCCGCCGCCAGGCGAGGAGAGTGAGCACGAGGTCGTTGCCTCTATAGTGATAGTTTGGAGTCTGTGGGCTCCCGTGATTTTTCCCTCTCAGGGTTTTCCACGTTAACATCTTGTGTACTCTCTTGTTTATAGTGTTTTGTGTATACATGTATCTATCTCCACATTCCCATTTCTGTGTTTGTAATTCTTAACGAAGTGATTGAAGACTCACTTGTGGCTGAGAACTATTCCACATATTCTTTACAATCTGGTATCAGAGCAAAACGACACCGAAAATGGAAGATTCATTTGGTAGCATGTTGAAGCTCACCAACTCCAACTACTTAGTGTAGAAGTCGAAGATGAGGGACATGCTCGTGTTTAAAGATCTTTGGTTTCCGGTTCAGTTCGAGGACAAGAGGCCGGAGAAGATCGATGCCACGGTGAGGGAGGTTGTTACGGGCATGACCATTTAATATCCCATGGTGAGAATTTACCGTAGTATTCTATACACGTGGATAAGTGTGAGGCTCTGCTCTTGTGGTGGGTCAACTATTGTAGCAAGCGCGCCAGCACCAGGTACGACTCGACGCCACGATGGTGGTATGGGACGCCGATCGAGGCTCGAGTCCGTCTCGATCCCTTCGCTCGGGGGTGGTTGGGTGGATCGGCACCCTTCTTTCTCTTTCTCCTTTCTATCTATCATTAGTTTATCCTTATCTTAAGCTTACTTTAGTACCTAGATCTGTAATATTTGGTATCAGATTTATGTACTAATGTTTCTTTGTTTGTCTTTTGTCTTTTGATTGATGGTGATCGATCGATGTGCGGTCGGCCTTGATCCAGACAACGATCAACAAAGAACTTCGGTAACTTTTTCCGTAATAATTTTTTTTCTTTCTATTCTCTCTTCTCCCATCTAATCATGTGTTTAGTTTATATGTCAATTTTTTTCATTAAGTCAATGATGTTGTAGTGGTCTTTAATTGATTGTCTAAAACGTTTACATATGTGCACGAGGTCAATACCTTGTTTGACATATAAATAATATGTGATGAGTGTCGTATGCGTACGAGGTTAATACCTCAATTACGTATTACGTTCACGAACGTATGTTACATTTGCGTATGAGTTTAATACCTTGATTTGTTGTAAAGGATATGCGTTTGGTCTCGTATGCGTAAGAGGTCAATACCTCAATTGCGTATTATGATGATCTCTTATTTGTGGATGTTTCGTGTGCGTAGAGGTATATACCTCGATTACGTATCTCGATCACATCATTTGTGGCTATTTAATATAACGATATGTTTAATATAGGCATATGTGGTCACATATATATGTATTTGATCGTATATATGTGATAAGTAAACATATGTGTATATTCGTTATTACGTGATTATATCGAAAGTTGCCCTTGTCGGGAAAAGGATGTTGGTGGCCGTCCTCACATTTTTGTGAGAATGGCGTTGTCACCATCCCTTTTCAACAATTTTTGATTGTTGACAACCCCATTGATGACCTCGATTTTGTTACGTAAAGAAACGCCTATAGCCATAATGATGTTGAGTACGTAGGGCTTGACCCACTTCAAGTGAGGTTGCTCCAATGACACGCGTTTCCAACATCCCTCCCTCATTACATGGATACGATGCCACCATGAGCTCGTTCTTACGAGAGGCATTCGTAATGACGTGACCATGTGATGGGCCATGTGGGCTTACTACGAAACGAGGGCTCATTTGGTTTGACCATTAGGTTGCACTTTGGCGTATGCCATCGTAATTACGAGACTTGAGGTTAGGTAACATACCAACATAGTTTGGTAAATGAGGGCGAAATAAGAACCCTTGACATATATGTTCTTTTAAAAAAAACATATATGATCAAATGCCTCGCATATCTCTTATACGCATTAAACATTAAGCATTCGAGAAGAGCAACTCACTTTGTTGGCTCAAGTGTTTAATGTATTTGTTCTCGAGGTCTCGAGTTCAAATATGACCAAGACCATACAACATCCTTGATACATATGACTATAACACATGTTTAGACTTAAGGTCTAAGTGCACCTCGGGGTCCTCGTAATAGGACTTAAAGAGCCAAAACCATATATGTGGGCACCGAAACATAGTTTATTGTTAACATTTTTTTCGTGTATAAACTATTCATGACGCGAACATACATGGTTGAGCCTCGGGGAGCCACCATGAAAAAATCGATATAGAGATCAGGGAAAGACATTTATTTGTCACCCCCATGGTTTTTAAAACACCTTTGTGTTACCATAGTAACCTGATCTTGAACCTCATCTCATACGTCTAGAGGGGTATTGACGTGAGATCATGATATCGATTAATGTTTGCCCATGATATGTTTACATCAGGACATGATGTTATGACTATCTCTCTGACCTTATCCTATTTCTTTTCGAGAAATAATCTTTAATGGGTCAAATTAACGACCCGATGTCATCCGCTCAAGCGGAAGGAACTCAAGGCAATCCTCCTGGACAAATGTCCACTGAGATGTATTTGGCACAAATAACCCAATACCTTAGTTTCACCGCTCAACAGATGACCGAACTTCGGCAATCTCAAAGTGCTCTCGAGGCACGTGTCATTAGTCTACAACGTGAGACTAATAGACCTGATGAGCGACAGGGTGAACCATCGTTTGTCGTTAAGCCATTTACAGGAGACAAAAAGGAAAGAACCAAAGAAGCAATTTGCATGTGGTTGGGCCGATGGGAGTCTCATTTTGAGCTCTATCCCATGCCAAATAGTACGTAGATTGCATATGTCGGCCGAGAACTCGGGGGTAAGGCCGCCGTCTGGTGGCGTGGGCTTCGTACTATGGGGAAATTGCCCGATACCTGGACAGATTTTGTCACGGTTTTTAAGGGCCAATTTCTGCAACCTCCTTCTCGAACCGAGGCAACACAAGCTTTAATGAACCTCTCTAGCAGGAAATTTTCCTCGCTAGAAGATTATGTTCACCATTCTAGAACCCAAATCCAAAAATCAGGTCTAGAAGAGGACAATTGGTTGATAGCTTGTTTTGTCAATGGCATCCCCAATTCGGACTATCACTTGATAGTGCACGATAAGGATCCAAAATCCTTCGAGGAGGCCGTTGAAATAGTCTTCGCTATCAACACACTTCGAAGGACCACAATAAACCCAACAAAGCACCCAGGATTAAGCAGTCACAATTTGTTGGGAAACGCAAGACACCCAACAAATTCCTGGATCGCAATTGTAAGCGACAACATCCTTTTTGCGTATTCTGCAAAAAGAAGGGTCATACAAAAGATCAATGTCGAAAGCTCCAATGGAAAGAGCATGGCAACAAAGCTAAAGCTGCAGACCATAAAAGTCAGATTCCTAATGTCCTTCAGGTCTATACATATCATTTAAGTAATTGTCAATGTTCTTTCCCTCACTATGTATTGGGTCCCAATGATTTACTACGTGCAAATGGGTATATCAATGGATCTCCCGTACAATTTTTATTTGATTCGGGAAGCTCACACAATTTTGTGAATGATCGTTTGGTTCAGTTATGGGAATCCAACCCACCGTAAGTGATCACACCTACACGGTGCACTTGGCTGATGGAAGAGTACAATACATCAACGGGGCGATTCATTCATTAGGAATTTCTATTGATACTTATATAGAGGAAGTAGACTTCTATGTAATGAATCTTTGTACCACCAATGTAATCACTGGTTTTATAATAAAAACTCTTCTTTATCTATTGATTGGGTTCATCATTCAATTACATTTGTACTGAACGATTGTACTCATTTTATTCAATGTGTAAAAAAACAATCCCTCTCGATTGTTTCCTCGTGTCCACCAATATCTGAGTTTTCTTGTTCTACTCTATTTTATTGTGTACTTGATCCAGACATTCACGTTTATAATATCGATAATGTCTCGGTTCAATTAACATATTTTGAACAACAACAACTTGATGAAAACTTAAATGATTTTCATGATGTTTTTCCAAGTGAACTACCTAAGGGGTTGTCTCAATCCCGAGGATTAAAAGTAATCCTCCCCTTCTTTACAATATCGTTTAACCCTCACACTTATCCACGTGTATAGAATACTACGGTAAATTCTCACCACGGGATATTAAATGGTCATGCCCGTAACAGAGGTGATGAACATGAAGACGACGGCATACATCCGGTGCTTCATTGACATGAGCCTGTACAACAACTTCAATGTGGAGAGTAAGGCTCATGAGCTTTGGGAGAAGATCGTCATCAAGTTCCAGAACAAGAATGCTGTTAATCAGGTTTCAGTATTCCGGAAGCTAGTGAGGCTCCGATACCAAGATGGCTCCAGCATGGCGGAGCACATGAATGCCTTCCAGGGGCTGATTCACAAGGCAACATCATTGGAAGTACCTCTCACTGATGAGGTACTAGCATTGCTCCTGCTCGGTTCCCTCCCAGATAGCTGGGAGACGTTAGTTGTCACTTTGGGCAACGCCGGGCCGGAAGGAAAACAATTGTTCCTACCAAGAGTCAAGTCGAGCTTGCTAGATGAGGAGGCGCGTCAGAAAGACAAGGATACGAGCTCCGACTCCAAAGCGCTCCTTACCAAATCGGAACACACAAGAAATAGGAACCGGAATCCCCAGAACCGGGAAAAGTTGGGGACACGGTCAAAGTCAAGGGGAAGGCCCACTTGCTTCTACTGTGGAAAGTCGGGGCACTTCCAGAAGAACTGTCGGCATTTCCGGAAAGACAAGGAAACCGATAGTACCGATTCAAAGCGGTCACTAGACCGAAACGGCAAAGAACGGAGAGGACGAGACCGGAAGGGAACGACGGCAAGTGAAGAGGAGTTGTTGCTCATCACCGAGGAGAGTTAGTTAAACCTTGCCGGCGACGAGACAACATGGGTTGTCGATTCCGTAGCGTCGTTCCACCTGACCCCGGACTGGAAATGCTTCTCATCCTACATAGCCGATGATCACGGCTGTGTCCGGATGGGGAATGAAGGTACATGCCAAATTTTCGGCATAGGAGACGTGTGGTTGTCACCACTAACCGGATGCAAGTTGCTGCTGAAGGATATCCGACACGTTCCGGAAGTTCGTCTGAACCTGATATCAGCCGGTCGGCTAGATGATGAAGGCTACACGGGTAGCATCTGGAACGGTGTCATGAAGTTCAGCAAGGGGAGTCTGATAGTGGCTCGGGCTCGGAAGGTCAACACACTATACCTGATGAATGCATGGTTATGCCCGGAAGAAGTAAACGTTGTTTTTGACACTACTGGTGACCTGTGGCACAAGAGACAGTGTCACATGTGCGAGAAGGGGATGAGGAGGCTTGCTGATGACAACCTCATTCCGGTGAAGGACGTGCATCTTTAGAGGTGCACCGACTGCCTGGCTAGTAAGCAAAACCAGACCTCCTTCCGATCAAGGCCACCGATGAGACGTAATGCACCACTGGAGCTGGTGCATACCAATGTGTGTCAAGTGGACACGAAGTCACATGGCGGATCGCAGTACTTCATGACATTCATAGACGACCAGAGCCGGAAGCTATGGGTCACACCGTTGAAGACGAAGGATCAGGTGTTATCCGTCTTCAAGGAGCTCCACGCAAGAGTGGAAAGAGACATCGGTCGTAGGCTGAAGGCGGTTCGAGTAGAGAATAGAGGAGAATACCGGGGGTAGTTTGAGGAGTACTGCCGCTCGAAGGGAGTCCGGCTCGAGTTTACCATGCCGAAGATGCCGGAACTCAATGGGTTGGCTCAGAGGATGAACCGGACCATAATGGAGAGGGTCTGGAGTATGCTAGCACATGCAAAGTTACCCAAGACGTTTTGGGCGGAGGCACTGTCAACAACGACATATGTGATAAACAGATTACCCTCAGGACCCTTGGACGGAGACATGTCGCAGAGAGTGAGGACCGGTAAGTGTCTTACCGACATCTAAAAGTGTTCGGGGGTCTCGCTTACATGGATGTTGCAAAGGAACGGAGAGCAAAGTTGGATCCAAAGTCGTGGCCTTACATATTCCTCGGATACGGCAATGATGAGTCTGGCTACCGAGTGTGGGATCCGATCGACAAGAAGGTTTTCTAGAGTCGAGATATTATCTTCATGGAGGACAAGACCCTTGCCAACTGGGAGTCGGAGAAGAAGATAATGAACTCCGAGTCAACCGGTAAGGATCGGTTCGATGAGGTACGAACCTACCCGGCTAAGAGTTGGTTCACACTCGAAGAACTGGCCGGTTACGAAGAGGAAACCGAACCGACCGAAGAAGAAGAAGAAGCAGAAATCGGAACCGGCCAAGACCCCGAATCGGATTCGGATGAAGAACAAACAAATGAGCCGGTTGCCAAAAGCCAAGGATGCAGATATCCTCTCAAAGAGAGAAGGGCCCCTCGGAGATTTCTGGATGAAGAGTGCATGTTGCTAACCTATGAGGGCAAGCCGGAAAGCTTCAAAGAAGCAAAGGAGGATACCCAAAGCCGCAAGTGGTTGAGTTCCATGTAGGACGAGATGGAATCCCTGCATGAGAACCATGTGTATGAACTGGTGGAGTTGCCGAAAGAAAAGCGCGCACTCCGGAATAAGTGGGTGTACAAGTTGAAACCGGGAGATGCTGGCAACCCCCCAAGGTACAAAGCCAGGATCGTGGTGAAGGGGTTCTAGTAGAAGAAGGGAGTGGACTTCGACAAGATATTTGCCCCAGTAGTGAAGATGACTTCCATCCGGACGTTGCTGAGTATAGCGGCAAGCATGGACCTCGAGGTAGAGCAACTAGACGTGAAGACGGCGTTCCTTCACGGCGACCTCGAAGAAGAGATCTACATGCAACAACCAGAAGGATTTGTGAAGAAAGGGAAGAGCACCTAGTGTGCCGGCTGAAGAAGAGCTTATATGGACTAAAGCAAGCTCCTCGGCAATGGTACCGTAAGTTTGACTCCTTCATGACCAATCAAGGGTACCACAAGACGCAGGCTGATCACTGCGTATTTCTAAAGAAATTTGATGGAGGAGACTTCCTGATATTGCTCCTATATGTGGACGACATGTTGATCGTCGGATAGGACCAAGCAAAGATTCGGATGCTGAAGAAGGCCCTTAACCGGACCTTCTCAATGAAAGACTTGGGTCCGGCAAGACAAATACGGGGGATGCATATCATCCGGGACCGGTCAAAGAGGCAATTGTGGCTGTCACAGGAGAAGTACGTGACAAAGGTGTTTCGGCGGTTCAACATGTTAGATGTGAAATCAGTCAGATCGACACTCTCGGCAAACTGCAGGTTATCCGATAAGCAAAGCCCGAATACGAAGGAAGAGAAGGCAGATATGATGAAGATACCATATGCCTTTGCTATTGGGAGCTTAATGTATGCAATGGTGTTTACCCGACCAGATATCGGATACGCAGTCGGAGTGGTGAGCCAGTTTATGAGCAAGCCCGGCAAGGAGCACTAGAATGCGGTAAAATGGATACTCCAGTACTTGAAAGGCACCTCCAGTATGTGCCTCCGATTCGGCTCCGGTAAACCCCAACTTGACAGTTTCACCGATTCAGACATGTCGGCTGATGCGGATACCATTCGGTCAACATCCGGACATGTCATGACATATGCAGGGGGGGCCGTTTCGTGGCAGTCGAGGCAACAGAAGATGGTTGCATTGTCAACCACGGAAGTGGAGTACATGGAAGTTGTGGAAGCTGGAAAAGAAATATTATGGATGAAGGTCTTCATCGAAGAGCTAGGGATCCGACAAGAGGAATACCAGCTCTACTGCAATAGTCAGAGTGCCATCCACGTTACAAAGAACGTGGCCGATCATTCCAGGACAAAGCACATCCAGCGTAGGTACCACTGGATCTAAGAGCGAGTAGAAGATCGGGAGTTTGTGCTAATGAAAATCCACACGAAGGAGAACGGGTCAGATATGCTTACCAAAGTGCTGAAACCTGACAAGCTGGACGCATGCTGGAAGCGAATTGGACTAACCAGACATCCCATGCCAGAGTGAAGGGGGAGTTTGTTAGGATTTCGGTTCCTCCGGATGGGATGATGTGTACCCGACAAGGAAGACCCGGTGAGAACCGGATGATGCAGGCCCAGTGAAAACCTCTCCTCACATGAAGTGACATATATGTAAATATGTTTCTGAGAGTCCATTGGGGCTATATTTGTAAATAGTCATAATGTCATATTAGTATAAATATGACCTAGGGCAAACACCTTTGGTGATGATGGTGCATTGAGGCCAATGTTGATATAGAGTTATTCTTGTGTAACTGTTGTATGGAGCGTAACAGAGAGAGAGAGATAGACATAGAGTGATTCTCTGTGGTATCCGCCGCCAGGTGAAGAGAGTGAGCACGAGGTCGTTGCCTCTATGCCCCCCTTGTTGTATTCCTTTTGATATAGTGATAGTTTAAAGTCTGTGGGCTCCCATGGTTTTTCCCTCTCAAGGTTTTCCACGTTAACATCTTGTGTACTCTCTTGTTTACAGTGTTTTGTGTATACGTGTATCTATCTCCACATTCCCATTTCTGTGTTTGTAATTCTTAACAAAGTGATTGAAGACTCGCTTGTGGCTGAGCACTATTCCGCATATTCTTTACAGAAAGTAATCGGCACCATGCTGGAGAGCAAGAACATCGTAAATCGGGTTTCGGTATTCTGGAAGTTAGTGAGACTCCGGTACCAAAATGGATGCAGCATTGCAAAGCACATGAATGCATTCCAGGGGCCGATAAACCAAACAACCTCTTTGGAAGTACCTCTAGCCGATGAGGTACTCGCATTGCTACTGCTCGGATCCCTCCCGAATAGTTGGGAAACGTTAGTTGTCACTTTGGGCAACACCGGGCCAGAAGGAAAACATTTATCCCTAGCAAGGGTGAAATCAAGCTTGTTGGATGAAGAAGCTTGCCCGAAGGACCGGGAGTCTGGAACCAATTTAAAGGCCTTCGTTATGGATGATGACCATAACCAGGGAAGAGGCCGGAATCGGAGTCCCCAGAACTGGGAGAAATCGGGGACGAGGCCGAAGTCAAAGGGGAAGCCCACTTGCTTTTATTGTGGAAAGTTGGAGCACTTCCAGAAGAATTGCCGACAATGCCGACTTGAAGAAGGGTCCGGACTGGAGGAGTTCCAGTCGAAAAGTAACGACGGCAATTGCAACAAGTGAAGAAGAATTGTTGCTCATTACCGAGGAAAATGAGTTGCATCTTGTCAGCGATGAGATGACATGGGTAGTCGACTCCGGAACATCGTTCCATGTGACCCCCAACCGGAAGTGCTTCTAATCTTACAGAGTCGGAGATCACGGTTCTATCTGAATGGGAAATGAAGGTGCACGCCGAATTGTCGACATAGGAGACGTGTGGTTGACGATGTCAACGGGTGCAAGTTGCTACTAAAAGATGTACGACACATTTCGGAGGTTGGTTTGAACCTGATATTAGCTGGTCAGCTAGATGATGAAGGCTACACGGGCAGCATCCGGAATGGAGTAGTGAAGTTTTGCAAAGGAAGCTTGATTGTGGCCCAAGCCCAGAAGATCAACACATTGTACCTGATGCATGCCCGGATATGTCTGGAAGAAGTGAATGTGGCATCCAACAATGCCGGTAAGATGTGGCACAAGAGGTTGTGCCACATGAGCCAGAAGGAAATGCAGAGACTTGCTAAAGATAACCTCAATCCGAAGGTGAAAGACATGTAGCTTGAGAAGTGCACCGACTATTTGGCCGGCAAGCAGAACCAAACATCTTTCTGGTCAAGTCCACCGATGAGACGGAATCCCCACTAGAACTTGTGCATACCGATGTATGCCAAGTGTACATGAAGTCACATGCCGGATCACAATACTTCGTGACGTTCATAGACAACCACAACCGGAAGCTGTGGGTCTCACCATTGAAGACGAAGGATCAGGTGTTGTCCGTCTTCAAGGAATTCCATGAAAGAGTGGAAAGGGAGACCGGCCAGAAGTTGAAGGCGGTTCGCGCAGACAACATAGGTGAATACCGAAGGTAGTTCGACGAGTACTGTTAGTCGAGCTGGAGTATGCTTACAGATGCTAAGTTGTCCAAGACGTTTTGGGCTCAGGTGCTGATGACAACAGCGTACGTGATAAACAGATCAACCTCAGCACCCTTCGACGGAGACACACCATAGAGAGTATGGACCGATAAAGACATGTCTTACCGGCATCTAAAGGTGTGTTCAATTCCCTCGCCTACATGCATGTTGCAAAGGACAAGAGAGGAAAGCTTGATCCGAAGTCCGGCCATGCATATTACTTGGATATGGTGATGATGAGTTCGGCTACCGGGTCTGGGACTTGGTTGACAAGAAGGTTTTCCGGAGTCGAGACATAGTCTTCATGGAAGACAAGACTATTGCCAACTTGGAGTCGGAGAACAGGATAGCAGACTCCGGGTCGACCGACAGAGATTGGTTGGAAGATACATGTTACCCGGCCGGCAAGAAGGCTTAAGGATGTCCAGACCAGAGTGTGAAAGGAATAGTTTATTCAGGAACTGTTGTAATTATTTTATTAATATGAATGGACAGACCGGAATTGGTATGCCGATCCAGATCCGAACCGATTCCAAATAGGTGCCGGTTGGCACCGTTTTGTACTTCACACCGGAGACCTATATAAAGGCCCGGTTACAATGTAATTGACTGCGAATAATTAATAGAACTTATTGCCTTAATCCTTCAGTATTGATTACCGTTCTGTGCTTATTGTATATCTTACGCGTGTTAATGACGGATTGCTAAGTAACCAATTAAGGTCTAATTAAGTGTTGTGTCGTAAGTCATCTTGCCGTAACACCCTTTGGTGAAGTGCCTTAAGTGGACACCCTATGTTAGGCTGTTGTCCGGCCCTAGGATTAACAATACAAGGACCCATCCGGTCGGAAGCCGGATGACACTCGAAGATCCGTCCGGATTCGAACAAGAAACCGAACCGATCGAAGAAGAAGAATCGAACACCGGAACCGGACAAGACCCCGAATCGGATTCGAATGAAGAGCAAACGGAGGAACAGGTGGCCAAAAACCAAGGAAGAAGATATCCTCTCAAGGAGAGAAGAGCCCCCTGGAGATTTCTCAATGTAGAGCATGTGCTATTGACCGATGAGGGGGAGCCGGAAAGCTTCAAAGAAGCAAAGAAAGAAGCCCATAGCCGCAACTGGCTAAGTGCCATGTAGGACGAGATGGATTTCCTGCATGAGATTCACACATATAAATTGACGTAGCTGCCGAAAGGAAAGAGAGCGCTCCAGAACAACTGGGTGTACAAGCTGAAACCAGGGGATGTTGGAAATCCATAGAGATACAAAACCCATATCGTAGTGAAGGGGTTCCAGCAGAAGAAAAAAGTGGATTTTGACGAGATCTTTGCCTAGGTGGTGAGGATGACATCCATCCAGACGGTGTTGAGCATAGCGTCAAGCATGGACCTCAAGGTAGAGCACCTAGACGTCAAGAAAGCATTTCTACATGGCGACCTTGAGGAGGAGGTCTACATGCAGCAACCGGAAGGATTCGTCAAGAAAGGGAAGGAACACCTAGTGTGCCGATTGAAGAAGAGCTTATACGGATTGAACCAAACTCCTCGGCAATGGTACCGAAAGTTCGAGTCCTTCATGACCAACCAAGGATACCACAAGATGCAGGCCGACCACTTCGTGTTCGTGAAGAATTTCGACAAAGCCGACTTCCTAATACTCCTGTTGTATGTGGACGACATGTTGATCGTTGGACCAGATCGAACCAAAATCGGAAATCTTCAGAAGGCCTTGAACCCTACCTTCTCAATGAAAGATCTGGGTCTGGTGAGACAGATACTAGGGATGCACATAATCCGGGACAAGACGAAGAAGCTATTGTGGTTGTGACAAGAGAAGTACGTGACAAAAGTGCGTCAGAGGTT
This sequence comes from Azolla caroliniana, assembly GCF_043228905.1. Lineage (NCBI taxonomy): Eukaryota > Viridiplantae > Streptophyta > Polypodiopsida > Salviniales > Salviniaceae > Azolla > Azolla caroliniana. The sequence continues at coordinate 3,574,565 of NW_028230457.1, read as the reverse complement.
CAACATGACATATGCAAAGCTTGTTGGGTCAACACTTTCGTCAAACTCCAAGTTGTTCGGGAAGCAGAGCCCGAAAAGAAAGGCAGAGAAGTTAGAGATGATGAAGATACCATACGCCTCTTGTGTCGGAAGCTTGATGTATGCAATGGTGTGTACCCGGCCAGATATCGGATATGCTATCAGAGTGGTCAGCCGGTTCATGAGCAATCCGGGTAGAGAACACTGGACTGAGGTCAAGTGGATAATCTGGTACTTGAAAGGCTCCTCGAGTATGTGTCTCCGATTCAGCTCCAGTAAACCCCTTTCAGAAGGCTTCACCAATTCGGACATGTTCGCTGATGTAGATACCAGCCAGTCTACATCCGGATATGTCATGGCATTTCCAGGGGGAGTAGTATCGTGGCAGTCGAGGTGGCAGAAGTCCGTTGCGCTATCAACAACAAAAGCGTACTACATGGCAGCCGTGGAAGTCGGCAAAGAAGTAATCTAGATGAAGGACTTCATTGGAGAGCTAGGGATCCGACAGGAGGAATTCCGTTTTTACTGCAACAGTCAAAGTGCCATCGACCTCGCGAAGAATGTAGCCCACGTTCCTCAGTGTCCGGACCAACGGCTTTCGTGAATCTCTAATAGGAGCACCATCTGGTCTTCTTTCGTCATCACCACCTGGAGTGGTGTGTTAGTCTATCTCCTCAGGTGCTTCCATATCTTACCGTTCCGTAGGACGAATCAGTAAGCCTTGTTGGAGTCTCTCATTGTACCCTTCCTCTCATAGTGATAGTTGGAGCCTGTGGGCTCCTGTGGTTTCTCCCGATTAGGTATTTCCACGTTAACATCTTGTGTTGTCTCTAAGCCCAAGCGCTCACCATCCGGCATCCGGGAATCGATCCGGACCGGATACGTGTCCAGGAACCGATGCAGATAACCTTCCCTCTATCACCTGCTCCTTGGTCCGTGACCTCAGGGGTCCCAACTCGTTTCAACATATACCTGTGGAAGACCGCGACATATTTGGTGAACCCGACGTGAAAGAGGGCGGTAGAGGAGTCCAAGATGAGAGCAAGTGAACTCGCTAAAGCGATGGCGGTGGCCATTGACCACCTAGTGAATGCTTGAGAGGGCACGACCATAGAGGCACACAATAGGCCGGTTCAATGGTAAGGACGCGACAAGCTACCTGGGGGCCTACCGGCCCGAAATGATAATGAGGGTCATCCCAGAAGATAGGCGGTTATCCAGATTCCCGCGAGTAGTGATACCAAGCATCCATGCAGACGTGCTCGAGGTTCAGGCTGACTACCAGAACTGGGCAGAATTCCACGAGCAGATCCTCGAAAGGTACGCTTTCGAAGACTCACACCGGCTATCAAAATGGGAGTTCATGGAGTGGGTTGAGAGCCCTATAAATGGGGGGAATACATCTGTGGTCCTCTAAGAGATCAAAAGATGATTTGCCCGACTCTCGTCATTAGATCGAAGTGTGCTTGATACAAGCAAGGTCCTGTTGTTTATTAAGTCTGTCGGCGCGCTGGACCAAGAGAAGGTGGGCCTCCTATTGGAGATGGATGAAGGGCTCACAATCGACTGGGCCATCGTAAAGAGGGTCTATAGCCGTTTCAATAAGAGGTGAGATTGGAACAATGGGATACAAACCCCGGATCATGGTAAAGGGGTTCCACCAGAAGAAAGGAGTGGATTTCGACAAGATCTTTGCCTAGGTGAAGATCACATCCATCCGGATGGTGTTGAGCATAGCGTCCAGCATGCACCTCAAGCTAGAGCAACTAGACGTCAAGACGACATTCCTACATGGCGACCTCGAGGAGGAGGATTCGTCAAGAAAGGGAAGGAACACCTTGTGTTCCGATTGAAGAAGAGCTTATACGGACTGAAACAAGCTCCTCGGCAATGGTACTGGAAGTTCGAGTCCTTCATTACTGATCAAGGATACCATAAGACGCAAGCCGACCTCTGCATGCTCGTGAAGAATTTCAATAGAGGTGACTTCTTAATACTCTTATTGTATGTGTAGGGCATGCTGATTGTTGGACCAGACAAAACCAAAATCAGAAATCTAAAGAAGGCCTTGAACCGTACCTTCTTAATGAAAGATCTTGGTCCGGCAAGACAGATCCTAGGGATGCACATAATCCGAGACCAGACAAAGAAGCTATTGTGGTTGTCACAAGAGAAGTATGTGACAAAGGTGCCTCCGATTCGGCTCCAGTAAACCCCTTTTGGAAGGCTTCATCAATTTGGACATGTCAGCTAATGTGGATACCAGCCGGTCTACATCCGCATATGTCATGGCATATGCAGGGGGAGCCGTATCATGGCAGTCTAAGTTGCAAAAGCCCATTGCATTGTCAACAACGGAAGCGTAGAACATGGCAGCCATGGAAGTCGGCAAAGAAGTAATCTAACTGAAGGACTTCATTGGAGAGCTAGGGATCCGACAGGAGGAATTCCGGCTCTATTGCAACAGTCAAAGTGCCATCCACCTTGCAACGAATGCGGCCTACAATTCCCGAACCAAGCACATCGAGAGGAGATACCATTGGCTCCGGGAGAAAGTAGAAGATAAAGAGTTTCCGCTGACAAAGATCCACACAGAGGAGAACGGGTCAGACATACTAACCAAGGTGTTGTCAGTAGAGAAGTTGGACGTGTGTCGAAAACGGATCGGATTGACAAGACATTCCATGTCGGAATGAAGGGGGAGTTTCTTGGGAAATAGGTCCCTCCGGATTGGATCCGGATGAACCAAATCGGACGAGCCGAAGCAAGGAACCAGATCGGATGGGTCTGGAAGGTATCCGGATACTAGATTGGATGGAATCAGAAGGAGTCTAGCCAGACCCAGTATGAACCAGCTAATAGGAACATACTAGTAAACATCTTTAGACGTGACCATTGAGGTCATATTTGTAAATAGCCCCAAAGTTATATAACTATAAATATAACTCAGGCAATATTGTTTGTGTATGTATGTTGTTATCATTGTTGCTGTATAGAGAGAGAGAGAGAGAGAAAGAGAGAGAGAGAAACATAAAGTATTCTCTATTGTAACTGTCGGTTAGCAAAGATATACAACTCGAGGTCGTTGCCTCTGAGTCTCTCATTGTACCCTTCCTCTCATAGTGATAGTTGGAGCCTATGGGCTCCCGTGGTTTTTCCCAATTAGGGTTTTCCACATTAAGATCTTTTGTCGTCTTATTCCTATTTTCTGTTTTCTTCCGTTGAGTGATTAAGACTCGGTTGTGACCGAGCACTATTTCCACACACACTCCACTGGTATAACCAGCTTTTGCCCGAACATAAGTTCCGCCAACATGTACCTAGTTACCAAACTGTGAGTAGTTCGGTCAGCCCATAGCGCGTAAGGTAGGAACCACGACCAGTTCCCGACCTGTCCATCGCATGCTCGTACTAGCGCTTTCACAATCGAACCGTTCCCATGTCGACCTTTTCGTTTGCCTCCGGATTGTAAGCCATTGTGAGGGAAAGCTTGACCCCTAGTAGGTCAAATAACTCCTCGGCTTCTTGCGCATTAGCCACAATCTTCCCAACACACCCATACCAGCAAATCACATCTTCAACTAATGGATGCAATCGTCTTGTTGGTCAATGCTTGGCCCTCCAGCTAGTTCTTTAGGTCTTCTCTTGCAAGCACTTGGTACCGCATCTATCCTACCCCCATCGGCATCATTACTAAATCGACCATCCACTTGAAGTGCATGGTTGGCGGGTAGGTCGGGTGCAACTCGTGGTGGTGCTGGATACTGGAATTTTGAAAGCTTTCACATGTTGTCACGAAGTGATGCGTGTCACGATACATCCGACTAGCCTTTAGTACTTCTCCTTTAGCTTCTCAAACATGGCCCACGTTCCCTAGTGTCGTGTGGTTTTTCACACACGATATGAAAACTAGTAAAATAATGATTTAAGATTAGCTTAATGGTTTGATATGGAAAGATAGATGTCTTCAAGAGATTCATAACGCATTTTACTACACATGAAACGGATAAACAAGTATCAAGTTATGTGTATATGAAGTTTGAGAAGAACAGGAAAACAAAATTGTGAGATATCCCACATAGATAGGGCAACATCGGATCCCAGAGTATATAAGGAGAGCCATAACCTATTACATTATGTTTATGTGTGAAGCATAGAATGTTCAAGGTTGGACTTTGGTTACATTGTCCGAATGGATGGATGTGGCTTAATTACTCCTAATGGTTTTGGATGGACCGGATGACGAAACCAGACGGCGACAAAACCGGAACTGGTGTCGCAAACTTTTGTGTGCGTGTGTCACTCGAACTGAACCGGGGAGACACAAGAGGTGAGGAAGTGGGAGATTATGACAAAGACATGGATGAAATATACATAAGTTTTGATATAAATTAGGGTTTTTTTTTATATAATTGTTAGGCTTGACACCACGATTTCGGTGGTTATTAAAATAATCGTTTATAAGTCAACCAAAGGGGCTAAAATAAACCAGCGAAGGCGAGTCTAGTGGGCTCCGAGTCTCACTATTTCTGATCGCTATGTTGCCTCGATTCGAAGTAGCTCTCATGCCACTACAACCTCCCTTACGCCACCAGCTACTAAGTTGACTACCACCGAGATGTCGAAGAAGCCATTGTTGAAGGAATCCAAGCCCTAAAATATCTTGAGTAAGAAGTAGAATAATAAACTAATAAACCCTAAAATTCCAAGTTTTCTAATATGATGAGGAGGTAGAAGAAGCTTTGGAACCCCAAGTCTAGAAGGAAAAGAAGAAGGACAAAGGGAGGCTACAAAACCCTAATCCAAGAAGAAGAGGAGAAGAAGATGAAAACCTAGTGGTACACCCCTAAGGCAAAATGGGCGACCTCATAATAAGCCCTATTCCTCCCCTCTTATATGTCACCAAGAGAGACTTGAACTCTATACCTCTCTATATATACTTATTAGCCGTAACCACTAGGCTACTATAAATTATCTATTGTACTTTTTTTTCATTTATAGATGACTTTATGAGATGGGTGTGGAACCTCGCTCTTTCTCACACTAAACACGCCACACCACGACACCGGACCGGACGGGCAGACGGTGACGGAACCGGAACCGGACGGAACCAAACTGCGACTGAATCAGGCAGGATTCAACCGGGCCGAACGGGACCGGGCCGAATGGAACCGGAACCGGACGGGACGGATCGGGCTAGATGCAACCAGATGGATCATGCGGCGAACTAAAGTAAACTAAAGTAAAGGTTATGTGAACGCATGCAACTAAAGTCAAACTTTATGTAAAGTAAAGGTCACGTGGATGCATGAAATTGAACTGAAGATGGAAACTGGAGTTCCTTCATGCAAGTGTGAGAAGGGAGGAGAAAAGTGAACTCTCGATGATCCATCCATAGATAAGAATGGGTCTTATGGGATCGAAACCATCTTTTGGGGGAAAAGCCCTAATTTTCATAACAAAACCATAAACCCTAATTTTCCTTACGGAAGCCATATCTCTCAAAAACTCTAATTTCCTTATGGAAGTCATAAACCCTAATTTCCTTACGGAGGCCATATCTCTCAAAAACCTTAATTTTCCTTACGGAAGCCATGTCTCTTGAATAACCCTAATTTTTTTCATATGAAAGCCATATCTCATAAATTTGAAACCTAGATTTCTTATCGAAGCCATCTTTTGGAGGAGAATCCTGATTATCTTATCGAATCCATCTCTCAAGGAAGCCAAAAACCCTAATTTTCTTATTGAAGCCATAAACCCTAACTTTCCTTACGGAAGCTATTGTCAAGACTGAGAGAGAGAAAGAGAGAGAAAAAGAGATAGAAAGATAATTGAATGAGAATTATTATATTGAAGCGTAAAATGGATTACAAAGAGTAGGCTACAAAATGGCGTTGAACCAATTTAGGTTTGGGATGGGTGGTAGATCCCTATTTATAAGTAATAGAGAACACTCTAGAATATTCTAGGTTATCCTAGAATGTAGAGTAATCTAGAAGATCTCTAGAGTATTCTAGAAGGTTCTAGTGGTATAGAACACTCTAGAATATTCTAGGTCATTCTAGAATGTAGAGTAATATAGAATATTCCTATGATATTAGATTTCATATTCTAAAGACTATACATATAAGAATATTAATACAATGGTTAAGGATTTGACATGTGTACAACAAGGTCGTGGGTTCAAATCCTTTCGAGTCATAATGTGAGTGTCATGATCCTTTCGATGCATGATGTGACTGTTATCATGACAGCTATCGCTCACATAAACCCTAAATTTCCTTACAAACGCTATCTCTCAAAAACTAGAACCCTAATAATTTTCTTTACGGAAGCCATATCTCTCAAATAGCACTAATGTTTTTCTTATGAAAGCCATATCTCATAAATTTGAAACCTAATTGTTTCTTATCGAAGCCATATCTCACAAACCTTAAACTTTTGTAATCCCAATCTTGGGATTGATTGTAATTTTTCTTCTCCTTTGCTAATGAAATTTATTAAACTTTCTCATTTATGTTAATTCTTAAAGTATAAATGCACGAATTTTATATCCTCTGGTCAAAGGCCCCGGGGTTCTGCCTCAACTTCACGTATCCTTGTCGTATTTTCGTGACACCGGTGTCGAGACCAGGGGCTTTCGTGAATCTTCGATAAGAGCACCGTCTAGTCTTCTTTCTTCATCATCACTCGAAGTGGTGTGTCAGTCCGTCTCTTCAGGTGCTTCCATATCTTACCGTTCTGTAGGAAGAACCAATAAGCCTTCTTATGGATACGGCTCGCTTCGTCTTTCGTCCATGCCGCGTCTGTGGTAGTCATTCTCGTCGAACTCGTTTAGGGCCTGAGGGCTCTGCTTGTTTCCCGACATTCTAGGCGACTCGAATAAGTCCACACCGACCTCTTCGTCTTCCGACACCATGTCGTCCTCATTCTCGAATCGTGCTCCTGAGAGCATATCGGCCATGGTGTTGTCCTTTCGGAGATGTGTCGTATCTCCGGATTCAGGGTCTTGATGTACGCGACCCACCTGAGCATTGCCAAGCCCAGAGTCGCGCATCGTGCATCCGAAAACCATACCGAGAATCGGTAGGCAGTCCATCTCGATTATCATTTCCGCCCAATCAAGTAGTCGTTATCGGTCTTGACCACCGAGACAATACCCCAGAGTTCGTGTTTAACCTGGGCGTATCCTCATTGCCACTTGCTCGGCACCTTTGCACCAAACCAGATGGGGAACCGTGTGTTGTCCTCCTCCTCCTGATTAACCACCCACCCGATTCCAGTTGGACTCATATCAACCATCATGTAAACCGTAGTGTCCTTCTTGTACACTGCTTTCCAGAGAGCCGGTGCCACCGCCAGCTTTTCCTTCAGTCTCGGAAATGCCTCCGGGTGCTCTTCACCCAATTCAAATTTTCGTCCCTTCTTTAGCAACCCGTAGAGCGGCTTGGTGATATGCATGTATTGCAGAATCCAAATGTGGTAGAAAGCGCATGGCCCTAGGAACCGTCAGACTTACGTGACCGACCGACCCTCTTCCTTCATTGCCGAGATGGCCTCTATCTTCGCCGGAGACGGTTTCCAGTTGTATGGCACACACAAGTGACCGACCACCAGGATCTCTGATTGTCCAAAAGCCAACTTCTCCCCGGAGAAGGTAAGTCGGGTGCCCTCAAGCCTCGGGAATATCTTCCTGCAGTTGGAGATGTGGTCCGTGACAAATCTCTGGCATCCGTCCACTCCGATCGAATCGTCCTTAGCGTCCTCCGAACATCCCTTGATCGGGATGTCATCCAAAAACGGCATGGTGATGTCCAGGATGTAGTCTTTCAACACCTTGTTCCTTGCATTCACCATGTGTGCCACCGAGTTGGTCCCTCCTGGTAGTAGGGTACACATCCGAACTAGGCCGAGATGGCTTCACATCGTCGTGATGTCTCTACTCTCCACGACTAGCTGGAACTGGTCATACCCGAAAGTATAAGTCGCCGAGTGAGTAGATAGAGCTTCCGGGAAAGGCCTCCGCAAACTCATCAACTGTCGGACCGACTCCTACATTTCGAATAGTCACCTTGTTGACCGGTTGTAGGTCCTAAATAAAGCGCAGTGTGCCATTCTTCTTTGGCGCCATAAACCACCGATTCGAGTACAGGGAGCTCGATGGTTCGAGGATACCCATATCGACCTTCTGCCTTAGCAGCTCAATCAACTTCGGGATGTGAGCTCTCGGCACCAGAATCGGTTTGAGATTCCGTGGTACATGCGGTACCGTGAAGATCACCATTGGCTGTACGATCTTCAGGTCAACGCACCCGATCACCCTCGGTGAGAATGCAAAGGCTTTCCCATGCCTTTTGAGCATCCTCCGAAACCGGTCCTCCTCCAGGGGCAGTAGGAAGCCACCCCCACCGATCTTGAGCTTCCGCAACGCCTCATTTGTGAACCAGTCTCCTATGCCGGCCGGATCTCGTAAACTTGGGTCCGTCGCGACCCCTTTCATCTATGACCAGTTTTCCTCTGACAAGGGAGCCGTGACTGGCCTCACCTTCTGATCCATAGTCTTGCACTTGGTGTCTACTCATCCAGATTATTGCGCAAGGGCGCAAAGATGGGAGGATGGTCATCCTCAACACCAATGACGTTGGCCTCGCTTTGTTCGCCAATGAGCTTGAGGGGGAGTGTTGAGTGGCAAGCTCAACTAGATCCAGATTGGCTGAATAAGCCTGAGCCGGATCGGTGAGCCGATGAGCAAGTGAGTCGGTGAGCTAGGGAGTCAGTTACCTAGATCCAACAGTAATCGGGAGCCTAGTAGCAGCCTAGAGTACTAGGTAGTTAATGTTTTGTACTTAGTTTTAGACGCTCGTGTGAGCATTGAAGTACACCGTACTTCTGTCAGTCCTCTTAGGACTTGTATATATAGTGTTGTTGAGCACGTTGTATGTACAGAGAATTTTACAAAGTTGTTGATAATAAATTTAAGTTGTTCTGCTCTTTCTCTATCTTTCCTGCGTACATTTTGTGTGTTAATCTGTCTCTCTCTCTGTTGCTATCCAGCTAAGCAGGTTGTCTAACGCTTCCACACCTTCGTTTTTAGATGGTATCAAATCGCGAGGGTTGAGAACCTCTACAACCGACATATTTGGTGACATATTTGGTGAATGCGACATATTTGGTGAACCCGATGTGAAAGGGGGCGGCAAAGGAGTCCAAGATGAGAGCAAGTGAAATTGTTAAAGCGATGGCAGTGGCTATTGACCACCTTGTGAACGCTCGAGAGGCCACGAGTACCCTCGATAGGGCCATAGAGGCAATAGTCGGCACAATAGGCCAGTTCAATAGTAAGGACGCGAAAAGCTACCTACAGGCCTACCGTCCTGAAATATATGTGGTTATCCAGATTCCCACGAGTAGTGACACTGAGCATCCATGCAGAGGTGCTCGAGGTTTAGGCTGACTATCGGAACTGGGCAGAATTCGAGGGGCGGCTCCTCAAAAGCTATGACTTCGACGACTTGCTCCGATTGTCAAAATGGGAGTTCATGGAGTGGGTTGAGAGCCCCGGAAATGTGGGGAATACATCAGTGCTCCTCCAAGAGATCGAAAGGCAATTTGTCCAACTCTTGGCATTAGATCGAATCGTGCTCGATACGAGCAAGGTCCTGTTGTTTATTAAGTCTGTCAACGCGCCAGATCGAGAGAAGGTGGGCCTCCTATTGGAGACGGATGAAGGGCTGACAGTCGACTGGGCCATTGTAAAGAGGTTCTATAGCCGTTTCGATAAGTGGTGAGATTGGAACAACGAGGGGCCGTCTACGGACAGCCCGATCACATGGAAGAAGTTGGAGGATCTGATTCCGACCTGGTCCAAAGAGACGAGATGGTGGCTCGAGTCGGGCACGACCTAGAACCTGCCAAGGGCACGGCTCTAGAGGAGCTAACAAGGATGGTGTGCGATTTCTAGATCGCTCAGGCCCGGAGGGAGAGCGATGGTAAAGAACATGATCGACGCCCGTCGAACGATAAGAGATGTGTATGGTGCGATAAGGTCAGCCACAACCGGAGAGACTGCGTTGACTTTGTCGACGCATTGAGGAACAATGTGGTATATCTTTGGAATAGTAGGGTGCATTCAAATGACACGCGAAGGCCCCTAGAAATAAACATTGGCCAGCGCGGGATGAAGAGGCTGATGGAGGAGGCTACGACGCAACACACCGAAATCGTCCATTACTCGGCATCCTTCTGTATTCGGGTAGGAGGGGAGAATAGCAAGGTGACGAAAGACACCAGATTCTGACTGGTACTGCTTGAAAGCTCCTCCGGGAAGAAGCTAGTGAAGGAGGAAGTGGATCGCGCGAAGAGGCGGGTCCAAGAGGTAGCTGTGTGCCAGAACTACAAGGTTCTGGGAGAAGACAAGAAAACCGGAAAGGCTGAAGGGGCTGTTCCCTTGAACCAATATGAGACCCGGAGCGGTCCGAAGAGAAATGACAGAAGCCCAACCGGCTCACAGGAGAAGACGAAGTTGTCGAGCTTCCGGTTGAGCTCAAAGATAGAAAGGGCAACGAACCTACGAAAGGTCTTGGAGGAGCGAATCCTCGACAATCGCATGGATCTCACGCAGTGAGAAGTTCTAGGGATAGCGAAGAAGGAGGTCCACGATGGCATCATCGATCTAGTGAAGAGAAAGCAACTCTCGTTGGGGCTGGAGAAGCCGATCGAGGTGAGGACGATGTTGATTGATGAAGTGGTGGTGTCGTGATGTTTCGACACATAGTGTGAAACCAACCTCAAAAGAGAATAAAATAGTGGTCCAAATAAACTAATTTTCTTAAGTCAACTATAGTAATAAATGAAAGGATAAGAAGTTAGAAGAGGTTTTCGAAAGTAGACAAAAATAGAGAAAAAGATGGGAAAAAAAAAGCTAGCCGTGGATATGAGGAGCAAGGTCTGGTAAAAAGCTCATAATTTCCTCTTCAAATGTCCAAAATAGAAACGAAAAGATGCATAAGAAAGCTAACCCAAAGAGCTTTCCAAGAATATCTTGAATGTGAAATTTGGCGCTAGAAAACAGAAATAGTGAGGAAAAGCAAAGTCTACTCATATAGACAAGCTTTTTTTAGGGGAAAAAGGCAAGCAATCCTAAACCTATAAATAAGAGCCTATTCTAGTGAAGAAGGGGGGGAGGGAGAAGGAACGTGGAAGCTCTACTCAATTGGAAATCAGAAGAAGAAGGATCAACAACATCGAGAGGCATCATCAACAAAGAAACTCCTTCTATACTCCACTCTCTTCTTTCCTCCACCTCTCTTTGCCCATTCCTTTATAAACAATCCTGCATATTCTCATCCAACCCGTTGTAACATGATTCTTATATTATAAAATAATATATTATTTTACAATAAACTAATGTTTTGTTTCACCTATGTGTCTTATGTGTGAATCTTGCTTGTGTTATGCGTATGATCCCTAATTCCTTCCAGTTCATAACCTCGGCAGTTCCGCCTCACGATCCGCACATAGTGGTGGATTTTCACGACATAATTAAGTGGTGAACCCGACGTGAAGAGGCGGTAGGAAGGATTCAAGTGCTTGAAATAGAAGATTAGAAGATGGCTTCTTCGACAAACAACCAAGTTGACGAAGTGGCGAAGTTGGTAGCTATTGTCGAGCATATGATGAGAGCTCGTGATAATGATGCAAGATTAAACAAGGTCATCTACCGGATCATTGATATAGCGGGCCAATTTGGTGGAAGAAATATTACGGATTTCCTCATTATATACAAGAAAGAGATGCTACAACGAGATGTCATCGAAGAGAAACAAATATCAAACTTCAAGCGTGTCGTGGCAAAAGGGTTACAAGGCCGTATAAGGGAGATTCAAGCCACGCAAACAACATGGGCGGGATTCGAAAGAGCACTTTTGGCTGAATATATGCTTGAAGATGCATCAAGGATGACTTGACACACGTTGATGAAGTGGATCGAGAAGAAGCGGAAGAAAATAAATGCATTGGGGGTGTACAACGAATTCAACCAAATGGACAATCGTCTCTCAAGCACTGGCCAAATATTTCTCAAAGGAGATAAGGTTTTATACTTCTTGAAGGCGGTGAATGTGAAAGATAGAAAAGAATTAGGTTGTCTATTAGAGGATGAAACACAACCCAATGGTCTCATAATGGATTGGGTGGAGGTAAGAAGAGCATGTGACCGGTTTGACAAGCGTCGTCGATGGCTAGATGATTCCGACATGGAGGGGTCAATAGTTCAAAGATGGAAGGCTCCAATAGCAAATGAGATGTCAAAGAAGAGTGAGCCGACCGAAAGAACAATGGAGGACAACGACGTTAGGATGAAGATGGCTATGGATGACATGGCAAAGGAGGATGGTAAGTGTCCCGAGACTTCCTTCCCACTATTTTAAGAGATTTGGGCAATGGTGGATGGAGACATATCAGTCAGTGGAAAAAGGGACATAGCCGAAGAGTCATACCCAAACCAAATTAAGACCCAAGAGAAGGAAGGTGGTAGCGAGGAAGTGAAGGTCAAAGCCGATGTGTATGATGAGGAGGCAAGCATAATCGAGGCATGCTCGATTGAGAAGGTCAATGGGTAGATGGCCCATGAATTTGAAGAGATGGCCATGGATAATGACTTAGAGGTAGAGGTTGCTATGGACAACACAATGGAGGATGACAAGTGTGCTAAGACTTCCTCCCCATTATTTCAAGAGATTTGGGCAATGGTAGACGAGGACATATTGGTCGGTGGAGAAAGGGCCATCACCCAAGAGACATACCCAAACCAAATTAAGACCCAAGAGAAGGAAGGTGGTGGCGAGGAAGCAAAGGTTAAAGCTAATGCATATGATGAAGAGGTCAAACAAAGCACAATGGTGCATGACGATGACCAAACGAATGAAGTGAATTCGAAGGGCGTTCCTTGGTATTTGATCACAATATCCAACTCGAAAGAGGACACCATTACAAAGATCAAACAATTGATGGTCAACTCTCACATGAGAGCATACCATGAAAAAGGAAGAAGTGGGAAAAATGCAATGTGGTCGTCTAAGGGCCTAAATGTGAGCATGTACTTGAAGCATGGGCTACAAGGAGTAGTCAAAGTCAATGTTTGGATGAGGCCTAACAAAGACAAGCTTGGATTGGCAGAAGAAGGAAGATTGAAGTTCCTTGACCATGAAGATGATCGAAACAAAGGCGGAAGATGCCACAACAATCGGATGAAGCATTTGGTGGTTTGGATGGTCTCCATGGCTATGGTGGAAAGAATGGTCGTGGTGGCATTGGAAGAAGAGATACAAGGAGCCAAAAAGCTGGTTCAAAGTCAATCTCCATCACATATACTTAGGTTAGAAAGAAAGGAAAACATTCGGACAAGGATTAATGATTTCAAATAGGAGGATGAAACCTCACTTGGCACATATCAAAGGATGTGCAGGTTTGGTGGGGGTGGATGTCGTGATGTTTTCGACACATAGTGTGAAACCACCCTCAAAAGAGAATAAAATAGTAGTCGAAATAAACTAATGTTGTTAAATCAACTATAGTAATAAATGAAAGGATAAAAAGTTAGAAGTGGTTTTCGAAAGTAGACAAAAATAAAGAAAAAGATAGGAAAAGAAAACCTAGTCGTGGATATGAGGAGCAATGTCGAGTAAAAAGCTCGTAGTTTCCCCGTCCAATGTCCAAATTAGAAAAGGAAAGATGCATAAGAAAGCTAATAGAAATAACTTTCTAACTTTCTGAGAGTAGCTTGCATGTCAGATTTGACGTTATGGAACAGAAATAGTGATAAAACGAAAAGTCGACTCATATAGAGAAACTTTTGGGAAAAAGAAAGAAAGGAAGCAAGCAATCCTAAACCTATAAATAATTGTGTTTATTCTTGTGTTTATAAGTTTAGGATTGCTTGCTTCCTTTCTTTCTTTTTCCCAAAAGTTTCTCTATATGAGTCGACTTTTCGTTTTATCACTATTTCTGTTTCGTAACGTCAAATCTGACATGCAAGCTACTCTTAGAAAGTTAGAAAGTTATTTCTATTAGCTTTCTTATGCATCTTTCCTTTTCTAATTTGGACATTGGACGAGGAAACTACGAGCTTTGTACTCAGCCTTGGTCCTCATATCCACGGCTAGCTTTTCTTTTCCTATCTTTTTCTCTATTTTTGTGTACTTTCAAAAACTCCTTCTAACTTTTTATCCTTTCATTTATTACTATAGTTGATTTAACAACATTAGTTTATTTCGACTACTATTTTATTCTCTTTTGAGGGTGGTTTCACACTATGTGTCAAAAACATCACGACATCAAAAGTGGTCTTCTTCATCGAGTTCGCCTTGTGCTTCATCCTTGATCCCGGATCCTTCTGATCCTTCAACGTAATGCGAGCTTTGTCGGTTCCTTGTCCGGTCTTGCCGGATCCAGATTTATTTGAATCGGTGCTCTTCTTCCAGCACTCGCTCTCCCGGTGGCATTTCTTGCCACAGTACCAGCATTCTGTGTCAGCCTTCCCTTGCTGGTTTCCGGTGCCAATTTGACTCCCCTTGCTTGTGGAGAGTCTGGAACTATTGTCAGCACTATCTCTGTACCTCCGGTTCTGCTCTTGTTGGTCGCCACTATTGCGTGCCAACCCATCTCATCCTCCACGCCAACAGGGCCAATCCGCCTCCGTGTAAAGTATCTGGTTGTCCGATTGAGTGGTCCTCGACCCACTCGCGTGGTTTTCAACCATTAGCATCGATTGTAGGTCGAAGTCGGACGATGGCTTCTCTTGGGTGTCAATTGCCATCCGGATTGGCCTGTACCATTGTTCTAGACCACCGAGGTAGATCTGGACTATCTCGTCTTTGTCCACCGTCACATTGATGGACCCAAGGGCATCACAAATCTCCTTGATCTTGGTGGTGTAGTCGGTAATCAACATGTCAGTACAACACTCTGCTCACTCCTTACTCCCACACTGGAAAGTCCTTGTGTGCTGAATCCGGCGCTACTACATTTACTCCTTCCATGTAGCTCCAATATTCGTGCCCCAACATATATTGGTGCATTTTATATGACCAAGACGCATAGTTGTTCTGGTCGAGCTTTTTTGTAGGAAGGGAGCTCGCCATGCTTCTGTCCATATCTCTTATGTTCTTTACCGGTGATTAGGGTTTGTCCGTTTTGAGCAGTTGTCGGCAGCAGAGGTTCTCAACCCTCGCGCTCTGATACCAGGTAAAGAATTGTGTGTGGAAGCTTGTTACAGTAGACCAACCGGCTCAACCGGATAACAACAGTCAACAGAAATGAAGGTTTAATGGAAGCTTGAGAATACACAGCACACGGGAGAGATAGAGAGACTAGAACAGAAAAACAATTCAAAATAATAATACTCTATACATACAAATGTCCTACAAGGCACTTTCTATACAAGTCCTTAAAAGGACTAACAAGTATTTCAATGCTCATACGAGCGACTGACACTAACTCCAAGGAATATGCCTACGTACTAGGCTAAAATTGTAGGCCTCCAACAGCCTACCGGTTACAATCCGATATGGTTCTTGGTTCCGAATAGCGATCCAGATACCTATCTGGTTCTCCGTTCCAGATACCGATCCGGATCTGGTTGAGCTTGTATGCTCAACAAACTGTCTCCTCGGTTCCTTGCGCAAGGACTACACGACCGAGTCCCCACTACTCGCCGGCTCCACATCCGACTGGTCATTCCAACTTAGTCCCTCATTCGCCCCACTAACCGAAATGAGATCGAACTCTCTTCTAGATTTTTATTTCTTCTCCATCAATGGGCATCTTGGCCTCACTAGCCTCATCCTCAGAATTCGGAATGGAGTTGAAGGAGGTTCGAGGTGGAGACAAGTACCACGAGGCCGACTCGTCAAATACGACATCTCGACTAACTCATAAATGTTTTGTTCGGGGGTTATAACAGTTATAACCCTTTTGCTCGTTCGAGTAGCCGACTAAGATACACTTCTCGACTTTGGCGTCTAGCTTCCTCTGCTTATCCTTCTTGATCAAGCATCATGCCCAAGTGTGCCGAGTGTGGTCATCGATGAAGGTTACAAAGTAACGACTTCCACTGATACTCACGTTCTATGTTGGCCCCCACACATCTGAATGGATTAAGTCGAGCTTGTTATAGCTTCGATTGCACTCATTGGGGAATGGAAGTCGGTGATGCTTCCCTAACTAGCAAGCTTTACAGACTTGGCCCTTTTTGCCACTGAATTTCGGCAAGCCGAAAACGATGTTCTTCATATGCATTCCCCGAAACCGCGGGAAGTTGACGTGGTTGAACCACTTGTGCCACAGGTCGATGTCTGACTCAACCTTTTGCCCTTTGGTAAACATACCAGTGCCTACGCCATTTGTTTTGAGGATAAACATCGTCTCTTCTTAGCGCCCTTACGCAATAACCTGGCCTTCTTCTTCTATGAAGCATCCGAGGTGAGTAAATCGAACTTGCATGCCCTGGTCAACCATTTGTCCAACCGACACCAAGTTCTTGGTGATTGTGCACATGCAAGACATTTCTCATGATTCCTTTCTGACCAACATGGCTCAGACGGACATCTCCAATATATTCGATAGGGTGAGGGTTGTCGTCACCAGTTTCGACAACGCCCTGCTTCTCTGGCTTCTCTAGCGTCGAGAATCACTCCTTGTGATTCGTCAAGTGGTTTGATGCTCTGGAACCCACGTACCACACCTCGTTCGACTTTGAGGTGTTTATCCCCATCGAGTTTGCTTTGTGCATCATTACGAAGGTTGGGCCCGTTTCGGCTCGCCCTGAGCCTTCGGCGTAATGTGATCTCTAATGCCTATTTGTGTCCACTCGGCTCAGTCCGAATTGGCGTCCTTCTTCCAGCACTCACTCTCTCTATGGCCCTTTTGGCCACAGTACCAACAATCTTTCGCGACCTTTCCTTGCCAACTTATGGCACCGCCTTGACTCTCCCTACTTGTGGAGGTTTCAAAACTGTTGTCGGCATTTTGATTATGCCTCTAGTTCTGTTCTTGTCAGCCACCTCCTTTGCGTGCCGATCTGCCTCATCCCACACAACCACAGGGCCTTTCTACCTCCATGTATAGCATCTTGTTGTCGGCGTGCGTGCTCGTCGACACACTCATGTAGTTCTCTTCAACGAGCAACATCAATTGTAGCTCGAAAAATGAAGGTGTGTTCTCCCCTGTGCAAACCGTGTGTTTAGACGCCAGCCCTCCGAGGCAAACCTGCACCATTTCGTCCTCCTCGATGATCACGTTGATGGAGGCGAGAGAATCACAGATCTCCTTCATTTAGGTTATGTAATCAACCACTGACAGATCCTTGTGCCAGACATTGTTGAGCTCTTGCTTGAGCTCCAACTTCCTAGTCGTTGTGCTAGTGGGGAAAACCTGTTTGCGGTTCACCCACGCATCCTATTAGAGATATGATCTAATGTAATTTTATGATAAGGAGAAAAGAATGATAGATAGATAGAAAGGAGAGAGAAAAAGAAGGGTGTCGATCAACCCGACCACCGCCGAGCGAAGGGATCGAGACGGACTCGAGCCTCGATCGGCGTCCCATACCACCGACGTGGCGTCGAGTCGTACCTGGTGCTGGCGCGCTTGTACAAGAGTTGACCACCACAATAACAAAGTCTCGACATAGTCAATAGATGATGAAATGAGGGTAGCTAGGCCTCTTATTTATAGCGATACCCAAGGCCGCCAGGCAAGTTCACACTTGGGCGTAATGGGTTGTCTCAATCCCGAGGATTAAATGTAATCCTCCCCTTCTTTACACTCTCGTTTAACCCTCACACTTATCCACGTGTATAGAATACTACGGTAAATTCTCACCACGGGATATTATATGGTCATGCCTGTAACATACTCCCCCTCTTTAAAACATTACACTCTTGCAATGGAAAGTTAGGGAAGTTCATTCTGAGAGTATTTTCGTGTTCCCATGTGGCATCTTGTATTGATTTATCCATCCATTTTATTTTAATTTCTCGGATTTCTTTAATACGTAATTTATTTTTTTTGACATCGAGAATTCTTTTTGGTACATGTGGTTTAGAAGATAAGTCTTCAAAAGTAACCAAAGTTTCAGTTGTAGTTGTATTGTCGCCAGAACCTAGAAGTTCTTGTAGACGACTCACATGAAAAACTGAATGAATTTCGACACCATCGAGGAGAGCGAGATGATAGGCTAATGACCCAATGCATTTGAGGACTATAAAAGGTCCACAAAACCGTGGGGCTAGCTTAGCGTACTTACCCTTAGACAATGTCTTAGAATTGTGAGGTACACGAAAAATACCTTTTATGCAACATATCTTACATATCTTGAAGAAAGTTTTGTGTACTTCGCAACTCATCATGATGTATATTAACATCAATTGGGGCTCGTGGCTGAAAACCATACATCAACATAAAAGGACTATATCATGTCGATGTATGCTTGGAGTTGTTATAAGCAAACTCCAAAATTGGGAGATAACGTTCCCATTTTGTTGGTTTTGTACCAACGTATGCTCGAAGCATGTCCTCAATAATTTGATTTACTCGTTCTATCAGTCCATCGGATTGAGGATGATCCGTGCAGCTCATGCTCAATGTAGTTTCTAACTTCTTAAAAACTTGCGTCCAGAAGTCACCACTAAACTTTGGATCTCGACCACTCATAATATCAATCAGTAACCCATAAAAACGAAATAACTCGTCAACAAATCGGTAAGCCAATTCAAGAGTTGTTACCGTGGTTTTAGTAGCAATAAATCTTGCCATTTTAGTTAGTCTATCAACCACAACCCAGATGGCATCATGGCATTTTTGGGTGCGAGGAAGGCTAACAATAAAATCCATGGATATGCTTTCCCACTTATTATTGGGAATGTCCAAGGGATGTAAAAGTCCTCCGGCTTTAAGTCGCTCGGCTTTGTTAACCTGACATTGGTGGCATTTAGTCACATAACTATGTATGTCAGGACGCATCTTAGGCCAACAGAACTGAGTGGAGACAAGAACGAGTGTATGATGTATTCTAGGGTTTCCTATAGAGGGTGCATCATGGAATTCAAAAAGAATTTTCTTTTTGACCTCAGGCAAATCTGGAACACAAAACTTCCCATTACGGTAGAGCAAACCATTAGCAATGTGGAAGGATTCCTTTGAGGATGTGGTGGTGTCTGTTCTAGACTCAACTCTTGCCCAGTATTTTGCAAAATAACTGTCATCAGGATACTTTCCTCGAAGGTGATCATAAAGATCTGATGTTATTTCAGTGAAGCTAAGCATGTTAACTTCACGGATGCGACTTAGTGCACCAACAACAATGTTCATGGAACCTTTACGATATCGTATGGAAAAATCAAAGTCTTGGATGAGATTAACCCATCGTGCCTTAGAACCTTTCAGGTCTTGTTGGTCACAATAATATTTCAAGGACTCGTGGTTCGTAGTTACCACAAAATGATTTCCATAAAGATACTGGCGCAATGTTTTGAGCGCATGTATAACTGCAAATAACTCCTTTTCTTGAGCGGTATACCAACATTGAGCAGAATCAAGTTTCTTACTCTCGAATGCTATTGGTTTACCATCTTGATATAAGACAACACCTATAGCATAATCGCTTGCATCAGTTTCAACCTCAAAAGGTTTTGAAGGATTGGGTAAAAGAAGTGAAGGAGCCTTGCACACCAGGTCCTTGAGTTCCTTAAAGGCAAGGTCTAGTGTAGCATTCCAGACAATAGGTTTTGTAGACTTACGCGTTTGACCTTTTAGAAGATCAGTAAACGGCGTCGTCAATTAGGAGTAATTACAAAGGGATTTTCGCAAAAACCCGACAAAACCAAGGAATGATCAAACTTCTCGAATATTCTGAAGAGTGGGCCAAAGCTTGATTTTCTCGATGCGAGAAGGATCAATTTCAACTTCTCATTCGGTTATGAGATGTCCAAGATAAGTAATTGATTTCTTGAAGAACTCACATTTTGAGATCTTCGCATGAAATTGTTTGTGAAGCAATGTTTGTAAAACAAAGCGGACATGTTTAGCATGTTCTTGTGATGTACAACTATAAACTAAAATATCATCCAAGAAAATAATGACAAATTTTCCAAGTTGTTCTCGGAAAATGTCATTCATTTCTTGTTGAAATGTAGTCGGAGCATTGGTCAAACCAAAAGGCATAACCAAAAACTCATAATGGCCATAGCGCGTACGAAATGCCGTTTTGGGAACATTGTCCTCACTTATACGAATTTGATGGTAGCTAATACGGAGATCATGTTTCGTAAAATACCGAGCTGCTTGGAGACGGTCAATTATATCATCAGCCCGGGGCAATGGATACGAATTCTTAATTGTCACTTTATTCAAGCGTCGGTAATTAATACACATACACCATGTGCCCTCTTTCTTTTTAACCAAGGGAACTGGTGCACCCCATGGAGATTTACTATAACGTATATAACCCATTCGTAAATAGTCCTTGAGTTGCTTAGATACCTCATCCTCTTCGGATCGACTTAAGCAATAAGGAGGTATACTTATTGGTGCAACGCTAGGTACAATATCTATACGATGGTCTATATTACGTTTAGGAGGTAACCCGTCTGGTAGTTCACTCAGAAAAACATCACAAAAATCATTTAAGATTCCATCAAGTTGTTTTTGTTCAAAATATGTTAATTGAACCGAGACATTATCGATATTGTAAACGTGAATGTCCGAATCAAGTACACAACAAAATAGAGTAGAACAAGACAACTCGGATATTGATGGAGAGGAAACAATCGAGAGGGATTGTTTTTTTACACATTGAATAAAATGAGTACAATCGTTTAGTACAAAAGTTATTGAATGATGAACCCAATCAATAGATAAAGAAGAGTTTTTATTATAAAACCAGGGATAACCCAATATTACATCAGTGGTACAAAGATTCATTACATGGAAGTCTACTTCCTCTATATATGTATCAATAGAAATTCCTAATGAATGAATCGCCTCGTTGATGTATTGTACTCTTCCATCAACCAAGTGCATTGTATAGGTGTGATCACTTATGGTGGGTTGGATTCCCCATATCTGAACCAAACGATCATTCACAAAGTTGTGTGAGCTTCCCGAATCAAACAAAAATTGTACGGGAGATCCATTGATATACCCGTTTGCACGTAGTAAATCATTGGGACCCAATACATAGTGAGGGAAAGAACATTGATAATTACTTAAATGATGTGTATAGACCTGAAGGACATTAGGAATCTAACGTTTATGGTCTACAGCTTTAGCTTTGCTATCGTGCTCTTTCCATTGGAGCTTTCGACATTGCTCTTTTATATGACCCTTCTTTTTGCAGAATACGCAAAAAGGATGTTGTCACTTACAATCGTGATCCATGAATTCGTTGGGTGTCTTGTGTTTCCCAGCGAATTGCAACTGCTTAGTCCCGGGCGCTTCATTGGGTTTGTTGTGGTTTTTCGTCGAATTGCGTTGATAGCGAAGAACTATTTCAAAGGTCTCTTCGAAGGATTTTGGATCCTTATCATGCACTATCCAGTGATAATCCGAATTGGGGATGCCATTGACAAAACAAGCTATTAACCAGTTGTCCCCTTCTAGACCCGATTTTTGGATTTGGGTTCTAGCATGGTGAACATAGTCTTCTAGAGAGGAAAACTTCATGCTAGAGAGGTTCATTAAAACTTGTGTTGCCTTGGTGTGAGAGGGAGGTTGCAGAAATTGGCCCTTAAAAACTGTGACAAATTTTGTCCAGGTATCGGGCAATTTCCCCAAAGTTCAGGGCCCATGCCACCAGGCGGCGTCCTTACCCCCTAGTTCTTGGACGACATATGTAATCTTCGTACTATCTAGCGTAGGATAGAGCTCAAAATGAGACTCCCATCGGCCCAGCCACGTGCAGATTGCTTTTTCGGTTCTTTCCTTTTTTTTCTCCCGTAAATGGCTTAATGACAAACGATGGTTCACCTTGTTGCTCATCAAGTGTATTAGTCTCATGTTGTAAATTAATGACACGTGCCTCGAGAGCACTTTGATATTGCTGAAGTTTGGTCATCTATTGAGCGATGAAACTAAGGTATTGGCTTATTTGTGAAAAATACATCTCAATGGACATTTGTCCAGGAGGATTTCCTTGAGTTCCTTCCACTTGAGCGGATGACATTGGGTCGTTATTTTGAGCCATTGAATGATTATTTTTGGCAAAGAAATAGGATAAGGTCAGACAAATAGTCATAACATCATGCCGTGATGTAAACATATCATGGGCAAACATTAATCGATATCATGATCTCACATCAATACCCCTCTAGATGTATGAGATGAGGTTGAAGATCAGGTTACTATGGTAACACAAAGGTGTTTTAAAAACCATGGGCGTGACAAATTAATGTCTTTCCCTGATCTCTATATCAATTTTTTCATGGCGGCTCTCTGAGGTTCAACCATGTATGTTCGCGTCATGAATAGTTTATACACGAAAAAAATGTTAACAATAAACTATGTTTCGGTGCCCACATATGTGGTTTCGGCTCTTTATGTCCTATTACGAGGACCCCGAAGTGCACTTAGACCTCAAGTCTAAACATGTGTTATAGTCGTATGTATCAACGATGTTGGATGGTCTTGGTCATATTTGAACTCGAGACCTCGAGAACAAATGTATTAAACACTTGAGCCAAACAAGTAGGTTGCACTTCTTGAATGTTTAATATTTAATGCGTATAAGAGCTATGTGAGGCATTTGCCCATATATGTTTTTTTAAAAGAAACATATATGTCAAGAGTCCTTATTTCCCCCTCGTTTACCACAAACTTTG
This sequence comes from Azolla caroliniana, assembly GCF_043228905.1. Lineage (NCBI taxonomy): Eukaryota > Viridiplantae > Streptophyta > Polypodiopsida > Salviniales > Salviniaceae > Azolla > Azolla caroliniana. The sequence goes on along the minus strand of NW_028230457.1, from coordinate 3,551,670 downwards.
TTGGTACATTACCTAACCCAAGTCTCGTAATTACAATGGCATACACCAAAGTGCAACCTAATGGTCAAGCCAAATGAGCCCTCTTTTCGTAGTAGGCCCACGCGGCCCATCACATGGTTACCTCATTACGAATGCCTTTCGTAACAATGATCTCATGGTGGCATCGTATCCATGTAATGAGGGAGGGATGTTGGATATGTCTGTCATAAGAGCGATCTCACATCAAGTGGGTCAAGCCCTACGTTCTCAACACCATTGTGGCTAAGATTGTATCATTACGTAACGAAATCGAAGTCACCAACGAGGATTTCAACAATAAAAATTTGTTGAAAAAGGGATGGTGACAATGCCATTCTCACAAAAATGTGAGGACGGCCACCAAGATCCTTTCCCCGAAAAGGAAAACATTCGATATTGAAATCACGTAATAACTTATATACACATATGTATATTATCACATATATACGATCAAATACGTATACACATGACCACATATGCATCTATAAAAGAAATCGTAATATAAAATAGCCAAAAATGATGTAATCAAGATACGTAATTGAGGCATATACCCTCTACGCACACGAAACATCTAAAAATAAGGTTTAATCGTAATACGCAATTGAGGTATTGACCTCATATGCATACGACACCAAATATCATTTACATACAAATCAAGGTAATGACCTCATACGCAAACATAACATATATTTGTGAACGTAATACGTAATTGAGGTATTAACCTCGTACACATACGACACTAATCACATATAAAATATATGTCAAATGAGGTATTGATCTCGTGCACATATGTAAACATTTTATAAAACCAATTAATTACCACTACAACATCATTGAATTAATGAAAAAAAAATTACATATGACCATATACATGATTAGAAGGGAGAAGAAAAAATAGAAAAAAAAAACAAGAAAGATTACCGAAGTTCCTTTGTTGATCGTTGTTTGGATCAAGGCTGACAACACATCGATCGATCACCATCAATCAAGAAGACAAAAGACAACAAAAGAAACATTAGAACATGAGCTCTAAAACCAACTATTAGAGATATGATCTAATGTAAGCGTATGATAAGGAGAAAAGAATGATAGATAGATAGAAATGAGAGAGAAAAAGAAGGGTGTCAATCAACTCGACCACCCCCGAGCGAAGGGATCGAGACGGACTCGAGCCTTGATCGGCATCCCATACCACCGCTATGGCATCGAGTCGTACCTGGTGCTAGCGCACTCGCTACAAGAGTTGACCTACCACAATAACAGATTCTCGACGTAGTCAATAGATGATGAAATGAGGGTAGCTAGGCCTCTTATTTATAGCGATACCCAAGGCCCCCAGGCAAGTTCACACTTGGCCTAATGGGTTGTCTCAATCCTGAGTATTAAAAGTAATCCTCCCCTTCTTTACACTCTCGTTTAACCCTCACACTTATCCACGTGTATAGAATACTACCGTAAATTCTCACCACGGGATATTATATGGTCATGCCCGTAACACATCCTTTGGCATGTTTGCGTTCCGGATGTACCTCAGTAGTTGGTCTCCGATGTTGGACACAAAGCAGTACAACCGCTCGTTCCCAGGCCGGAAAGTCCCTTTGTGTCACATCCAGTGCCGCATCATTTGCTCCTTCCATATAACTCTAGTATCCATGACCGAGTAGATACTAGTGCATCTTGTATGCTCAAGATGCATAATTGCTCCTATCGAGCTTTTTTGTTGGAAGCGAGCTTCCCATACCCTTGTTCATATTCTTGTCTTTTCTTTTCCGAAAAAGAAAACGAAAGCTTGTCTCTGTCTTGTTTGCTTTGTCGACAGTACAGGATTCTTCTAATCCTCGCGCTCTGATACCATGTAAATGAATACATGTGTGGAAGCGTATGCGATAGAAACAGAGTACATAGTCGGTTATTCGACAACACGATTGTTAGGTAAACACAAAGTGGGAGATAGAGATAGAGATAGAGATAGCAGACACCAATAATCTTCTATTTGCAAAATGTTCTTTGTACTCGTTACAACAAATGTGCTTAGAGAGAGCATTTTATATATAAGAATTGATGAGTAGGCTGACACAAGTATTGACAAGTACCCTTCTATGTAACTCTAGTATCCATGACCGAGTAGATACTCGTGCATCTTGTATGCCCAAGATGCATAATTGCTCCTATTGAGCATTTTTGTTGGAAGCGAGCTTCCCATACCTTTCTTCATATTCTTGTCTTTTCTTTTCCGAAAAAGAAAACGAAAGCTTGTCTCTATCTTGTTCGCTTTGTCAGCACTAGAGGATTCTTCTAATCCTTGCGCTCTGATACCATGTAAATGAATACGTGTGTGGAAGCGTATGCGATAGACACAGAGTACATAGTCGGTTATTCGGCAACATGATTGTTAGGTAAACACGAAGTGGGAGAGAGAGACAGAGAGAGAGATAGCAGACAACAATAATCTTCTATTCGCAAAATGTTCTTTGTACTGGATTACAACAAATGTGCTTAGAGAGAGCACTTTATATACAAGCCTTGATGCGTGTACTGACACAAGTATTGACAAGTACTTGAATGCTCAATAACTGAGCCTCACACTAACTTTGCCTATAATATTCCTTTTTATTAAATAGGAATATAGGCCTCTAATGACCAACTGGTTCGGCTTTCAGCTTATTCAACCAACTCGGGCCTAGCCGACAGTCTCCAGCCGATCCGGCTCTCGACTTCTTCAACCAATTCAGCCCAAGTTGAGTGTGCTTGCTCAACAGAGACATATGTCATCCCTATGTGGGTCGTTACCATTTATAGATCATGCGGCCCAAATGTGGCCCAAGTTGAGTGTGCTTGCTCAACAAAGACATATATGTCATACCTATGTGGGTCGTTACCATTTATAGATCATGTGGCCCAAATGCGAATGGATGATATCACAAAAACGGATGTGGAGATAGAGACAGAACCATCTAACATGGAATCATGGAAGTCTCAAATACAAATGGTTGAGAAAGTTATGGTATGGTTCAAGCAAGGGTTCCTTTGGTAAGGTTGCTATTGAGGATTGTATGCAAACATTGGTAGATTTGTCGCAAAAAGTGTACGGTTTAGGTTCACCAAAATCAACCAATGAGGTAGGCACAAGATCCATAAGTTGGAAGCCCCAATTTGGTGTGGAAAGAGGAGGGCAGTTTGACATTTCACAAGAACTTATTGGAAGCTCCACGAACACTTCCAAATCCCATATTGGAAGACTACAGAGAGGTGGAAGTCAGGTTAGAAGGCGGCTGGCAAAGAATGTTCAGTGTTTGCATTGCGATGGCTTTACCTTGACTTCAAGGGACTCAAATATTGATTGTTGCAGAAGTTGTAGCTGCATTTTGTCATCCTCTCCACATGAGCCATAATCTTTGGTTTTGTATGGATTCATGCAAAATTTGACTTCATTTCTAGGTTTTTGGTTTGTGAAATCAACACTAGATAGCTTGTGATCATAATAGCTTTTTGTGGCTTGAATTTATGTCATTTGAAGTTTTAAGTATGCTCAACACACGGGTGAATTGTTTGGTGGCCAAAATTTTAATGCTTTGGTGAAATCTCAGACGTAACGTGTTTGGAATGATCTTTTACTTTTTGTTTGACATTGGGAATAAGATTTGAGTGTGTTATAAGTTTGGGCTTTGGCCTTGACTATGTTAGGCTATTGATTTGAGTGAGACTCTTGCCCTAAGTCCATCGGACTCCTAATTTGAGTCAAACTCCTGCGCTGAGTCAGTCGGGCTACTACAATCAGAGAGTCGGGCTTCTGGTGACAGAGGCCGTCAGAGTCGGGCTATCGAAAACTCGCATGATGTTTTAGATAAAGATGTGATGGTGCAGATCGCATGCGCCCTCGGCTACGTGGCACCTGCACTGTCCATGGCCGTGATTCCCTCACCACGCCTCTCTATGATTGGGGTGCAAATAGACACGAGCATATGTATGTAAATGTATGTATGTGGGTTATGTCATGTATGTATGTATGTAAATGTATGTATGTATGTTATGTCATGTATGTAAATCTATGTATGTGGGTTATGTCATGTATGTATGTATGTTATGTCATGTATGTAAATCTATGTATGTGGGTTATGTCATGTATGTATGTATGTTATGTCATGTATGTAAATCTATGTATGTGGGTTATGTCATGTATATATGTATGTTATGTCATGTATGTAAATCTATGTATGTGGGTTATGTCATGTATGTATGTGTGTTATGTCATGTATGTATGTATGTATGTGTGTGTGTTATGTCATGTATGTATTTGTATGTATGTATATATGTATGTATGTATGTATGTATTTGTATGTATGTATGTATGTATGTATTTGTATGTATGTATGTATGTATGTTATGATGAGAGCTGTAGGACGGTCCGACAGAACACATTGACCGAGCGTGTGAGGTCTTCCAACAGTTCTTTATAAATCAGACAGACAGACAGACAGACAGACGATTAAAAAAGCATCTCCCTACCATAGCAGCCTCTCATCTCTCCATCTCTGTCAAATACGTTCCCCGAAGTAATAGTCATACAAATTTTACGCTAAATTATCAGTAATTCTTAACTTAATTCCACTCATTCCAGCAGCCTTTTCTTTTTTCTTCTGATTGATCGACAAACTTGAGTATGTGGGGGTAGAAAAAACAAGGTAATTAATTATTAATTATGAATTTTCGGCTTCCGTTATGTTTTTCCTGACTCCATAAATTCTAGCGACTGATATGCGGGACAAACTACCAGTTTATTTTTTGGGGATTTTATTTTTTTATATTTTTTTTTCTGCTTCCAATTTTTTTATTTATTCTCTAAATCTGGCTGACATATCTTAAAACTAAATTTGTTTTCTTTTCCAGATTCCATTGTTTTGTTTCTATGTAGATAGAGATAAATAAGTTAAACCTCAGTTAATTTTGTCTCCAAATCTAACCAGGGATGATAAGCTAAAACCTAGTTAATTTTCTCCAAATCTAGCAAGAGATGATAAGGTAAAACCTCGTTGGTTGTTTCTCTTCATCAGGAAAAAAATTTATCCATTTCTGGTCTCTAAATCTAGCAAACGATTAATCAGTTAAAACCTAACTAATTTTGTCTCTAAAACTGACAAGAGGTGATCAGTTAAAACCTAGTTAATTTTGACTCTCAATTGAACAACAGGTGATGACTTAAAATTTTGTTAATTTTGACTCTAGATCAGTTAAAACCTATATAAATTGATTTTGTCTCTAAAGCTAGCAAGAGAAATTCTCACTTGGCCTCATTCTGATGAATTGATTTTGTCTCTGATTAGCTTTACCTGAGATCTTTTCCTGATTGAATTAGTACTATGTAGGGTAGTTCCTTTTTGAAAAGGTTTGATTGATCTAATAATGTCTAACAGAGTATGCTGCATCGACTTGTTTTTAATGATTTCATTGTCTGCCTCTAAATCCATCTAGATATTGCCTCTTTGGGGCTCCTTTCCTTTCATGATTTGTCTCTTTATAGTTTTTACATAAGATCCATCACTTTATTTCTTTTTTATGGCATAGACATGCTGATAAGTTTAAAAGGATGTTCTACAGAATAATGGGTTCCTTTATTGGGTTCTCTTCTCTTCAAATGTTTTCCTTACCTTTCTTCTCCCTTTGCAGGATATCATCTCTTTGTGGAGGTTAGAATGATGCAATAGATGGCTCCAAAGCAAGCTTCTTTGGAAGCGGAAACTGTAGCCAAGCATGCCATCCATTCACTGGGCCGAGGTTATGATATCCTTTGCGATCTGAGGTTTTCATCATGTAAGAATGCAAATGGTGAACCCCTGATTGAGTTTAGTGACAAAGAGAGGCAGAAGCTTGTACTTCCAGGGGGGTTAGCTATTGAGAATGTGCCTTCGATCTTCAAGTGCGATAAAGGTGAACGTACACGTTTCCGTTCGGATGTGCTTACTTTTGATCAGGTGAGTTTAGCAAAGCTCCTTATTTAGTTTCTAAGTTCAGCGTTCTCAAAGGTGTATTATTAAATCAGCTTTACATGTATTGAACATAAGAAACAAAACATCATCAAAGGTATAAGGTTGAAGTGTGTTTAGAGTTTCTGGCAGTAGCAGTTTGGATTGGAATAAATTAGTTTCTAGTAAGCATTGATGAGAGGCATGAAAAAGAAGGGGAACATAGAAGAACATGTGGATTTTTATTGTGAAGACAAGTATTTTCGGCATTTTTGTGTGAACGGAATGCTTTGCAAGAGTTTCAGGCAATAATGATTCAGATTCAAATAAATTAGTTTCAAGAAAGTATTGATGAGAGGCATGAAAAAAAAAGGGAACAGAGAAGGACACATGGATTGTTTATTGTGAAGATGAGTATCGTAGATATTTTAATGTATATGGAAGATGAGTGTCTGAGGACCAAAAGACGATCTGACAAATTCTACACTTAAGAAAAATTAAGAAAAAGTCAAGGGTAAGCTTGTGAAGTTATTGTTTGATGCAAGTATTAATGAAGCTCTGTCACTGAATGACAATTGTTTCCATATGATTTATCTAGTATTCAATTAGACTTCGGCATACAAAAATATTCTATTGTCATTGTCTTCTTATGGTAGATGGCCCATTTTCTAGTTTATCGAGTCACATAAACTTACGAACGTCAACATTTTTGTACTTAACTGGCAAAGGATTGAGTTCTCAGTCTAAAATAGAGAATGAGATACTTCTGTTTTTTGTTGGTGAAACATGGGTCTTCTAGATCAATGATAGGAAGAGCCTTATGATAGCTTTGAAACATGTGCAAGATAACTTAATAAACTATCACCCACCCTAACTGTTGCCACTATCAGATTTATCATAATTGCTTCTGTAGAATTTCCAATGTATATCTTAACTATTCCATATCCAAAATATTATATTACAGATGTCTCAGCAGTTCAATCAGGGGCTCTCGCTATCTGGAAAGACTCCATGCGGCCTCTTTAATTCTATGTTTCAGTTTTCTGGAGTATGGCCTAAGGATGCGGCATCAACAAAGCGTCTTGCACTGGATGGATGGTTCTATACCCTGTATACCGTTGAGATGCCAAGATCTAACCTTGTTTTGAAAGAAGAATTGAAAGCGTTAGTACCAGAATCATGGGATCCAGCTGCATTAGCCAGGTGAAAAGATAAATTTCAATGTATTCGTATTTCTGGAAACATGTGCTGTTGCATTGGCCAAAAACAAACCAGTTAATAATATTTGGGGTTCTATGCAACATAAGAACAAAAAGACCCTGATGTATGGATTTGTTTTCACATATCAAAATCAGTTTAGACCTTGTTATTTAGGGTAGATCCCTACTTTCTCCTTCAGTGTTCTAACCTGAATTTCCACATATAAGTTTTCAACAATGTAAGTTCCTTTTTGCCACCCCCTAGCACATTTCCTTCGTTTAGCTTTCTCTCTAAGTCTTATCATAACCATTGGTCCTGTAACTAAAATGTGTGCCCATGCAACTATGTAAATATTTGCATTAATATCAGAAGTATATCAGCGCTTGATATTTAGATAATAATCTCTTTTTGCCATTGATTATTTTATTGCAGCCTGAATAGGCAGAATCTAACTCTCCCATTGAAAGAGGTTGAAAGAAATATTTAATTTTCAAGCATATACCTTCATGGCTTTGCGTTTGCTTGACTGACCATTTGCATTGATTATATTTTCCTTGTAGGTTTTGGTTGTCCTCATAAAGATCTAAAGCATTGTTTTACGTTGGGTGTGTTGCAGCTTTATCGAGGCTTATGGCACACACATTATAGTGGGTGTGAAGATCGGTGGAAAAGATGTACTCTACTTGAAGCAACAACAGCCATCAACCTTAACTCCTGATGAGCTTCAGAAACTGCTTTCTGAAGTGTCGGATGACCGGTTTTCCCAAACAGAAAAAAGCTCCAGAAAGGGCGCTCACATGAACAGAAGGGTATTCTTTTCTGTATATGGTCACACATTAGTTTGTGAAACCTTGTATCATAGTTGTAGTAAAACTAAAATGTTTATGTATTTATGCATAACATGACTGACCAGTAATTATGCATCAATATTATTATTCGTATCTACTCATATTTTGTTTTTCTTTGCTCTTTTTCCGATAAATCACGTGGAACCAAAAAACAAGAACTGAAAGATTTTTTTAATGTGCCACCGTGCAGTATAATATGGACTCTGAGTGGTCATCCCAGACAATTTTTAAAGATAAACAGGTAACCTCAGTTTACAATGTTCATGAGTTAACCTAAGCTCATAGGTCTAGTAGGGTTGGGTGACATGTACTCAAGACTCTTCTAAGTTCTCATGCTGCACTAGATGTACTGAGGTCGAGGGTTTGAATGATAGGGTCAATGACTTGCATATATTGATGAATAATTTCTAATGGTTTCTATGCTTTTGTGATGAAGCATGTAATCATTTCTCCAAGGAGAAAGGGTGGCCTCAATGAGGCTGAAACACACTCGGAATGGGTCCGAACTGTGCCGTTGGCACCTGATGTTATATCTATGAGTTTTGTGCCCATCACATCGTTGCTCAGTGGGGTTCCTGGAAATGGGTTTTTAAGCCATGCAGTGAACCTCTACCTTAGATGTGAGTGCATTGTTTTCTTTACCAGGAACTGTGTGATTGTCTTATGAAGATGTCCAAAATGGTGTCATTTTATGTGGTTCATTCCTATTTTCTCAGATAAACCACCTATTGAAGAGCTACGGCAGTTTCTAGAATTTCAACTGCCCCGGGAATGGGCACCTGTATTTGGTGAATTGCCGCTAACTTTGTCAAGGAAAGAACATAGCCCTTCAACACTGCAGTTCAGTTTGATGGGTCCCAAGCTTAAAGTTAGCATTACACCGGTATTGCATTGTGTTTGGTTTAAATTCACCCTGTTTCAATATTTTATTAGCTTATTTATTTTTATGGCATGCATGTCATGATGTCTTCTCAACTTAGATAACACTATGCATTGTTCTGGATTTCCGTCATTAAAGTCCCGCTAATCGAGAAAAGATCTCCTTGGGATTTGTCGATAGTTAAGGGGTAATCCCAAGAATTAGCAATCATCTAATATTTTATCATGTTTTTCTAGAGTTTAGGGGTTTAGGGTTGGGGAAAGTCTTCGGGGTGTATGCAGACAGAATGTCTTTGGACAAGTTGATATAGGGAGATCCTTTGGGTTAAGTTTCAATGTTTGCCATCAAGACATTCGTTAGGCCAGATCATAAGGTGTTTAATGGCCAGATGAAATAATAGACTTGCCTTCACTTTTGCTAAGAGTTATTTTCTTTCAAGCAGGTGACGGTAGGGAAAACACCAGTTACGGGGATGCGCTTGTACTTGGAAGGAAAGAAATGTGACCGATTGGCAATCCATCTCCAACACTTAACAGCAATGCCAAAAATCTTGCAACCTTTATGGGAAGAGCATCCATTTTCAGGCCAAGTAACATGGCAAGATGCCGAGGATTCCAATCCACGCTACTTCGAACCAATCCAATGGAAGAGCTTTTCTCACGTTTGCACTGCACCGGTGGAGAATACAGAGACGTTGATCGGTGACCATGCAGGTTCATCGGTGGTTATTGGAACTCAACTCGGGATCAAAAGCTTCGGTCTGAAAAATGTACTCTTCCTTCGGTTATTATACTCCAAGATAGCAGATGCCAAGATTCGGCGATCAGAGTGGGATCATATGCCATCTTCAACGCAAAAGTCGGGTGTATTCTCGAGCTTTATAAGCACAACTTTCTCCTCGCCAGCAGCTTTAAAGCCTCCAGCACCACCACCTCTGATGCCTCGCATAGAAATGAATTCGGGTGTTTATCCTGATGGCCCCCCAAGACCCGTAGTACAATCAAAGCTCTTGAAGTATGTTGATACGACTGAAATGACCAAGGGCCCCCAAGATATGCCTGGACACTGGCTCGTCACTGGTGCGAAACTCTTCTTGGATAACAAAAGGATTTGTCTTCGGGTTAAATATTCGCTTTTAACTGTCCCTTCAATTGATTTGTATACATCCGCCTTGTAAAATGATGTTTTCTTTTGGGAGTGAGACTATCATTATTGTAACCATGGTGGTACAAGCCATGTATACATGATTCAGCTTTGATGTAATGTTTATGATATGAGATGTAATATTTGAAATGAACATTTATAGTGTGCACCATGGATTGATTTGCTCAAGACAAAGGAATGGTAGTGAAAAGGTAAAAATAATGGATGCCAATTAGCTAGGTTAAAGTAACAAATGTGCACAAATGAAGATTTCTGATGAGTTGTAATTGGAGAATTCAGAACCACAACCCTCACATGATGTAATATAATGCAACTTCAATACCTAACTTGTGAGGTCGAGTGCGAAGTAGTGTAAGGGCTCTACGAGCATTACTACTCATATTGGTAATGAGATAAGGTTGAATACAATCAATAGGCATTCTTGCTTAATATTGAGACCAACATTTAGGGTTGACATTCGCAATGTAGTATTCTAGCTTTGTCCTCTTAGCATCTTCCCACTTCATCCTTAATGATTCCATCAACCTTTCCTCAATCATTACAAAATGCATAACATCGCCTGAAAGCTCTAAAAGATCATCCACACCCCATCTTCTAAACCATTTCCTTGTGTCAACAACCAAACCAGATGATAGAATCTTACTCTTATGATTGTTTTGTAGCTTACATCCAACATTCCAAGCAAGATGTGGTAATCAATTTTTCGGCATATTCTTGACATTTGTAATGTATCTATATACTCTTTGGAGTGGCAATATTTCTATGGGCCAAACATCTGTTTCAATAGCATAACTTGGTAAGAGGTAATGTATTTAACTCCTAATTGCCTCCTTAAAAAGATCTTTTGAATTGGGTGGATTCCGTGAAGTTTGCCGCAACGACTGGTTGGCTCGCCTTGCGTATTCAGGTCTCCATTGACTGTCGAAACCGCGAGACTAAATTAAACAGTTTGTGCATCGACATCATGATTTGGCAGTCCGCAAGGGCTTGCCAAATGGGGTATTGATTGGCGGAAGCGATCATCCGGTTAGCATCGAGTGTTCTGTGGTTCGATTCGTTGAACCGGTGCCGCAGGTCGAATCAGGTGGTTATATTCACATTGTTCTAGTGTATGGGCCCTAGAGTGGCATATTGGGCAGTGCAACCTCAAGGTGCATTTGACAGCCGAATGATCGGGGTTACAACATGTTGTGTGTTGGACCGCTTGACGAAAACGCAGTTCGTCATCCAATAAGGCTACAAAGCGGTCATGTTCATGTTGTCATTTGTCTGTGCGCTATCCAATCGAAGTACGTGATCGATAACGTCTTTGGGAGTCTTTCCTGAAAAATCGACCATTGCTAAGGTCGTATGTAGGGGCTCACAAAGGGCCACCAAAAAGGTCTCCGTAATCTCGTCTTTTGAGGGTGACCGTGTCAGGTAGTGCCAGAGACTCTAGAAGCGAATAACAAACTGTGGGACGATTTTGTGGGCATCCTGGCCGATAGCATAGAACTGACTCATTAGTTCGCGTTGTGGGATCCGACGATGGAACAGTCAGAGGAACTTGCCCTTCAATTGTTCGAAATTTGGGAATTCGGCCAGGTCGTGTTGTGAATACTAGTTCGTCATCTAACCATCTAGGGATAGCCCGAACACGGCTATATTCGATGCATTCGCGTTGACCTCTGCTAGCTATTGGGAGACTTGTTTGGTTTGCCACGTGGTGAGGAAAGCGTGCACATGTGCCTCAGCGTCTGCTTCATCATTGTAGCGAGGATATGGATATGGCATTGTGTCAGAGTCTTGGACATCGGAAGTATCCTCGATAGTGTTGATAACGTGGTCGGTAGTGTGTGGGGTGTGGTCGCCGTTGTGGTCGACGTCCAACCTAATGTCGTTGGTTGTTCTGGTCTCATATTGTGTCTTGGAGAGGACTTTGTTTATCCTGGGCTGGACTAGCCACAAACATAGGGTGTCCTTCCGGATCAGTTCACCAAAGGGGTGGTTATGGGTAGGATGTTAACTGGCACAGATATGATTGTAATCCAATTGTTTCGGGATCGGTTTCGGGATCGCAATATAACACCAATTGATTAACACGTGTAAGATATAAGATTAAGCATAGACGGTAAGTAGACAAGATACATAATACTGAAATCCAATTCAACTTATGTTACTTCCATCTTCATTACATTGCTTCCCGGATCCTTTTAGAGGCCTCCAGTTCTGATTACAAAACAGTACCATACCGGAAACCGGCTACGAATCAGTCCGGATCCGGATCGCTGCAACTATTTTGGATCCGTTTGTTCGTATTATAATTATAACTAATTAATACTAATACTATTATCCGTTCTCAACTCGTCCCACACTTGTCCTCCACACTCTAGCCAAAACATGGCACACCTGTGGGACAATACATTGTACGTCGAATCCACAAGTTAGCTCTATCAATCCTCGTCGCGTATGTCCAATATACTCTGGTCTAGGGGTTCGAACGGTACTTCACTCAGTTGTTGCTGCTCTTGTTGCTTCTTCTCCTGTTGCTCCTGTTGTTGCTCTCTACCTTCTTCCGGCTGAAGAATCTCCGTTCTTGCGCCAGCTTCGGTATTCTCTCCGTCTCCGGTCCTCGCTCGCTGCTCTCCGACCCGACCGCTTCGTTCTAGTCCACACTGGCTTCCCTTGGCTGTTCTCTTTTGGCTTCATTTGGCGGCTCCTCCTCCTGCGGTTGTGGTTCCCCAGACTGCTCCTCATCACTTATGTTGATTGTCGTCGTTGAGCGTCTTTCAGCTTCCAACCGTCGGTGTTCCCGTTTGTATCGCTCGAACTGAAGTTGTGTTCTGAGCTGATCATCATCAAGCCTTTCAATCAGCCTTCGGACAGCTTCAAGGTGAGTTTTGGCCAAGGAAAAGAAGTCGTCTGACAATTCCTCCCGGATGGTGACAATACTTTCTTCATCCATCTTGTAGAAAATGTCATCATCCTTCTTCTGGTTTTCCGCATCAGCTCAGAGAATCTGTAATTCAATCGCTTGTTGCGACCATTGATTCCACACTATGGCTGCACAATCATCAATATTGGTCTTCATCCGGTTTTTCCATGTCGTGACTATCATCTATATTCGTTCCACACCGAGCTTGATACTGTCCTTTGCAGCCTGCTTCTCGTCCTTCATCTTCTTGATAAGGGCAGCAGTGGCCTGTACCTGTACTTCATAATCCAATAACTTGGTTTGGTAGGTAATTTGGACCTTATCCAAAGCCATTTTTGCCCGTTCTAATTCGTCATAGTGCATTCCGGTGAGCTGTATTCTTTTCCTCTCCGCTTCTTCCAACATCTTCACCGTTGAGACAATCGTCCTTTGTTCTTCCACCAGCGCCTCCATTTTCTTTGCTAGTTCCGTCCAGACTTCCTTAAATTTCTCTTGCTGCCGGTCAAAATCCGACCCCAGCTTCTTGTGTTCCGCTTCAAGCAGCTTGTGGTTCTGGTGCAGATTTTCAAAATCTTCCGTTTTTTGCTTTAGTCTTCGGTTTAATTGGGAGCGTGCCCGGTCCTCTCTCACCTTCTATTGCCAGATTTCTTCTTTTAGCCGTTCTATTTGGGTTTCCGCCATTCTCCGGAGCTTGTCTTTTTCTCGCTGCAGTTTTTCTCTTTCCTCCTTCCGACGGTCGTTGTTTGCTTGATTTTTCCAGAGATTTTCTTCCATCCTCCACTTCTCTTCTTCAGTTGTCTTCCTTTGCACTTTTTCTCATTCTCGCAATGCTTCTTGAGCGGTTAATTCTTCCCTTAATGTTAACAATTCCTATTCTCACTCAACTTCTTTTACCGGGGCTTTGCTAGTCTCCGGTTGTGCATGCGTTTCCAGAGCTTCCTTCTATAGGTTAGCCGGTGGCACCGGCTCCATTGTTTCACTTGTGCTCTGGCCCATACTGGCCATGATGGCCGTGAATTCTTTAGCCCTCTTCACCTCTTCTTCCAGGCTCCGGATCTGTGCTTGGGCCTTCTCTAGTTCTTCGGTTATGGCTAGCAATCGTTCTGCCTGATCTCCTATTTGCCGTTGTTCGTCATCCATCCGGTCAACCACACCAAATACCTGCTTTCCGAGCCACTTTAACCATTGGCGGCAGGTTCCATGTTGTGTTACGGTAGCAAATTGATGCACTGGCTCCGGTCTCCGGTCGTGCTCTTCCCTAAGCCATTAGGTCAGCGGTTCTTCTTCTGGTGTCCGCTCTGAACGGCGTTCCTCGTGCTACTGCGCTTGAAGACCCTATGAGGTAAGTCTTTCTGTAACCGGTTCTTATTGAATCGTTGTCACCGCTTCTAGTCTTATTACCGGCTCTTCCTCCGTCTTGGGTTCCACCACCGTTGAGCGGGTCTTCGGGGTACTGTCCTGCTCCGTACCCGATCCTTCCCCCTGCTGCTCCATGTCGTGCTTCCTTGGGCGACATTGAAGGGTTTTGGTTGGTTCTTTGTCAGCCTCTTCCTCTGCAATTTCCCGGTTCACCCTGCGTGCCAGTTCATCCTGGTCTCTATGATGCCGATGCAACTTTATCTTGATCAGTTTTGTCGTTTGTTGTAACCGTTGGTTGCCGAAGTCATAGAACTTGAGGTCGTTGCCTTTGAGTCTCCTATTGTACCCCTTTCTCTTATAGTGATAGTTGGAATCTGTGGGCTCCCGTGGTTTTTCCCTATTAGGGTTTTTCATATAAACATCTGGTGTCCTCTCTTTTGTCTGTGTAAGAGTATTAATCTCCATTTCCTTTTTGTTTGTTCTTGCTTTGAGTGTTTAAGACTCGGTTGTGGCTGAGCAGTATTCCACACAAACTGGTATCAGAGCAAGGTTCTAAACCCTAAAGAAAATGGAAGAGTCATTCGGAAGCATGTTCAAGCTCACCAGCTCCAACTATCCAGTATGGAAGTTGAAGATGAGGGACATGCTCATGGTCAAAGATCTTTGGCTGCCTATATAGTTCGGGGACAAGAAACCAGAAAAGATCGATGCCACGATGTGGGAGGTGATGCATATGACGACGACGACATACATTAGGTGCTTCATTGACATGAGCCTGTACAACAACTTCAATGAAGAAAGCAAGTCTCATGTGCTCTGGGAGAAAATCGGTCCCATGCTAGATAATAAAAATGCCGTAAATTTTGTTTCAGTATTCCGGAAGTTAGTGAGACTCCGTTACCAAGACGACAGAGAAGGAATTAGTACTAAAAGATGAGGATTAGTACTAAGGGAGGTGTAGAAATCTCGAGAGAAGGAAAGAGTGAGAGAGAGAGTGTGTGTGTGTGTGATGATAACAAAAGATATATATTATGTTAAGAGAATATACAATAGTAGCTAGGAGGCTTAAGACTCGCGTTGAACCGATTTGGTTCGAAATAATGCCTTGTGCCTCCTTTTATAGTGTTCTCAGGAGTACTCCTGAAGTTTCTAGAATGTAACATAAGGTCATGAGTTTGAGTCTTGCCATATCATGACACTATTGCCCCTTTAAAACGATGAGTATCACGAGTCTTTTTGGATTGAGGACCCGGTTAGTCTGGATATTGACGATGGAAGCCTTCAAGAAGAGCACGAGCATTGGTCACATTCTCTTTTGGTTCCCAAGTATGCTCGGTGGGAATATATCCTAGCCAATCGTCTAAATAGTAGAGCTTGTTGCGAACAATCTTGGAATTGACGATGGCAGCAACCTCGTACTCAGGTCCATCTTCAAGTTCGATCGGGGGTGGAGGTTGTTTAATACGACATGGGATGATGTTGTCGTGATAGGGTTCGAGGAGAGAACTATGAAACACCTGATGTATCCGAAGTTGTGGAGGTAGATCGAGACGAAAAGCGACATCATTAGTAGAGCTTGTTGCGAACAATCTTGGAATCGACGATGGCGGCAACCTCGTACTCAGGTCCGTCTTCAAGTTTGATCGGGGGTGGAGGTTGTTTAATACGACCTGGGATGATGCTGTCTTGATAGGGTTCGAGGAGAGAACTATGAAACACCGGATGTATCCGAAGTTGTGGAGGTAGATCGAGACGAAAAGCGACATCATTAATTTTTCCGATAATACGGAAAGGACCAAATCGCCGATAATCCAACTTCTCGCATGGGCGAGTAGTCTTGATGTGTCGTTGAAGTAGCCATACCCGATCTCCAATGTTAAAACTGGATGGAAGCCGATGAGGATCTGCATAAACCTTGTGTGTTTGTTGAGCTTGTTGTAGATGAGTAGATAAATCCGCTTGTATCTTGCGTAACTGCTCCAAACGATCCTCTGCGCAAGGATTTGTGGGTAACTCCGGGGTTTCAAATACACACCACCAGGGGTGACAACCCGTATAAGCATAAAATGGTGTAACCTTTGTCAATGAGTGGATAGAGTTATTATACACAAATTCGGCGAAGTGGAGAATATCTGCCCAATCATCTTGATGATAGCTTAGAAAGCACCGAAGATACTGCCCCAATGTTTGATTCGTTCATTCTGCTTGTCTGTCTGTTTGCAAGTGGTAGTCGGAGGAGAGGTTACAAGTGACCTTGAGCATTTTAAAGAGATGCTTCCAGAATTTCGAGACGAACTAGGTTCCACGATCGCTGATGATACTATTGGGAAGGCCATGATGCTAACATACTTCACGCATGACATTTTCGGAGGTTTCCTCACTGGAGATTTCCTTAGTACATGGCAGGAAATGGGCCATCTTCGTATATCTATCTACCACTGGTAAGATCGCATCGAATCCCTTAGAGACCGGAAGATCTGTGATGAAATCTAGAGCAATGGATTACCATGGCCTGCTTGGAATTGGAAATGGTTCTAATAAACCATATGGATGATGCCTTGGCATTTTTGCTTTGCAACATATATCACAAGACCGAACAAAATCTTCAACAAATTGTCGCATATGGGGCCACCAGAATGATCGTTGTACTAAATCTAATGTTTTAGTACTACTAAAATGCCCAGCTGTATATGTGTCATGATAGTTTTGGACTACTCGAAGGTGACAAGAACCATTAGGAACATACAAGAGTTTTGTTGAGATACAAGCTCAACATTGACCGGATTGGTGCGGAAACCGAGAGGCCGACTTAAGCTCGAAACAAAAACCTAATCTCGGTGAAGAACAGAGAGGAAGAAAAATGGATAGAGGTATGGCTAGTTCGCTTCCAACTGAGAAGCTCGACAGAAGTAACTATGTATCTTGGTCATACAAGATGCACCAGTACCTGGTCGGACATGGATACTAGAACTATGTCGATGGAGCAAATGATGCAGCACCCCAATCGACACACAGAGACTTCCCAGCCTGGGAACAATCGGCGAACAGAGTTCTCTATTGCTTCGCGTCCTATGTGAGTGAACAACCATTAAGCTACATTTGGGATGCAAGAACTCCGAAGGATGCTTGGGGGAATCTGAAAATGATTTTTGCTGCAAGCACGACAGCCAGGAAGCTCTAACTCCAACAGGAGTTGAGCAATGTGCGTCAACGTGACATGATTGTGGTCGACAGGAGTTGAGCAATTGTGGTGGACCGAACAAGGAAATCGGCAGCGGACGCACTATCCCGAAGGATCGGAAAAAGTCGGAAAGGGGATAGATAGCCTTCGTTGTTGTTGGGGTGGGGAGTGAAGCTTAGAATGGCTTCACCCCCCTCCCGAGGGGGTTACGTTAGAGAGAGGGCAAGAGAGAAAGACAAATAGGAAATGATACCAAATGAGAGGGGAAAAAACTATATCCATTACCAACCCCATAAGGGGTTTATATAATACATCATGTAACGGTAAATAATATGTCAGTTACAAAAAGAGACCAGTACATTCTTGGCACATGCACATAATTGTTCATGTGCTCACACATACTCATCTTCACACATATACATTACACATACCGAACAACCCCTTTAACGTGTTTTACCCTTATACTGCCCTGTACAACTCCTACGGGCAACATTCGTGACAAGACACGAAGTGAACTCTATGAAGAAGACCACCCCGAAATCGGACGAAGTGTGGTACGTTGACTCTGGAGCATCAAACCATATGACGAACCATAAAGAGTGGTTCTCATATCTGGAAAAACTGGAACAACCGGGAGTAGTCGCAACAAGAGACGACACTCCACATCCGATCATACATGTCGGTGAAGTTCCCCTCAGCCACGTCAGGCTAAAAGGGAAGCTAATGAATGTGTTACACGTACAAACAATTTGGAAGAATCTGGTGTCAGTCGGACAAATCGTCGACCAGGGGATGCAAGTCTGGTTCACGCATCTCGGGTGCTTCATCGAGGAAGAAGACCAAGTTATTGCGCAAGGGTGCAGAGATGGGAGGATGTTCATCCTCGACACCAATGACATAGGCACCGCCATGTTCGCAAAAGGGCAAAAACTCGAGTCGGATATCGACTTGTGGCATTAGCTGATAGGCCACGTCAACTACCAAAGGCTTCAGGACCTGCAATCAAAACAAGTTGTGTTCGGATTGCCGAAATTCAGTGGTTGAAAGGCCCAAATTTGTGAAGCTTGCCAGCTAGGGAAGCAACACCGACTTCCTTTCCCCAACGAGCATAATCAAAGCCGAAATAAGCTCGACGTGATACATTCAGATGTATGGGGACTGGCACAGAATGTGAGTCTTGGCGGGAGTCGATATATCGACTACACCCGGCACAGAACGTGAGTCTTGGCGGGAGTCGATATTTCGACTACACCCGGCACACATGGATCTACCTCATCGAAAAGAAGAGTGAAGTCTTCGACTAATTCCAGAACCTCAAAAATCTTGTCGAAAGGGAAATAGGGAGGAAGATCAAGTGCCTACGGTTGGATGGCGGAAAAGAGTACTTTTCTGGCCAATTCAACATTTATCTGCAACAAATGGGAATTCGGCGTGAATTCAGTTGCAGGTATACGCTCGAGCAAAATGGCACAGCTAAAAGGAAGAATCGGTTGGTTTTGGAAGTGGCACGGGCAATGTTGGAAGAAAAGAGCATGCCCAAGTTCTATTGGGCCGAAGCGGTCCGAACCGCGGTCTACATCCAAAATTAGATCGACGAAAAAGTGTCGGCACATGAGCTGTATTTCAGAAGGAAGCTGAATCTACGACACTTGAGGATTTTCGGTAGCATCGCCTCTGTGCATGTGCCGAAGGAGAAGCGGAGGAAGCTGGACACGAAAGCCGAGAAGTGTATCTTGGTCGGCTATTTGGACGAACAAAAGGGTTATAAGTGTTATAACCCCTGAACCAAACAGGCTCGCGTAAGTCATGATGTCGTGTTTGATGAGTCTGCGTCCTGGTATTTGCCTTCGACTCCAATCCGAGTTCTGAAGATGAGATCAAAGAGGCTGAGATGCCTCCCGATGAACACGAAGTCGGAACTCTTAAAGAGAGTCCGATCTAATTTCAGCTAAGTGGACCGAATGAGCAACTGGGTCAATTTGACAAGTCAGATGAAGAGCCGACGAGTATTGGAGACTCGGCCGGGCATTCCCCGCACAGGAAGCGGAAGAGACGGCTTACATGCAAAGGAAAGGGAAGGAAGAAGATGACGGAGTACGGCACCGATAGGGACGAGGCTGGTACTTACATCAGATGGATGTAAAGAATGTGTTCTTGCAAGGCGAGCTTGAGGAACAAGTGTACATGGTACAAACCCCTGGATTTCACTCTGGAACGAACACTTCGTCGGTATGCCGGTTGAAGAAGTCCCTTTATGCACTAACGGAAGCCCCGCGTGCCTGGAACGCGAAGATCACGCAGTGATTGCGTCAGATGGGATTTGCGACGTCCAAATCAGACTCTTCATTGTTCGTTCGTCAAGGTCGACTTGGGCCGATTAGTATTTTACTTTATGTTGATGACTTGGTCATCGTCGGCGTCGACCTAGGTGAAATTGACCACGTAAAGCTCCCGCTTGCGGCATCATTTGATATGAAGGACATGCATTGGGGGACCTTCATTACTTTCTCGGGATCCAAGTGATCCAAACCCCCGAAGGCATACTGATCAGCCAACGACATTACATGCTGAGTATGCTCTTCAAGCTCGGGATGGCTGACTATAAGTCTGTCTCAACTCCTCTAAACAGAACCGTGAAGCTTCGCCCCGACTCCAAAAAGGTCTGCGACCCGACAAGGTTCCGACAGATTATCGGAAGCCTCATATACTTGACTATCATCCGGCCAGACCTCAGCTACCCGGTCGACTTGATTAGTCAGTTCATGGTGCGACCAACCGAGGAGCACCTCCAGTGTGTGCAACGCATACTTAGGTACGTCAGTGGCACTAAGGACCTGGGGCTACTATATCAGACCTGTAGTACCGCACAACTAGTAGGCTATACGGATGCCGACTGGGTCGGAAACGCCGGCGATCGCCGATCCACATGTGGATTCGTGTTCTCCCTTGGGAGCGCTGCGATCGCGTGGAGGAGCAAGAAGCAGCTGACAGTCGCACTGTTGAGCAGAGAGGGCGAGTATCGAGGAGTGGCAGTTGCAACATGGGAAGTGTTGGGATTACGGTCCCTTTCGGATGGGATGGTCGGATATCGGAGATGAATGCCGACAAGCCCGGTTTCGGTTTCGGAACCGGATGATGAAGACCCCGGCTTCGGAGCCGGATGACGAATGTACCCGGAGCGAGATCCGGATGCGGGGACATATCTGTGAATATGTTTGCCAAGGGCCCTTGAGGCTATAGTTGTAAATAGCCCCAAAGTCATATGTGTATAAATATGACTTAGGGCAAACAGTTTTAATGTTGCTACTCATTTTTCTGTTTTTCCACTCAAGAGGAGTGAAGAGAGAGCAGCCGTGAGAGAGATAGAGCGTGAGAGAGGAGGAGGTCGACGCCTCTGTGTATTTCCGCCGCCTGTGGCGAGGACAACGAGCTCAAGGTCGTCGCCTTGCAGCTCGCCATTGTATATTTCTCTGTGCATAGTTTTGGTTAGGAGTCTTGTACTCCCGTGGTTTTTTCCCGTCTAGGGTTTTCCACGTTAATCCCTGTGTATTCGTGTTCTTTCTCTGTGGTTCCTATTTTCTGCTGCATTGATTCGTGCTTACTCGGTTGTGGCCGAGTGGTGAAGGTTAATCGGAGCGTCGATTTCTCTACAAACTGGTATCAGAGCGACTGCTGCAGAAAATGGAAGGCGGCGGCAGCGGGCAGCCGGGGATGATGGTGCTGAATGCGCAGAAGTACGCCGACTGGAAGATCAAGATGGAGGATCTTCTGATTGTTCGGGACCTGTACGAACCGATCGACAGGTCGGAAATACCGAAGGGGGTACTTGAGTCGGAATGGAGGCTTCTGAACCGGAAAGCCGTTGCAACCATTCGGCAATACGTAGACGTGAGCGTTCTACAACATGTGGCGAACGACACCAACGCATATGAGATGTGGCGGAAGCTGTCGGGCCTCTACGAGAGGAAGAATGCGTTGAACCGGACCTCCCTGATGAGGAAGATAGTGAACCTCAAGTACCGGGACGGCGAGAGTATGGTGGAACACGTAAGCACGTTCATGGGATTCGTGAACCAGCTTGCGGCGATCAAGTTCCCGTTGGAGGATGCAATGCAAGCCATCATTCTGATGTGTACACTGCCGGAAAGCTGGGAGAACTTGGTGGTGACTCTCAGCACCTCCTGCACCGAAGATAACTTGTCCCTACAAACGGTAAAGACAAGTATTTTGAACGAAGAAGCGCGTCGGAGAGATAAAGAACCGGCCTCCGATCCGAAGATGTTGTTTACCGAATCGGATCAGGGAAGACAACGGAACCGGAGTCCGCAAAGACGGGAGAAGTCGGGGACCCGGTCGCAGTCAAGAGGAAGGCCCACATGCTTCCACTGTGGGAAGCCGGGGCACTTCCGAAAGAATTGTCGGAATTACCGAAAAGACAACGGAGCCGACGACACCGATTCGAAGAAGTCTTCGGAACGAAACGGGGCTTTCCGGGGAGCCACGGACCGGAATGGTTCGGATCGGCGAGGGCAGGACAGGAAAGGAACGACGGCACTCGCGGCAAGTGAGGAAGAAATCATGCTCATCACCGAAGAAGGTGAGCTAAACATTGCCGGCGATGAGACGACCTGGGTGGTCGATTCCGGAGCGTCGTTCCACCTGACCCCGGAAAGAAGATACTTCTCATCCTACACAACCGGTGAGCATGGCTGTGTTCGGATGGGAAATGAAGGTACGTGCCGGATCGCCGGCATAGGAGACGTGTGGTTGACAACCTCGACCGGATGTAAAATGCTGCTGAAGGATGTCCGACACGTTCCGGAGGTTCGATTGAACCTGATTTCGGCCGGGAGGCTAGACAATGAAGGCTACATAGGTAGCATCCGGAACGGCGTAATGAAGTTCAGCAAGGGGAGCCTGATAGTGGCTCGGGCCCGAAAAGTCAACACACTGTACCTGATGAATGCCCGGTTATGTCCGGAAGAGCTGAATGTGGCAGCCGACACTGCCGGTGAGCTATGGCACAAAAGACTATGCCACATGAGTGAGAAGGGGATGAAGAGGCTTGCAGAAGACAACCTTATTCCAGTGAAGCATGTGCACCTGGAGAAGTGCACCGATTGCCTGGCCGGTAAGCAGAACCGAACCTCCTTCCATTCAAGGCCACCGACGAGACGTAACGCACCATTGGAGTTGGTGCACACTGATGTGTGTCAGGTAGAAACGAAGTCACATGACGGAGCCCAGTACTTCGTAACATTCATTGATGATCGCAGCCGGAAGCTGTGGTCGGCACCGTTGAAGACAAAGGACCAAGTGTTGTCCGTCTTCAAAGAACTCCACGCGAGAGTGGAAAGAGAATCCGGCAAGAAGCTGAAAGCGATACGAGCGGATAACGGAGGGGAATACCGGGGACAGTTCCAGGAGTATTGTCGCTCGAAGGGAATCCGGCTCGAGTTTACTGTGCCGAAGACGCCGGAACTGAACGGGCTGGCCGAGAGGATGAACCGGACCATAATGGAGAGGGTCCGGAGTATGCTGGCGCATGCGAAATTACCCAAGGGGTTTTGGGCTAAGGCAATGTCGACGGCGACATATGTGATAAACCGATCACCCTCAGTACCTTTGGACGGAGACACGCCGCAGAGAGTGTGGACCGGTAGGGAAGTATCCTACCGGCATCTGAAGGTGTTCGGGTGTCTCGCATACGTGCATGTGGCAAAGGACCGGAGAGGAAAGCTAGATCCAAAGACCCGGCCATGCATATTCCTCGGTTACGGCGATGACGAGTTCGGCTACCGAGTATGGGACCCGGTCGACAAGAAGATATTCCGGAGTCGTGATATCATCTTCATGGAGAACAAGACACTCGCCGACTGGGAGTCGGAGAAGAAGATGAAGAGCTCCAAGTCGACCGGTGAGGATCAACTCTACGAGGAGCAGTCCCGACCGGCAAGGGACCGGTTAGCACTCGAGGATCCGGCCGAAGACGGTGAAGAAACAGAACCGGCCGAAGAAGATGAAAATGATACCGGAACCGGCCCCGATCCCGAAATGGATTCGGATGAAGAAGAATCGGAAGAACCGGTCACCGAAGCTCCGGAACGGAGATATCCTCTAAGAGAGAGAAGGCCCCCCCAGAGATTTCCGGAACCAGAGCACCTGTTGCTAACCGACGAGGGGGAGCCGGAGAGCTTTGAAGAAGCAAAGCATGACACCCAGAGCCACAGGTGGTTGAGTGCCATGCAGGACGAGATGGATTCCCTGCATGAGAACCACACATATGAACTTGTGGAGCTGCCGAAAGGAAAACGGGCACTCCGTAACAAGTGGGTGTTCAAGCTGAAACCGGGAGATGCCGGAAACCCCCCGAGATACAAAGCCAGGATCGTGGTGAAGGGGTTTCGGCAAAAGAAGGGCGTCGACTTCGACGAGATATTTGCCCCCGTAGTGAAGATGACCTCCATCCGGACGGTGCTGAGCATAGCGGCAAGCATGGACCTCGAGGTAGAACAGATGGACGTGAAGACGACATTCCTTCACGGTGACCTCGAAGAAGAGATCTACATGCAGCAACCGGAAGGATTCGAGAAGAAAGGGAAGGAGCACCTGGTATGCCGGTTGAAGAAGAGCCTTTACGGACTGAAGCAGGCTCCCCGGCAATGGTACCGGAAGTTCGACTCCTTCATGACCGACGAAGGGTACCTCAAAACGCAGTCCGACCACTGCGTGTTTGTGAAGAAGTTCGAAGGAGGAGACTTTCTAATACTCCTCCTATACGTGGACGACATGTTGATCGTCGGACGAGACCAGGTCAAGATACGGATGCTGAAGAAGGCTCTTCACCGAACCTTCTCAATGAAGGACCTGGGTCCGGCGAGACAAATACTAGGGATGCACATCATCCGGGACCGGAGCAAGAAGTAGTTGTGGCTGTCACAGGAAAAGTACGTGACAAAGGTGCTTAAACGGTTCAACATGTGGGAAGCAAGACCGGTCGGATCGACCCTCCCGGCAAACTGCAAGCTGTCCAACAAGCAAAGTCCCAAGACAAAGGCTGAAAAGGAGGATATGATGAAAGTGCCATATGCCTCTGCCGTCGGAAGCTTGATGTACGCAATGGTGTGTACAAGACCGGACATTGGATACGCAGTCGGAGTGGTGAGCCGGTACATGAGCAATCCCGGCAAAGAGCATTGGAACGCGGCCAAGTGGATACTCCGATACCTGAAGGGCACGGCAAACGTGTCCCTCCGATTCGGCTCCGGTAAGCCCGAACTCGATGGCTTCACCGATTCGGATATGTCGGCTGATGCAGATACCAGCCGGTCCACATCAGGGTATGTGATGACGTATGCAGGGGGAGCGGTTTCATGGCAGTCGAGGCTGCAGAAGACGATTGCGTTGTCAACCACGGAGGCGGAGTACATGGCGGCTGTTGAAGCCGGCAAGGAAATAATATGGATGAAGGACTTCATTAGAGAGCTCGGTATCCGACAGGAGGAGTACCGACTCTACTGCGACAGTCAGAGTGCAATCCACCTTGCGAAGAACGCGGCCTATCACTCCCGGACGAAGCACATCCAGCGAAGATATCACTGGATCCGGGAAAGGATAGAAGACAAGGAGTTCGTGCTGACGAAGGTCCACACGGACGAGAACGGGTCGGATATGCTGACCAAGGTGCTCACACCCGACAAGCTGGAAGCATGCCGGAAGAGGATCGGATTGGAGAGACATCCCATGCCGAAGTGAAGGGGGAGTTTGTTGGGATTACGGTCCCTTTCGGATGGGATGGTCGGATATCGGAGATGAATGCCGACAAGCCCGGTTTCGGTTTCGGAACCGGATGATGAAGACCCCGGCTTCGGAGCCGGATGACGAATGTACCCGGAGCGAGATCCGGATGCGGGGACATATCTGTGAATATGTTTGCCAAGGGCCCTTGAGGCTATAGTTGTAAATAGCCCCAAAGTCATATGTGTATAAATATGACTTAGGGCAAACAGTTTTAATGTTGCTACTCATTTTTCTGTTTTTCCACTCAAGAGGAGTGAAGAGAGAGCAGCCGTGAGAGAGATAGAGCGTGAGAGAGGAGGAGGTCGACGCCTCTGTGTATTTCCGCCGCCTGTGGCGAGGACAACGAGCTCAAGGTCGTCGCCTTGCAGCTCGCCATTGTATATTTCTCTGTGCATAGTTTTGGTTAGGAGTCTTGTACTCCCGTGGTTTTTTCCCGTCTACCACGTTAATCCCTGTGTATTCGTGTTCTTTCTCTGTGGTTCCTATTTTCTACTGCATTGATTCGTGCTTACTCGGTTGTGGCCGAGTGGTGAAGGTTAATCGGAGCGTCGATTTCTCTACAGGAAGCCATATGGCTGAAGCGGCTACTTAAGGATCTACAGGTGGAGGTGTCTGATCCGATGATGATCTACTGCGACAACCTTAGTAGCATCCAACTTGCGAAAAACCCTGTCTTCCACGCCCAGACTAAGGACATTGAGGTGCACTACCACTTTGTCTATGAGCGTGTCCTCTCTGGTGAAGTTGAACTTCAGTATGTTTCGACGGATTGGCAAACCACCGACATTTTCACCAAGCCCCTTGGTCTGGACAAGTTGCGGCAATTCTCGGGTGCACTTGGGTTGCAGCACCTTGACGTGCCGAACTTGAGGAGGAGAAAAGTCCCGCAAGACCAAGGAAAGGAGCAGGAAAGGAGCGGAAGTGAGCTCCTTGACGTGCCGAACTTGAGAAGGAGGAAAGTCCCTGAGCACATCCTATGTACAAAGTTTACACATTATTTGAATTCAGTTTTTTTGCGTTTACCCTTTCTGTCTCTTTCGTGTACATTGTGTCTTAAGATCTCCATTAAACTTGCTTTTCTTTGTTAGTATTCTTTGTTTCGTGTAGCATTCATACGTAACATTTTTCAAGTTTCTTAGAGAATAGTAATCCATCATGACATTCCAATTGTCGAAAGTCCGTACATGGTTGTTGCGACTGTGAACAAGATGCTCGAGAGGATCAATTTTGGCTAGAATGGCTTGGGCGAAAGCATCTGTCTTCAAGTCCTTACATATGGTATCGATAACATGGGAATCCAAGGGCATACCGAAGACCTGCGTTGCTTGTAGTCGTGTTGGTCCTAGGATTACTTGCTTCTAGTTATCGAAAGCTGGCTCGCCAGGACACGATGTTAGATACGAGCGCCATGATAATGCATCTGCCTTCCCTTGTTGCTTCCCCGAACGATATGTAATTTTGAAGTCGAAACGAGTGAGAAGTTAGGCCCACCGAGCTTGACGTCGATTTAACACATGAGCATTCTAAAAATAGGGAAGGTTTTTGTGATCACTGAATACGGTGACTTGGTAATAGCTCCTTATCATGAATTTCATAGCTGATTTCGGCAGCGTCAAACTTGCGTGAGTGGAAAGCCACAAGATGGAGCTTTTCATCATCGCCTTGTTGTGATAGAATGCTACCCAACGCGAAATCCGACGCGTCTTCTTCGATGATGAATGGTTTTTCCGGATCAACATGAGCCAGAATAGGAGTTGATGTAAATGCCTTCTTAAGACCCTCAAAAGCCATGTCTGCCTCTTCAAACCAAACGAACGATTGTCCCTTCTTGCTGAGTTGTGTGAGAGGCAAAGCAAGCTTTAGGTAATCCTGTATAAACTTGTGGTAGAAATTGGCAAAGCCTAAAAAGCATTGCACATCTCCCAACGAACGGGGAGTCTACCACTCTACCACCATTTTGACCTTAGTGTTATGATCTCGGTCCCTCCGGATAGGATACGGAGGCCCGGCATCGGAAGACCCGGTGAGAACCGGATGACGAGTACCTGGCAAGGAAGACCCGGTGAGACCTGGATGATGCAGACCCGGTGAGAACCGGATGATGCAAACCCGGTGAGAACCGGATGACGAGTACCCGACAAGGAAGACCCGGTGAGAACCGAATGACGAGTAGCCGGCAAGGAAGACTTGGTGAGAACTGGATGATGCAGACCCGGTGAGAACCGGATGTTGCAGGCCCGGTGAGAAACTCTCATCGGATGGAAGGGACATATATGTAAATATGTTCCAAAGAGCCCACTGGGGCTATATTTGTAAATAGCCCGAAAGTCATATTAGTATAAATATGACCTAGGGCAAACTCAATATAGAAGACGACCATAGAGTTATTGGTGTAATGACTATACAGAGAGAGAGAGAGAGCGATACAGAGCATGTCTCTGTTGTAACCGCCGCCAGGCGAAGATTGTGAGCAGTTTGGATAGTTTGGAGTCTGTGGACTCCCGTGGTTTTTCCCTCTCAGGGTTTTCCACGTTAATATCCTGTGTATTCTCTTTTTGTTTTGTGTACTTACCTTCATTCCCATTTTTTCTATGTTTTGATTGTCATCAAGTGATCTATGCTTCGGTTGTGGCCGGAGATTATTCCGCATATTTCTCGTCAATTTGGTATCAAAGAGAAACGACACAGAAAAATGGACGATTCATTGGGAGGCATGTTCAAGCTCACTGGCTCCAACTACTCAGTGTGGAAGTTGAAGATGAGGGACATGTTCGTGGTTAAAAATCTTTGGTTTGCCGGTTCAGTTCGAGGACAAGTGACCGGACAAAATCGATGCCACGATATGGGAGGTGATGCACATGAAGACAACGGCGTACATATGGTGCCTCATCGACATGAGCCTATACAACAACTTTAATGAAGAGAGCAAGGCTCATGAGCTCTGGGAGAAGATCGACATTATGTTTCCGAACAAAAATGTTGTTAATCAAGTTTCGGTATTTCGGAAGCTAGTAAGACTTCGGTACCAAGATGGCTCCAGCATGGCGGAGCACATGAATGCCTTCCAGGGGCTGATCCACCAGGCAACATCATTGCAAGTACCTCTCGCCGATAAGGTGCTAGCACTACTCCTGCTTGGTTCCCTCCCAGATAGCTGGGAGACGTTGGTTGTCACTTTGGGCAACGCCATGCCAGAAGGGAAACAGTTATCCCTAGCAAGAGTGAAGTCGAGCTTGCTAGATGAGGAGGCGCGTCGGAAAGACAAGGATACGAGCTCCGACTCCAAAGTGCTCCTTACCGAATCGGAACGCGGAAGACAAAGGAACCGTAGTCCCTAGAACTGGGAAAAGTCGGGGACACAATCAAAGTCAAGGGGGAGGCCTACTTGCTTCTATTGTAGCAAGCGGGACACTTCCAGAAGAACTGTCGGCACTTCCGAAAAGACAAGGAAACCAACGGTACCGATTCGAAGCGGACACCGGACCGGAATGGTAAAGACCGGAGGGGACCAGACCGGAAGGGAACGATGGCAATCGCAGCAAGTGAAGAAGAGTTGATGCTCATCACCGAGGAGAGTGAATTGAACGTTGACGGTGACGAGACAACATGGGTTGTCGATTCTGGAGCGTCGTTCCACCTTACCCCGGACCGGAAATGCTTCTCATCCTACACAGTCGGGGATCAGGTGTTATCCGTCTTCAAGGACCTCCACGCAAGAGTGGAAAGAGAAACCAGACGAAAGCTGAAGGTGGTTCGAGCAGATAACGGAGGAGAATACTAGGGGCAATTCGAGGAGTACTGCCGCTCGAAGGGAATCCGGCTCGAATTTACTGTGCCGAAGATGCCAGAACTAAACGGGCTGGCCGAGAGGATGAACCGGACCATAATGGAGAGGGTCCGGAGTATGCTAGCACATGCTAAGCTACCCAAGACGTTTTGGGCTGAGGCGCTGTCGACAACGACGTATGTGATAAACATATCACCCTTAGTGCCCTTGGATGGAGACACGGTGCAAAAGGTGTGGACTGGTAAGGAAGTGTCCTACCGACATCTAAGGTGTTCGGGTGTCTCATGTACATGCATGTTGCTAAGGACTGGAGAGGAAAGTTGGATCCAAAGACTCGGCCATGCATATTCCTCGGATACGGTGATGATGAGTTCGGCTACCGAGTGTGGGATCCGGTTGACAAGAAGGTTTTCCAGAGCCGAGATATTATCTTCATGGAGGACAAGACTCTTGCCGACTAGGAGTTAGAGAAGAAGATAATGAACTCCGATGAGTTTTGGACCGACCCGGCAAAGAATCGGTTGACACTCGAAGAACCAGCCGGTTACAGTGAGGATACCGAACCGGCAGAAGAAGAAGTAGAGGAAGCTGAAACCGGAACCAGCCAAGACCCCGAATCGGATTTGAATGAAGAACAAGTAGAGGAGCCGGCTGCCGAAAGCCAAAGACGGAGATATCCTCTCAGAGAGAGAAGGGGACCCCGGAGATTTCCGGATGCAGATCATGTGTTGTTGATTGATGAGGGGGAGCCAGAAAGCTTCGAAGAAGCGAAGGATGACACCCATAGCCCCAAGTGGTTGAGTGCCATGCAGGACGAGATGGATTCCCTGCATGAGAACCACACGTATGAATTGGTGGAGTTGCCGAAAGGAAAGAGGGCACTCAGAAACAAGTGGGTGTACAAGTTGAAACCGGGAGATCAACCCTCCAAGGTACAAAACCAGGATCGTGGTGAAGGGGTTCCAACAGAAGAAGGGCGTGGACTTCGACAAGATATTTGCCCCGGTAGTAAAGATGACTTCCATCTGAACGGTGCTGAGCATAGCGGCAAGCATGGACCTCGAGGTAGAGCAGTTAGACGTGAAGACGACGTTCCTCCACGGCAACCTCGAAGAGGAGATCTACATGCAGCAACCAGAGGGATTTGTGAAGAAAGGGAAGGAGCACCTGGTTTCTGTTGGGATTACGGTCCCTCCGGATGGGATGGTCAGATGTCCGCGAATCGGGAATGAAGACCCGAACGAGGAGTACCCGGTATCGGAGCCAGATGATGAAGACCCGGTTCCGGATCTGGATGATGAAGACCCCGGCTACGGAGCCGGATGATGAAGACCCCGGCTACGGAGCCGGATGATGAATGTACCCGGAGAGAGATCCGGATGCGGGGACATATTTGTGAATATGTTTGCCAAGGGCCCTTGAGGCTATATTTGTAAATAGCCCGAAAGTCATATGTGTATAAATATGACTTAGGGCAAACAGTTTTGTTGTTGTTGCTCATTTTTCTGTTTTCCACTTAGAGGGAGCGAAGTGAGAGCAGCAGAGAGAGAGAGAGTGAGAGAGAGAGAAAGGAAGAGGTCGACGCCTCTGTGTAATACCGCCGCCTGTGGCGAGGACAGCGAGCTCAAGGTCGTCGCCTTGCAGCTCGCCATTGTACATTCACTGCGTATAGTGATAGTTGGAGTCTTGCACTCCCGTGTTTTTTCCCGTTTAGGGTTTTCCACGCTAAACCCTGTGCATTCGAGTCTCTCTCTGTGTTTTCGATTTACTGCTGCATTGATTCGTGTTTCCTCGGTTGTGGCCGAGAGGTGAAGGTTTTGAAAGCGTCAATTTCTAACAATCTGGTATCAGAGCGACTGCAGTGCAGAAAATGGAAGGCGGCAGCAGCGGGCAGCCGGGGATGATAGTGCTGAATGCGCAGAACTACGCCGACTGGAAGATAAAGATGGAGGATCTGCTCATTGTTCGGGACCTGTATGAACCGATCGACAGGTCGGAAATACCCAAGGGGGTACTTGAGACGGAATGGAGGCTTCTGAACCGGAAAGCCGTTGCAACCATTCGGCAATACGTCGACGTGAGCGTTCTACAACATGTGGCGAACGACACCAACGCATATGAGATGTGGCAGAAGCTGTCGGGCCTCTATGAGAGGAAGAATGCGTTGAACAGGACCTCCCTGATGAGGAAGATAGTGAACCTCAAGTACCGGGACGGCGAGAGTATGGTGGAACACGTAAGCACGTTCATGGGATTCGTGAACCAGCTTGCGGCGATCAAGTTCCCGTTGGAGGATGCAATGCAAGCCATCATCCTGATGTGTACATTGCCGGCAAGCTGGGAGAACTTGGTGGTGACTCTCATCACCTCCTGCACCGAAGATAACCTGTCCCTACAAACGGTAAAGACAAGCATTTTGAACGAAGAAGCGCGTCGGAGAGACAAAGAACCGGCCTCCGATCCGAAGATGCTGCTTGCCGAATCGGATCGGGGAAGACAACGGAACCGGAGTCCGCAAAGACGGGAGAAGTCGGGAACCAGGTCGTAGTCAAGAGGAAGGCCCACATGCTTCCACTGTGGGAAGCCGGGGCACTTCCGAAAGAATTGTCGGCATTACCGAAAAGACAACGGAGCCGACGACACCGATTCGAAGAAGTCTTCGGAACGAAACGGGGCTTTCCGGGGAGCCACGGACCGGAATGGTTCGGATCGGCGAGGGCAGGACCGGAAAGGAACGAC
The DNA here is from genome assembly GCF_043228905.1 of Azolla caroliniana. NCBI lineage: Eukaryota > Viridiplantae > Streptophyta > Polypodiopsida > Salviniales > Salviniaceae > Azolla > Azolla caroliniana. Next base: position 3,519,820 of record NW_028230457.1, on the reverse strand, counting down.
GGCACTCGCGGCAAGTGAAGAGGAGATCATGCTCATCACCGAAGAAGGTGAACTAAACATTGCCGGCGATGAGACTACCTGGGTGGTCGATTCCGGAGCGTCGTTCCACCTGACCCCGGAAAGAAGATACTTCTCATCCTACACAGCCGGTGAGCATGGCTATGTTCGGATGGGAAATGAAGGTACGTGCCGGATTGCCGGCATAGGAGACGTGTGGTTGACAACCTCGACCGGATGGAAAATGTTGCTGAAGGATGTCCGACACGTTCCGGAGGTTCGATTGAACCTGATTTCGGCCGGGAGGCTAGACGATGAAGGCTACATAGGTAGCATCCGGAACTGCGTAATGAAGTTCAGCAAGGGGAGCCTGATAGTGGCTCGGGCCCGGAAAGTCAACACACTGTACCTTATGAATGCCTGGTTGTGTCCGGAGGAGTTGAACGTGGCAGCCGACACTGCCGGTGAGCTGTGGCACAAGAGACTGTGCCACATGAGTGAGAAGGGGATGAAGAGGCTTGCAGAAGACAACCTTATTCCAGTGAAGCATGTGCACCTGGAGAAGTGCACCGATTGCCTGGCCGGTAAGCAGAACCGAACCTCCTTCCACTCAAGGCCACCGACAAGACGTAGCGCACCATTGGAGTTGGTGCACACTGACGTGTGTCAAGTAGAAACGAAGTCACATGCCGGAGCCCAGTACTTCGTGACATTCATTGATGACCACAGCCGGAAGCTGTGGACGGCACCGTTGAAGACAAAGGACCAAGTGTTGTGCGTCTTCAAGGAACTCCACGCGAGAGTGGAAAGGGAATCCGGCAAGAAGCTGAAGGCGGTTCGAGCGGATAACGGAGGTGAGTACCGGGGGCAGTTCGAGGAGTATTGTCGCTCGAAGGGAATCCGGCTCGAATTTACCATGCCGAAGACGCCGGAACTAAACGGACTGGCCGAGTTGCCGAATGAGATCGGCAAGTTCGCCCGCGTGGCGTCCAGAAATTAGCATGTCGTCCACGTAAATGATGAGGAAGATGGGTGATCCATCTTGAGCTGTGTTGGTAAAAAGACAATGGTCCTCATCGCTTTTTGAGAAGCCGATCGATTGGATGAAGTCGTCGAACTTCTTGTTCCATTGTCGCGGTGCCTGTTTGAGGCCGTATAGACTCTTCCTGAGTCGGCAGACTAGATGTTCTTGGCCAGTTGCCACGAAGCCTTTTGGCTGCTCCATATAAATTTCCTCTTCAAGATCACCATGGAGGAAGGCTGTTTTGACATCTAGCTGAATCAGCTCCAAGTTGTCGGCTGCCACTACGCCGAGTAGAAAACGAAGGGTTGTCATTTTCACCACTGGTGAAAAAATCTCGTCGAAGTCGACGCCATATTCTTGTCGGAAGCCCTTCGCAACTAATCTGGCCTTGTACTTTGGGGTGGTCGAATCAGACGTCTCTTTTAGTCGATAAACCCACTTGCAAGGAAGAGCACGTCGATTCTTAGGTAATTCGACCAGATCCCAAGTCTTGTTTGCCCGAATGGAGTGCATTTCCGACTCCATCGCCAGATGCCAGGTGGCTGAATCGACAGATGTCGATGCTTCTTCGTAAGACGTCGGTTCGCCGGCGTCGGTGAAGAAAATTCCAGGAGAATACCTCTCCGGAGGTTGCGACAGTCTCCGAACTTCGAACGATTTGTCTGCATTCGGGGTCCCAGAGTCGGTATCCCATTTCGCCGTCTGATCCATATCCAAGGAAAATGCATTTCCTGGACCGAGGTGCAAGTTTTCGGCGATCATCTTTCGGAATAAGGGCGTACGCCTCGCATCCGAAGATCCTCAGCTTGTCGTAATTCGGCTTACTGCCGATCCATAGGTCCTGAGGAATTTGAAGTCCTAGAGGTCTGCTTGGCGACATATTGATTATGTGTACTGCCGTGAGTAGAGCCTCTGTCCAGAAGCCATCCGACAGTCCGGAGTGTTGGAGCATGGAAACTATCCGTTCTTGGATTGTCCGATTCATGCGTTCTGCAATCCCGTTTTGCTCCGGACTGTGTGGTGCTGTAAATTCACGTCGGATGCCGCGTTGTTGGCAGAATTTGACGAATTCTTCTGATTTGAACTCTCCCCCATTGTCGGTCCGAAAGCATTTCAGTTTTCGGTCAGTTTGATTTTCTACCATAGCGAGCCAATCGGAGAAGATCGAGAAGACACGATCTTTGGTGCGAATTGGATAAGCCCACACCTTTCGAGTCGAATCGTCAATAAAACTGACGAAGTAAGAGGCACCGCCGAGAGACTGATGCGGCATTGGGCCACAGACGTCCGAGTGGACTAAATCGAGAGGTCTCGTTTCTCTTGGTGCTGATGTCGGGTGTGATGCGGCTGCTTGTTTGCCATACTGGCAATGTTCGCAGAATTGATGGTCCGAGAAGGAGAGTTTAGGGATGTATCCGGCTCTAGATAGGTGCGTAATGCCGGCCTTGCTGAGGTGTCCTAATCTTCTGTGCCATAGTGATGACACAGGAATATCCACCAAAAACAGGTTACCCTCTCTGAGCGTAACATGTAACGGATACAGTGAGTGTATCTTGGGTCCTCTAGCAAGCAGGAGGTTCCCCCTGTGGAGTGTCCACCCTCCCGAAGAAAAACCGGCACAAATGCCGTCTTCATCTAGTTGTCCGACTGAGATCAACGGCCTTGAGAGCTCGGGTACATGTCGGACATTGTGAAGTACAAGTGTAGAGCCACCTGCAAGGTTGAGCTCTACTGTGCCGATTCCAATGATGTCACAGTGTTGCGAGTTGCCGACTCGAACTGAGTCGGAGTGACGGATCGTATATTGCCGAAATTGGGATCGATGAGGAGTCTCGTGAAATGACGCGCCCGAATCTAAGAGCCATGTGCTCGATTCTTCAGTCGTGAGCAGAACTTCTGATCCGACTGGATTTTCGATTGATAGTATATTTGGGTCGTTTGGTAGCACATCAGCTGAGAAGCTGACGTAATTGATCTCCTCATGCCGGCCACTCTTCTTGTCTGATTTCTGAGACTTGTCGTTCTTGTTCTTGAGTGCGCGGCAGTCGGCTTTGATGTGTCCGGGTTTCTTGCAATAGTTGCAGATTCGATTATCCCGTGACTGGCTCCGTCTTCGCTGATTGTTCGGCTGCCGTGAGGAATCTCTTCCTCGTATGTTCGATCGGTCTGTCGAACCTTGTACTACATAAGCGTCGTCTGTTGAGTCTTTGGCGAAAGACTTTCTCGGAGCTGCTTCGGTCAGGATTGCGCTCGTGACTTCGGAGTATTTAACAGCCGTGGTTGACGCGTTGCACACGGTTGTGACGAAAGTTTCCCATGATGAGGGAAGGCTGCTCATGAGTATCATTGCTCTGAGTTCATCCTCGATTGCCGTCCCCTGAGATGAGATTTGGGAGCTTATGCTTTCGTACTCATTGAGATGTGCTTGAACCGAATCTGATTCTTTCATCCGCAAGTTGTAGAGGCGCCGGATCAGAAACATCTTCGTTGCAGCGACCTTCTTTTCGTAGGTGTCCGACAGTGTTTTCCACAGTTCGAATGCTGTCGTACACGATTGCACCGTAAAGTATACCGATTCCGATAGGTGCATCCGAATCGTGGCGCAGACGATTCTGTCCAGCTTCTGCCACTCAATTGGTTTGTATCCTTCTGGAGGTTCTTCATTTTCGATGGGATCGATTTGCCCCTTGACTATGAGATAGTCCTGCATTTGCTCCTTCCAGAAGTTGAAGTTCGATCCATCGAACTTTCGTAGACTCATTTCTGACGAGCCGGATGTTGATGTCATGACTCTGCCCTAAGTCGGCTACGAACTTTGGTGAAGTGCAGTGGTTTGGCCCACTCAGTGTCGTTCTAGCCGAAGTTGGACACAAGTGATGTTGATTACGGAGAATCGGGGATTTGGTTCGGATTGACTACCGACAACTGTCTTAGTCGAGTTGAACCTAGATTTAACGATCCGACAGTACTTCAAGCCGATTCAGTTTCGGTTGACTGCAACGGTGAGAGCAATGGAACCGACTGGTCCTTCCGATTATTGTCCAATCGAATGAAACACGAACTGGGGTTGTCCTTGAAGTCGTCGTTGTGCAGGAAGCCCACCTCAAGCAGTTACGATCAAGGAAGTAGAGTACAGCCGACTGGCTTACTCCGAGTGATGATCTAACGCAGCGAGATTCAAGCTTGTGTTTGCCTACTTTCTTCTCTGTTTCTTCGAATGACGCAAGAAACCGAATGCTTTGCAGACTAGGATGAAGCGAAAGGCCGAATACTGTGCAGGCTGTGATGACGCGAAGAACCGAATGCTGTGCAGGCTGAGACGACGGCCGACAGCGGGTTGAGGGACCAGGCTCTGATACCAAATGTTGAAGACAAGGCCGTCAATGCGGAAGATCAAGTAGCATTCGATTGGGGTTGAGTACCTGCGTATGACAGTTTCCAAGATCGTGCACAGAGATAGAGAGAGAGAGAGAGAGGAGGCACAAAAGAATCTTTCTATTCAATAGAAACAATAATACAACCAACCTTACAAAAAGGTTACTAGGTCACGTTATATAGTGACAAACTTAGGGCAACTACCATTTATGCTAATTACGCAAATGGCCCAAACTTGAGCTATACAAAGGGATAGTGTGAATACGTCCATTATACACTTGTATTCGACACGGAGACACGCCGCAGAGAGTGTGGACCGGTAGGGAAGTATCCTACCGGCATCTGAAGGTGTTCGGGTGTCTCGCATATGTGCATGTGGCAAAGGACCGGAGAGGAAAGCTAGATCCAAAGACCCGGCCATGCATATTCCTCGGTTACGGCGATGACGAGTTCGGCTACCGAGTATGGGACCCGGTCGACAAAAAGATATTCCGGAGTCGTGATATCATCTTCATAGAGGACAAGACACTCGCCGACTGGGAGTCGGAGAAGAAGATGAAGAGCTCCAAGTCGACCGGTGAGGATCAACTCTACGAGGAGCAGTCCCGACCGGCAAGGGACCGGTTAGCACTCGAGGATCCGGCCGAAGACGGTGAAGAAACAGAACCGGCCGAGGAAGATGGAACTGATACCGGAACCGGCCCCGATCCCGAAATGGATTCGGATGAAGAGGAAACGGAGGAGCCGGTTACCGAAGCTCCGGAACGGAGATATCCTCTAAGAGAGAGAAGGGCCCCCCGGAGATTTCCGGAACCAGAGCACGTGCTGCTAACTGACGAAGGGGAGCCGGAGAGTTTTGAAGAAGCAAAGCTTGACACCCATAGCCGCAGGTGGTTAAGTGCCATGCAGGAGGAGATGGATTCCCTGCATGAGAACCTGTTGAGAATCGACGCTTCTATTCACCTTCTTCACTCGGCCACAACCGATTAATCGCGGATCAATGGAGCAGAAAATAGGAACCACACGGAGAAACAAGGAAAAAACGCGAGTACACAGGGATTAACGTGGAAAACCCTAGACGGGAAAAACCACGGGAGTACAAGACTCCAAACCAACACTATACAGAGAAGTATACAATGGCGAGCTGCAAGGCGACGACCTTGAGCTCGCTGTCCTCGCCACAGGCGGCGGAAATACACAGAGGCGTCTACCTCTTCCTCTCTCGCGCTCTATCGCTCTCTCTCTCTCACGGCTGCTCTCTCTTCACTCCTCTTGAGTGGAAAAACAGAAAAATGAGTAGCAACCGTAAAACTGTTTGCCCTAAGTCATATTTATACTTATATGACTTTGGGCTATTTACAACTATAGCCTCAGGGGCCCATAGCGAACATATTCACGGATATGTCCCTGCATCCGGATCGCTCTCCGGGTACATCCGTCATCCGGCACCGAAGCCGGGGTCTTCGTCATCCGGATCCGAAACCGAAACCGGGCTCGTCGGCATTCATTTCCGACATCCGACCATCCCATCCGAAGGGACCGTAATTCCAACAAACTCCCCCTTCACTTCGGCATGGGATGTCTTTCCAATCCGATCCTCTTCCGGCATGCTTCCAGCTTGTCGTGTGTGAGGACCTTGGTCAGCATATCCGACCCGTTCTCGTCCGTGTGGATCTTTGTCAGCACGAACTCCTTGTCTTCTATCCTTTCCCGGATCCAGTGATATCTTCGCTGGATGTGCTTCGTCCGGGAGTGATAGGCCGTGTTCTTCGCAAGGTGGATTGCACTCTGACTGTCGCAGTAGAGTCGGTACTCCTCCTGCTGGATACCGAGCTCTCTGATGAAGTCCTTCATCCATATTATTTCCTTGCCGGCTTCAACAGCTGCCATGTACTCCGCCTCCGTGGTTGACAACGCAACCGTCTTCTGCAGCCTCGACTGCCACGAAACAGCTCCCCCTGCATACGTCATCACATACCCTGATGTGGACCGGCTGGTATCTGCATCAGCCGACATATCCGAATCGGTGAAGCCGTCGAGTTCGGGCTTACCGGAGCCGAATCGGAGGCACACGTTTGCTGTGCCCTTCAGGTATCGGAGTATCCACTTGGCCGCGTTCCAATGCTCTTTGCCGGGATTGCTCATGTACCGGCTCACCACTCCGACTGCATTTCCGATGTCCGGTCTCGTACACACCATGGCGTACATCAAGCTCCCGACTGCTGAGGCATACGGCACTTTCATCATATCCTCCTTTTCAGCCTTTGTCTTGGGACTTTGCTTGCTGGACAGCTTGCAGTTTGCAGGGAGGGTCGATCCGACCGGTCTTGCTTCCCACATGTTGAACCGGTGAAGCACCTTCGTCACGTACTTCTCCTGTGACAGCCACAACTGCTTCTTCTTCCTGTCCCGGATGATGTGCATCCCTAGTATTTGCCTCGCCGGACCCAGGTCCTTCATTGAGAAGGTTCGGTGAAGAGCCTTCTTCAGCATCCGTATCTTGACCTGGTCCCGTCCGACGATCAACATGTCGTCCACGTACAGGAGGAGTATTAGGAAGTCTCCTCCTTCGAACTTCTTCACAAACACGCAGTGGTCGGACTGCGTTTTGAGGTACCCTTCGTCGGTCATGAAGGAGTCGAACTTCCGGTACCATTGCCGGGGAGCCTGCTTCAGTCCGTAAAGGCTCTTCTTCAATCGGCATACCAGGTGCTCCTTCCCTTTCTTCTCGAATCCTTCCAGTTGCTGCATGTAGATCTCTTCATCGAGGTCACCGTGAAGGAATGCCGTCTTCACGTCCATCTGTTCTACCTCGAGGTCCATGCTTGCCGCTATGCTCAGCACCGTCCGGATGGAGGTCATCTTCACTACCGGGGCAAATATCTCGTCGAAGTCGACGCCCTTCTTCTGCTGAAACCCCTTCACCACGATCCTGGCTTTGTATCTCGGGGGGTTTCCGGCATCTCCCGGTTTCAGCTTGAACACCCACTTGTTTCGAAGTGCCCGCTTT